>NC_060178.1:22207982-22518815 GCF_021184085.1 Oncorhynchus gorbuscha | reverse complement strand
AAATCAGAGAAGCCTCTGCCAAAGCCTCGGGGTGGACGGAAACCCAAAGCTGCCCAGGTCAGAGCACCGGCATCTTCCTCTGACAGCGACAGGTCAGCATGGTTCTAGTCTGTTCCACATTGGTTGTGTGCTATTTTAATACATTTATAAATGATTTGTATCAATAAATTTGTACATTATGAACAATATCCTATACTGTGTACTATAGCGACAGTGAGCCTGACCGTGTCAGTGACTGGAAAAAGAGAGATGAGGAGCGTCGGAAAGAGCTGGAGGAACGCCGGAAGAAGGAGCAGGCAGAGGAGATCCTCAAGTATCGGGAGAGGGAGAAGGAAGAAGATGAGCAGAGAAAGAAGGACAAGGAGAAGGGAAAGAGCAGTGGTGAAAACAGCTCAGATGAGGGTGTAGATGATCACCCACTGAAGAAGTCCAAGAAACCCCCACCGCCACCCATTCCTGCCCCCTCTGACTCTGACTCTGGACCTGAGGTAACTAGCATGGAAGACTGTGTAAAGAGTGGACATTTGTTTGTTTTTGTATCTAGAATAGATTTGTTGAACATTGTATTTGAACTATAATCAGGTGAAAAAATCTGCAAAGCGTTCAGACAACCAGAAGAAAGGGAGAACAAAGAAAGAGAGGGATCATGGTAAAGGCAAAAAGGAGAAAGAAGTGAAGGAAAAGCGAGCCCAGCGGTCAGAAGAGAGGCCCAGAGGGAGGTAAAATGCACATGGCTGAACCAGACAAAAGATTAGAGTACAGATCACATTAGATATCGTCATTAAATATAAATGCACACAGATCACTGAGCTCTCTCCCTCAGGTCCAAGCCTGACAAGCCCAAACGCAAACCCGAGAGACCTCCCGAGAGGAAAGTAGAGAAGAAAAAAGGTCAAAGCTCAATGTTACTCCCAATTTAGTGTCCATTTGGAAAGCATGCATATGGGAAACTCATTTGCATGTTGTGACAAACGGTTGGTCCAATATAGTGCCAGAGCCAGATAATATCAACTTTTCATGTCCTTACTCCTTGTCTTTTTGTGTCTGCACACAGAGCCAACCCCAGACGAAAAGCTGCAGAAGCTGCACACGGACATCAAGTTTGCGCTGAAAGTGGACAACCCAGTAAGTAAACGGGGCTTCATTCATTGCCAACAGAAAAGTTATCACATAGTTGGGATTTTACAGGCAGCATGACAAGTGGCATGAGGTATATAATTTTTATGTTTACCAATTAAGGGTTACTTGCACATTGTGGTATTCTATCATGTTATGTCTGCAGGACATAGAGCGCTGTCTACTGGCCCTGGCAGAGCTCGAGGCTGTGCCGGTCACCAGCCACATCCTGCAGAAGAACTCTGATGTTATCGCCACACTTAAAAAGGTGCCTTTCCGTCTGAACCCCTTAATGAAAGTGAACTTTATAGAGCCGCTGTGTACATTTCATTATCGCTCTTGTTTTCTGGCCCTTGTGAACCACGCTGTTGTTCTGATTGTTTGTCTTACTGTAGATCCGCCGATACAAGGCAAGCAGTGCCGTTATGGAAAAGGCCAGCCAGGTCTACAACAAGTTAAAGGGTCAGTTTGTGGTCAAGTCTGAAATGCCAAGTAAACACAAAGCTGAGGGAAAAGAGCAGGAAGAGGATGGGAAGGAGACACAAAATTCTGGTAATTTTCTCAACCCATGCTTTTACGATCACAACTGATGGACTTCTTTACTGTTCTCACATTCTCCTTAATTTTCCTCCTCAGCATATTACTCCTCTTAATAATGATATTAATTCAGACTTATTTTGCCGTGTGTAGCTAACAATGAAATCAAAGGTCCATCATTTGTAGCCAGTATATTGATTTTGCATGACTTGTTATCAGATGTCATGCCTGTAAATGGGGAATCAGAAGTCCAGAAAAAGGAATGTACTGAGTTAGAGGATACTCCAAAGTCACCGGTCCAGGAAGAGAATGATGAGCGTATGGCTTCAAGTCCCAACAGGTAAATAATATTCTCCTATGTCACATCTTGGTGTACTTCCTTTATTTCGGATAATATTTGCTCAATGTGTCCATAGTAATATTGCTCTTCTAATTGGTAACATGCCACTATCACAAGGATATGTAGCTCTAGTTCTGAAGTCTTGTCTCTCCTCCATGGTAGGCCCAGTCCTGATAGTCCTGCTGAGCAGCAGACGCACACTGATGATGAAACGCACCCCGCTCTCTCAGAAGAGACTGAACCGCCAGCAATAGAGAGCTGAAGAAAATGGAGCACAATTGTTTAACAAAGCTAACAGGTCATTAATCTCGTCCTGGATACATGGCGCTGTGCTGACCCCTTTGTTGTTCACAATTGTATTTTTCCTTTTATACGACACCTTGGCCTGCCCCCCCCCCCCCCCACCAAAAGCTACTTTGCTTTATTATTCTCCCACGTGAACTCTAACTTTGGTCTTTCATATTGTATGTATATTGAGAGATTCCATTTTTAGCACTTCTAACAGGACATTTTGGGGGGAAAGAGGAGCCTTGTGATGAGTGTTCTGCAGTAATTGCATGTCATGTGATTCAAGGCATCTGTTGGCTTTGAGAAAAATATTGGAGCTGATAGAGAACATAGAAAATGCTAATGTGTGTTGGACAAATATGGGTGTCTTGACCGTTGGTTATGAATATTTTTCTTTTTATCTGGTCATTTCTTATTAATTCAGTCTCACCATGAAAATCTAAAGCCATTGAACATAATCACATTACATGTTTTCCAACTAAGGTCCACCTACTTTTTTATAACAAGTATGTTTTCTGATATTGCAACAACTTTTGACTTGTGGAAATATTTGCCCTGTCATTGTGTCTTCTCCATCTGCTTTCAATAACTTGCCTATTGAATGGGATAATATTACATTGTGTACAGAGTGAACAATATGATCTTAATCACAAGTTGTCCATATCCCATGTAGCTGGAGCCCATTTGGCATTTGCTTGTCATACATACTTTGGAAGTGTTTTTAGTGCTATGTAAATTGGTAAAATCATTTGTATCGTTGAATAAAAATCTCAGCATGGTGGTCCAAATCTGAACACTTCTGTTATCGAAGGCAGCATGTCATCACATGGTACTTCACGGAAGTCCCATAATAAAAATCCAGTTGGGTTGGTGTGTGACTGGTCTAATAACTACACATTACAACCCTTGTAACCAGGCTTGGGATGAGGAATTGCAGTGAATAAGAGTGCATTTGGAAAGTATTCAGACCCTTCTCCTTTTTTCACATTTTGTTACATTACAGCCTTATTCTAAAATTGATTAAATATATTCAATCTACACACAATACCCCATAAAAACAAAGCGGAAACTGATTTTTAGAAATAAAATAACCTTATTTACCTAGGTATTCAGACCCTAGCTATGAAATTCAAATTGAGCTCAGGTGCATCCTGTTTCGATTGATCATCCTTGATCTTTCTACTACTTGATTGGAGTCCACCTTTTGGTAAATTCAATTGATTGGACATGATTTGGAAAGGTAAACACCTGTCTATAGAAGATCCCACAGTTGACAGTGCATGTCAAAGCGAAAACCACACCATAAGGTCAAAGGAATTGTCCATAGAGCGTTGAGGCAGGATTGTTTCGAGGAACAGATCTGGGGAAGAGTACCAAAAAATGTCTGCAGCATTGAAGGTCCCCAAGAACACTGTGGTTTACATTATTCTTAAATGGAACAAGTTTGGAACCACCAAGACTCTTCCTGGAGCTGTCCGCCCAGCCAAACTGAGCAATCGGAGAAGGGCATTGGTCATGGAGTAAACCAAAATCCTGATGGTCACACTGACAGAGCGCCGGAGTTCCTTTGTGGAGATGTGAGAACCGTCCAGAAGGACAACCATCTCTGCAGCACTCCACCAATCAAGCCTTTATGGTGGAGTGGCCAGACGGAAGCCACTCTTCAGTAAAAGTCACATGCCAGCCCACTTGGAGTTTTCCAAAAGGCACCTAAAGGACTCTGACCATGAGAAACAATATTCTCTGGTCTGATGAAACCAAGATTGAACTCTTTGGCCTGAATACAAAGTGTCATGTCTGGAGGAAACCTGGCACCATCCCTACGTTAAAGCATGGTGGCAGCATCATGCTGTGGGGATGCTTTTCAGCGGCAGAGAATGGGACACTAGTCAAGATCGAGGGAAAGATGAATGGAGAAAAGTACAGAGAGCTCTTGATGAAAACCTGCTCAGGACCTCAGACTGGGCGAAGGTTCACCTTCCAACAGGGCAACAACCATAAGCACACAGCCAAAACAATGCAGGAGTGGCTTCGGGACAAGTCTCAATGTTCTTGAGTGGCCCAGCCAGAGTCCGGACTTGAACCCAGTTGAACATCTCTGGAGAGACCTGAAAATAGCTGTGCAGTGACGCTCCCCATCCAGCCTGGCAGAACTTGAGGATCTGCAGAGAAGAATGGGAGAAACTCCCCAAATACAGGTGTGCCAAGCTTGTAGCGTCATACCCAAGAAGACTTGCGGTTGTAATCACTGCCAAAGGTGCTTCAACAAAGTACTGAAAAAGGGTCTGAATACTTATGTAAATATTTGTAGTTCATTTATATGTGTGTGTGTGTGTATAAATTTGCAAAAACATCTTAACTTGTTTTTGTTATTGTGTGTAGATTGATGAGGGGGGAAACCGGTATAATCCATGGTCAGCAGTGTGAAATAGTTTTTTATGAGGTAATATATATTTATGGAAGTTATATAACAAATGAATTGCCATATTTTTATATGTGTTTGTGCTGTCATGCATAATGCTCATTGAGTTGGCTGTGGCAAAAAAAAAGTCAGGAATGTCAAAGGCTACATACTGTGCAAAAATTGGACATAGACACACTGACAGACTTGGTAAATAATTGCATTTTGCATAGAGAATATGACTGGAAAATAATCATCCATGCACATTAAACTGCGTACTAGACGTATATCTTTAATTTAATTGATTTCCATAATGAGAATTCCACATGAATACAACCGGTCAGCTGACTTTAGACGCCATTTTGTCAGCGGAGTACAGGACGCCCCATCTGGCCTCGCCTTCTCTGGCCGGGATTAATAAACAGTTACAAACCACGGAAATACGGTACCCGGGTGGATGAGAGACTGTCTTGCGGACCGGTTCGCACCCAAAAGACGTCTACTTTGTCCGAGGACAGAAGCGACAAAAGTTAGCCAACAGCCATGGCGTTGAAGATTGTTAAAGGGAGCATCGATCGGATGTTCGATAAAAACCTTCAAGATTTAGTACGTGGCATTAGGAATCACAAGGAAGATGAGGTAAAACGATTACTTGTGTTTTCGTTCATGTCTGATTTCATACTGTCAGTAAGTAAACATTCATACCTAACGTTAAACAGATCACCTACTATACTATTTGATGGCCTTGCTAACGTTAGCTTTCTACACGGCTGTAATATGCTATTCCTAGCAAGCTGCTATTCACATATGCAGATAAACTACAATAAAAATATGTAACGTTATATAACAAGTTAACCAAGACTGAGTTGTAAATGCAGGAATAACGACTAGCTGTCTAATTAGTCAACTCGTTAACTGTCATTACTCCATAATAATCGTCATATGACTAGCTAACTAACGTTAGCTTGATAACGGTAGGTTTCATCGCCCCTTCGAATCGGGTTGTCCGGTCTTGCACGAGTCTACTTCTTACCAGTGGTGAAGCGCTACCTTGTTACACCTCGTGGCAGTTGGTTTCAGGCGATCACCTTCACCGATAATGTGCCGAACAACCATTCAAACTTTAGTTAGTTAGCTAACAAGTAACAGCTAGGAAACTAACTAGCCAAAACTATCACCTCAGCTGGTGATGATGCACGGAATTGATAACGCATCTGTCTTGTTCAGCACTATTTTATTCTCTTAATTTATTTGCTAACGGGCAGTAGTTAAAAAGTTACTTTTGCGTATAATGGCCTTCTATTGCACTAATACAAATAACAGAGACATGCAAACAAGATCTAGAAGGCTATTTTATTTTGTAGGCCTCTACAGCTTCAGTCAGTGACGTTGCATAGGTGGACGAAAGGATGCTTCTTCCACACACCTCTGACAGCCTGACTGAAAAAAGTTCCCATTTAATTGACCCTTAAGCTACCACACTTTCTCCAACTTTAATTAATTTTGTTTGTACAGGTATGCAGATAAAGTGAACTGATATTCAACAAGTCAGACATATCACCTGATGATGGGCTTATATAAATTCACACACTGTCATAATCATGCTTTAGTAATATGGTGGTTGTAGATTATACTAGTTATGTATACTGAATAGCAACGTCAGAATATATTCAATGTGGTTTGGAAAACTTGAATATTCATACAAGAAAATGTTTGCACAAATATCCTTAATGGGCACAGCCTCAATAACCACTGATACAGTTGAAGTCAGAAGTTTACATACACCATAGCCAGTTATTTACTCTGTTTTCCACAATTCCTGATGATTAATCCTAGTAAAAATTCAGTGTTTTAGGTCAGTTAGGATCACCACTTTATTTTAAGAATGTGAAATGTCAGAATACTAGCGTAAATAATTATTTATTTCAGCTTTTATTGCTTTCATCACATTCCCAGTGGGTCAGAAGTTTACATACTAATTGAGTGTATTTGGTAGCATTGCCTTTAAATTGTTCAACTTGGGTCAAATGTTTCGGGTAGCCTTCCACAAGCTTTCCATAATAAATTGGGTGAATTTTGGCCCATTCCTCCTGACAGAGTTGGTGTAACTGAATCAGGTTTGTAGGCCTCCTTGCTCGCGCACACTTTTTCAGTTCAAATTTGCTATAGGATTTAGGTCAGGGCTTTTGATGGCCACTCCAATACCTTGACTTTGTTGTCCTTAAGCCATTTTGCTACAACTTTGAAAGTATGCTTTGGGTCATTGTTCATTTGGAAGACCCATTTGCAACCAAGCTTGAACTTCCTGACTGATGTCTTGAGATGTTGCTTCAATATATCCACATAACTTTCCTTTGTCATGATACCATCTATTTTGTGAAGTGCACCAGTCCCTCCTGCAGCAAAGCACCCCCACAACATCATGCTGCCACCCCCGTGCTTCACGGTTGGGATGGTGTTCTTTGGCTTGCAAGCCTCTCCCTTTTTTCCTCCAAACATAACAATGGTCATTATGGCCAAACGGTCCTATTTTTGTTTCATCAGACCAGAGGGCATTTATCCAAAAAGTACAATCTTTGTCCCCATGTGCAATTGCAAACCGTAGTCTGGCTTTTTTATGTCGGTTTTGGAGCAGTGGCTTCTTCCTTGCTGAGCAGCCTTTCAGGTTATGTCGATATAGGTCTTGTTTTACTGTGGATATAGATACTTTTGTACCCGTTTCCTCCAGCATCTTCACAAGGTTCTTTGCTGCTGTTCTGGAATTGATTTGCACTTTTCGCACCAAAGTACGTTCATCTCTAGGAGACAGAACGCGTCTCCTTTCTGAGCGGTATGACAGCTGCGTGGTTCCATGGTGTTTATACTTACGTACTATTGTTTGTACAGATGATCATTGTACCTTCAAGCGTTTGGAAATTGCTCCCAAGGATGAATCAGACTTGTGGAGGTCTACAATTTTTTTTCTGTGATTTCTTTTGATTTTTCCATGATGTCAAGCAAAGAGACACTGAGTTTGAAGGTATGCCTTGAGATACATCCACAGGTACACCTCCAAATGACTGAAATGATGTCAATTAGCCTATCAGAAGCTTCTAAAGCCATGACATAATTTTCTGGAATTTTCCAAGCTGTTTAAAGGCACAGTCAACTTAGTGTATGTAAACGTCTGACCCACTGGAATTGTGATACAGTGAAATAATCTGTCTGTAAACAATTGTTGGAAAAATGACTTGTGTCATGCACAAAGTAGATGTCTTAACCGACTTGCCTAAAGTTTGTTAACAATACATTTTGTGGATGGTTGAAAAACCTAAGTGTATTTAAACTTCCGACTTCAACTGTGTATAGTTCCCTGTTACGTACTGACAGTTTTTATGCTAGGTAGAAGTGCTCCTGTCTTCATGGGTGTTGCGTGTTTTCAGAATGTCAGTGAAGGTGTTTGGCTAATTAGTTTAGATCATCACAGAATCAGCATCCATACAGAGTGGGTTGTTAACTGTTGTTAGGATGAGGTTTTGGAGGAAGAAGTTAATCCAGAATGAATTCCTTTAGGTTTAAGAAATTATGTCACTTAGCAGAGGCCATTATGCTCTTAGGCTGAATATATTGCCACCATTCAATAAAATGATGCCAGTCAGTAGCTAGGACATAGGGAGTATTTTATTGCTGAATGCTCTTAAGCAGCAGAGTGAGCATGACCAAGCCTACTAAGAAATGTTGAATTGGGAATGCGATTTAGGCCTAGGTGTGAAATCTAGAGTTTACCTGTTCTAACATTTCAAGTTGTCTATCTTGGGTTATTTTTATACACACCTTGACTGGTCACTGCTGCTGGTTTCAGCAGAGTTGTGGTGGCCACTGAGTGCTAATATGCCCTGGCAGTTATCTGGCAAAAAAAGTTAATGTTTTGTCATGATTTTGTCCATTGCTTAGACAGACATCGAAAGCATAATAACTTTGATTGTATTTGACCACTGTACTAAGCCATGATCTTTTGATTCGGGTCCTAATGCATTCCCCTTTGTGTAACCCAACCCTGCATACCTAGATACGGTGGTTACCCAGCCAACAGTGGACAACTCACTAAAATATTAATTGTGTGTTCTGCCCAAGGTTTCTCATGGACACTCTCTATTTACTTTACACATATGTGCTGACGGAAGTAACACAGATCCATCTATTCTGTCACTCCCTCATTTTGAAGGCAAGCACATCTAGGAAGGTGTGAAGGCACACTGAATGCAATTGACATTAAATTCCAGATTTCTAGAAGACAATATGTAACACTAACAAGTATGGCAGGTATTTTATTTGCCTATTCATGTCCCCTGATTAAAAATAGTGTCTCTCCACTGTCTCCCCATACCTCCTTTGGAACCTGTTGTGCTGTAGAATTGTAGGTCTTGGCTCTAGAACAACATTTACATTTACATTACATTTAAGTCATTTAGCAGACGCTCTTATCCAGAGCGACTTACAAATTGGTGCATTCACCTTATGACATCCAGTGGAACAGTCACTTTACAATAGTGCATCTAAATCTTAAAGGGGGGGGGGTGAGAAGGATTACTTATCCTATCCTAGGTATTCCTTAAAGAGGTGGGGTTTCAGGTGTCTCCGGAAGGTGGTGATTGACTCCGCTGTCCTGGCGTCGTGAGGGAGTTTGTTCCACCATTGGGAGGCCAGAGCAGCGAACAGTTTAGACTGGGCTGAGCGGGAACTGTACTTCCGCAGTGGTAGGGAGGCGAGCAGGCCAGAGGTGGATGAACGCAGTGCCCTTGTTTGGGTGTAGGGCCTGATCAGAGCCTGGAGGTACTGAGGTGTCGTTCCCCTCACAGCGCCGTAGGCAAGCACCATGGTCTTGTAGTGGATGCGAGCTTCAACTGGAAGCCAGTGGAGAGGGCACAATTACAAATATATCAATTGGATCTGATTCAGGGCCTAAATTTTACACCTGCCAAATGTGGGTATATTTTGGCATTGGCGTGTCTATTTCACCACCCATGTTGGCGGGTGGTCAGAGTTCCACAGTGTGACAATTTCACTGGCATTTGTGAATAAAAAATTTACATTTATTGTAAAATAGATGCTGCAGTAGCTGTTTTCAAAGTATTTCACAGCCAACATAATCTCACACTCAATTTGTGCAAATATGTACAAAAAGTATTTCAGCAGATTTTGTGTGTTTGTGTGGTTTAATTCGTGTGATAATACACACATTTTTGTGCAACATCATTCATAACAAATGTGTTAACAACCCAATATTTTAATCAACCAAGGCTGTCACCAAAATAAGTATAATATTTTATGTATTATTTTTTAATTTATTAATGCCAATGCTGTTTTTGTTTAATACTTTGGGATACTGGTGCTGTGTCGGGTTTTATGAGGGTTGCCAGATTGGAGTAAAACTATGTATTTGTTTTGTGGTATCGATGAAGGTATTTGAGATGTCTAGTGAACAATGGATAAGCAGCAATGGGCATAACTGATACAAGTAGTCACTACAGGTGTGATCAAGCCTTACATCAAAGTTGCCTGAATGTTCAATGACCTGACGAGTTATTCAGAAGAAAATCCTCTGTGACTGTATAATTTGAATAAGTTAACTTACTAGTGTGGACCCAAACCAACCATTAAAACAGGTAGTTTGTAAATGTGTCTTTTTGTTACGGAAGCTTTAAAAAAAAAAAAACATTGTTATTTAACCTTTATTTAACTCTTCAAGTCAGTTAAGAACAATTTCTTATTTACAATGACGGCCAAACCCTAACCCGGACGACGCTGGGCCAATTGTGTGCTGCCCTATTGAACCCCCAATCTCGTCCAGTTGTGATACAGCCTGGAATCGAACTAAGGTCTGTAGTGAAGCCTCTAGCACTGAGATGCAGTGCCTTAGACCGCTCCGCCACTCAGGAGCTTGTACAGTGCATTTGGAAAGCATTCAGACCACTTCCCCTTTTCCACATTTTGTTATGTTACAGATTTATTCTAAAATGTTTAACACATTTTTTTTTTAATCCCTCAATCCATACACAATACCCCATAATGCCAAAAGAAAAACAGGTAGACTTTTTATGTACTTTTGCTAATTTTATTACAATTTTTTTTAAACATCACATTTTACATAAGTATTCAGACCCTTTACTTGGTACTTTGTTGAAGCACCTTTGGCAGTGATTACAGCCTCAAGTCTTCTTGGGTATGACGCTACAAGCTTGGCACACCCATTCAATCATAGACTGAACCCTCACAAGCCTAAAACACATGTGATCAGAAGCTTGGGTTTATAACCTTTTATTAAATTAATGAAATTTCAATTGCTGTAAGACTCCTCCCCTTAGCCTGTGTTTTAGCTGGTTCACTGAGGTAAATCAGTGGTGAAAAGTAATCCGTGAGTATCATGTGGAGGTTGTCATTCAGTCTGATGTCCTGTCTGGTTTCTGTGTCTCCGCTCAGGCTAAATACATCTCCACCTGCATCGACGAGATCAAGCAGGAGCTCAAGCAGGACAATATTGCTGTCAAGTCCAATGCCGTCTGCAAGCTCACCTACGTAAGATCAGAGATCAGCACCCCTCACTGAAACTGCCCTCGCTGTGAACAACAACACAGAGATGCACAACCAAAAACACTTCAGCTATATCCTAGGCCTGCTATGCATTATTTTTTGCTAGATAACAGCTACTTTGAATACTGCCCATACTCAGTAAAAGCTATTTGAGAATGCATTTAGCCTGTGAGCTCTCACTATCCACAGGGACAATGTAGTGGATGTCCAGTGCTCTGACTCCCTCTGTCTCTCCCCTTGTGCGTTAACAGTTGCAGATGCTGGGCTATGACGTCAGCTGGGCTGCATTCAACATTGTGGAAGTCATGAGCTCCTCCAAATTCACATACAAGGCAAGATGATCTGTATGTGTGGTATATTTTTTTAAATGTGGGATATTCGAGAGCGTTTGAGGTTTAAATATGGTGCTTCCTCTCTTCAGAGAATTGGTTACCTGGCCGCCTCCCAGTGCTTTCATGAGAGCACTGATGTAATCATGCTGACAACCAATCAGATCCGAAAGGTCAGTGATACTTCTTTTTTTTTATCTTGCACCTTTGGTCTACCTGTCTATGATCTATTAAAGACCATCTCTGATACCGGCTACACTATATATAGAAAATGAGTGGATTCAGCTATTTCAGTCACACCCATTGGTGTATAAAATTAAGAATACAGCCATGCAATCTCCATGGACAAACATTGGCAGTAGAATGGCTTTACTGAAGAGTTCAGTGACTTTCAACGTGGCACCGTCATAGGATGTCACCTTTCCAACAAGTCAGTTGTCAAATTTCTGCCCTGCTAGAGCTGCCCCGGTCAACTGTAAGTGCTGTTATTGTGAAGTGGAAACATCTAGGAGCAACAACTGCTCAGCCACGAAGTGCTCGGCGACACAAGCTCGCAGAACAGGGTCTCTGAGTGCTGTAACGTGTAAAAAATAATCTGCAACACTCACTACTGACTTCCCAAACTGCCTCTGGAAGCAACGTCAGCACAATAACTATTCGTCAGGATATGAAATGGGCTTCCATGGCTGAGTAGACGCACACAAGCGTAAGATCACCATGCGCAATGCCAAGTGTCAGCTGGAGAGGTGTAAAGCTCACCGCCATTGGACTCTGGAGCGGTGGACATGCTTTCTCTGGAGTGATGAATCACGCTTCATCTGGCAGTTCGGCGGACGAATCTGGGTTTGGCGGATGCCAGGACAACGCTACCTGCCCGACTGCATAGTGTCAACTGTAAAGTTTGGTGGCTGAGGAATAATGGTCTGGGGCTGTTTTTCATGGTTCGGGCTAGACCCCTTAGTTACAGTGAAAGGAAATCTTAACACTACAGCATACAATTACATTCTAGACGATTCTGTGCTTCTAACTTTGCGGTAACAGTTTGGGGAAAGCCCTTTCCTGTTGCAGCATAACAATGCCCCTGTGCACAAAGCAAGGTCCATACAGAAGTAGTTTGTCAAGATCGGTGTGGAAGAACTTGACTGGCCTCTACAGAGCCCTGACTTCAACCCCATCAAACACCTCTGGGATGAATTGGAACACCTACTGCGAGCCAGGCCTAAATGCCTAACATCAGTGCCTGACCTCACTAATGCTCCTGTGGCTGAATGGAAGCAAGTCCCCGCAGCAATGTTCCAGCATCTAGTGGAAAGCTTTTCCAGAAGAGTAGAAGCTGTTATAGCAGCAAAGGGGGGGATCAACTCCATATTAATGTCCATGATTTTGGAATGCAATGTTACATACTTTTGGTCATGTAGTGCATGTCCTCCCCTATCCTTTTCTCTCCTCTTTCACTTTCCCTACCTCTTTCACATCCATTTCTTTCTTTCAGGATCTGAGCAGTCCTAACCAGTACGACACCGGCGTGGCTCTCACTGGCCTCTCCTGCTTCGTGACCCCTGACCTGGCTCGGGATCTGGCCAATGACATCATGACTCTGGTGAGTTACATTCTCCAGCTCAAGAGTTCTTGCTGCACATTTTTGTCTGTGGTTTCATGCTTCTCTGACCTTTCTCTCTCTCGGTCTGTGCTGCAGATGTCCCACACAAAGCCTTATATCAGGAAGAAGGCAGTCCTGATCATGTACAAGGTGTTCCTGAAGTACCCCGAGTCTCTGCGACCAGCTTTCCCCAGGATGAAGGAGAAACTGGAAGATCCTGACCCTGGTGAGAGAGACTAGTACATACCTGCCTGGTTGGGGCCAGACACATTTTATCACCTAGAATCCTAAAGTATGCAGTAACTAAGGAAATTATTGTCTTAACTGGATGGAAGCTGTTTTAAAGTATTTTGGATGTATTTGATCTAATTCGTGTCCTAATGATTCCTTCAGCATGGATGTTATTGATCTCATCTGTGTGATGCCTCTTTCCTGCAGGGGTCCAGTCAGCGGCTGTTAATGTCATCTGTGAGCTGGCCAGGAGGAACCCTAAGAACTACCTTTCTCTGGCACCGCTTTTCTTCAAGCTCATGACCTCCTCCACCAACAACTGGGTCCTCATCAAGATAATCAAGCTGGTGAGTAAACAGGAAGGGAGCTGTGAAAATCACTGTCAGTAGCTAGGTTTCCATCCTATTGGTGATGTAAAAAATGCTCACATGAAAATATATCGGCCTAAAAAATATGCACATAGGCTGACTTCGGTTGTCAGTCGAATGGTGTTTCCTCCGACAAATTGTGCGGCTGGCTTCCGGGTTAACCGGGCGGGTGTTAAGAAGCGTGGTTTGGCTGGTAATGTTTCGAAGGACGCATGACTCGACCTTCCCCTCTCCGGAGCCCGTTGGGAAGTTTCAGCAATGAGACAAGATCGTAATTACAAAAAAATGACTAAATATGCACATTTTCCCACCAGTGGTGTGTTTCCACCAAACTGACTGTTTGTGGATAGAAAGCTATGCATTATGATATAGAAGTTTACATGTACCGAATAAAAAATGGGAATTTTCAACACTACCGATAGTTCTATCACAAACTATTGCACTAAATAGTTAATGTGCCTACTTGTGTCTTGGCACAAGCACTCTAGCCAACAGCTCACAGATAGTGTGGGTAGGCTAACCTACATTATGAGATTATGGATAAGAGCAAGATTATTTGTCAAGCTGCAGCCAGGGATCGATCATAATGTCACCAGAATAAGACCCTCAATATGAAATTGGAAAGGAGCATCAAACTCATCACCTTGCACTTTCACTGCTCTGTGAAGTTCATTTGCTGGAGACTCCTATCTCCCTCACTAACTTCAAGCACCAGCTGTCAGAGCAGCTCACAGATCACTGCACCTGTACATAGCCCATCTGTAAATAGCCCATCCAATCTACCTCATCCCCATACTTTATTTATCTTGCTCCTTTGCACCCCAGTATCTCTACTTGAACATTCATTTTCTGCACATCTATCACTCCAGTGTTTAATTGCTATGTCGTAATTACTTTGCCACCATGGCCTATTTATTGCCTTACCTCCCTTATCTTACCTCATTTGCACACAATGTATATAGACTTTTTCTGCTGTATTATTGACTGTATGTTTGTTTACTCCATGTGTAACTCTGTTGTTTGTATCAATCTGCTTTGCTTAATCTTGGCCTGGTCGCAGTTGTAAATGAGAACTAGTTCTCAACTAGCCTACCTGGTGAAATAAAAAAATATCAGTGAGCTACAAAGAAATTGTCAATGTCCCAATACTTGTTGTTTTGGCTCTGTACTGCAGCACTTTGGATTTGAAATGATACAATAACTACGAGGTTAAAGGGAAGACTGTCCGCTTTAATCTGGGGGTATTTTCATCCATCGCGGGCAAACCATTGAGAAATTACAGCATAGTCCCCCCAATTTTTTAGGGGACCAAAAGTATACAAATTAACTTATCTGTATTAAAGTAGTCCCCCAAGTAATTACTCCCAAGTAATGCTAACATATCACCATTACAATAACAGGGGAGGTTAGCATTTTTTGGGGGGGTATGCTATTTATGCCTCTAACTTTCTCCCTTGTCTTTATTTACAATTCAGTCAGGATTATCTGTAATCATGGTAGCATCCACATTAACGTAGAAGTGTTTAGAAAAATCTGATATTCTTATTTACAGTAAGTGTCTCCAAAATGACTACATTATTTACAATTCACTTCTATTAAATCCAAAGTGCAGGAGTACAGAGCCAAAACATCAAAAAATGTGTCACTCTTCCAATACTTTTGGAGCTAACTGTATATTAATCTGTAGCCTAATAATCAGCATGCTTTCTTGGGTCGTAGTGGGAGGACCATACAACATCATTGCGTTCAATAGGATGGTTATTGTATTAATATTTGCTCATTATTAATTTTATCGACACACAAAGATCTCACCTTTTCTAGCGTATATTGTTTTGTCGACATTTGGAATGTTTACCAACATTTGCTGTTTACATCAGGCCTGTTTTGACATTTTTTTTATCCGCCATACTTTACCCACATAAAGGTTGGATGGAAACCTGGTTAGTGAGTCAGTAGAAGTTACAAATGATTGTCCTTATCACGACATGGAGAGGTGTTCCTTTAGTGTGTGTAATGGTGACGTGTGTTTTTCAGTTTGGTGCCCTCACACCCCTGGAGCCTCGCTTGGGGAAGAAGCTGATAGAACCCTTAACAAACCTCATCCACAGGTGAGACACCTACAGAGATTCCACAACCAATATTGGTTTTGTTGACTCACAAAAAGCTGTATGAGGAAAATATTGACCTTCTGTCCTTCTCTACCCCTTTTCTTACCCTGTCTTCATCTCACAGTACCTCTGCTATGTCACTTCTATATGAATGTGTCAACACTGTGATAGCAGGTCAGTATTCCTCTTTTCACTTGTTCTTCTTGTATCTCTGTTTAGTCGTCTGGTTATCTGTGTGCTGGGTAGCCGTACATCTTTGCTTGTGTATAAACTGAAGATGTGCGCAGTTGAACCAAGCTGTTTTCTCATAACATTATTTTTTATAAAAAATGTAAATGTATATTATACACCTTGCCATGTCTATAGTCTTCAGTGTGGGCAGTTTTGTTTGCGCCTTTGATGTGCTACTGAGGAGGTTGTTGACTCAATGCAGTTTGTTTTATGTTAAGTGAAAAACATCACTGAGCTTTCAAGATCACAGCTCTAACAGTGAACATGTAGTTTTTGACATGTATATAAAGTTGTTGGCACAGCAGGATCTTATTGTTTGTCCTGTTTCAGTGTTGATTTCCCTGTCCTCTGGGATGCCAAATCACAGTGCTAGTATTCAGGTAAGTCCCGGACACCATGTCCACTTTCTCTTTTGTAGCTAATGATGTGAACGCTTTCCACTCCAGTTTGATAACAATGCATGTTTACATCTTCTTTGTTTTTATCATCACAAGTCTATCAGTAGATGAACACCAAAAGATTGCGCAGGCTAGTGAAATTGTGATTAAAAAGCATTCATTTCTGAGCTTCTAAAATGTATAGAAATTCAAACTGTTCAAATGACTTTAGCTGGGTTCTATGTCTAGTGGGTTTCACCCACTTTCTGTGAATGTGCAGAATTGCTGAGCGCATGTGCCAATACTGGAGCTTCTTTGGAAAGGTTTATATTGATACTAATGGCATGTTTCTCTCTCTCTCAGCTCTGTGTCCAGAAACTGCGAATCCTGATTGAAGACTCGGACCAGAACTGTGAGCCCTCTGTCAATGCCTGCAGTGTGTCATTCTCTCATTGTCTGCGTGTTTCTGAGTAGCCACCCATCTAGTTTACAGCGATCTAGATCCCAAAACTCTGGATAACAAGATTTTGACCACTCCCCCAAAATGCGGGCCGTTTGAAATGTCACTGTGCATATTTGCAATTGCGACTGTCACAAGGTAGGGTTTTGTCTTTATACCTTTATTATACACCGTTACTTCAACAGGCTATTTAGTTTCTAAACATTGAGTATATTTGAGCAGTAATTAACCAGTCTTAACAGGTTACAGCTAACAGTAAGTTAAAACATCTACTATCATTATGATGCATCTGGTGATTCGAGTTATCTGGACAACTTGGTTGTGTGTAGATTAGATATACGTGGGCAGCTATGTTTAAAAATAATAATAATAATTGAGTTCTCTATACTGATCCTCAAGGCTGTTTTGCTAGTTAGGATCATAACATCAACAGACTCTTTCCTTCTTTTGCTCCCATCGACACCTTTAAACTGTTAGTCTCAAACAGTACTGTTTACAGGGCTGCTAAACATAGTACTGTTTACAGGGCTGCTCCTGACCTGCTCTGATGAAACCAAACCTGTATCTGCACAGCGATAGCACTTTACCTCAAGGTTGCATTCACACATATTGATCCATAAACCTGATATACAGCTATCTTTTCCGGAGCTATCAACCGCTCCGATAAGAATCTATTTAGTGGATGTTATATATTGCCTGATTCCGCAAAAAAAAGTGGTGTCTGTTATCAGATTAATCCACTGTAGCTACATCTACCCATGACTCAAGTTGGTGGCAAAAAAACAAAACTTCCATGTGTGTATGTGGTCTCGTGTGAATGTCGCCATCGTTCTGTTTGTTTGTATTTTCTTTGTGTTCTTAATGTCATGTTTTGTAGAGAAAATCTAATAGATGTGAAAATATCAGGTTAGTCACTATGTTATGTATGGGCTATTCCATGCTAACAGAATTATGTGGAGACTCGGATTTTTCACTTTAGAATGTATGCCAAACAAAACATTGATTTCAAAGTTTAATAAACTGTACAACTCTATGCACTGACTACTTTGAAAAATGTACACTGGTAACAGAATTACGGCAAACCATTCAAATCAAATCAAAATCAAATCAAATTTTATTTGTCACATACACATGGTTAGCAGATGTTAATGCGAGTGTAGCGAAATGCTTGTGCTTCTAGTTCCGACAATGCAGTGATAACCAACAAGTAATCTAACTAACAATTCCAAAACTACTGTCTTATACACAGTGTAAGGGGATAAGGAACATGTACATAAGGATATATGAATGAGTGATGGTACAGAGCAGCATACAGTAGATGGTATCGAGTACAGTATATACATATGAGATGAGTGTGTAGACAAAGTAAACAAAGTGGCATAGTTAAAGTGGCTAGTGATACATGTGTTACATAAGGATGCAGTCGATGATGTAGAGTACAGTATATACATATGCATATGAGATGAATAATGTAGGGTAAGTAACATTATATAAGGTAGCATTGTTTAAAGTGGCTAGTGATATATTTACATCATTTCCCATCAATTCCCATTATTAAAATGGCTGGAGTTGGGTCAGTGTCAATGACAGTGTGTTGGCAGCAGCCACTCAATGTTAGTGGTGGCTATTTAACAGTCTGATGGCCTTGAGATAGAAGCTGTTTTTCAGTCTCTCGGTCCCAGCTTTGATGCACCTGTACTGACCTCGCCTTCTGGATGATAGCGGGGTGAACAGGCAGTGGTTCGGGTGGTTGATGTCCTTGATGATCTTTATGGCCTTCCTGTAACAACGGGTGGTGTAGGTGTCCTGGAGGGCAGGTAGTTTGCCCCCGGTGATGCGTTGTGCAGTCCTCACTACCCTCTGGAGAGCCTTACGGTTGAGGGCGGAGCAGTTGCCGTACCAGGCGGTGATACAGCCCGCCAGGATGCTCTCGATTGTGCATCTGTAGAAGTTTGTGAGTGCTTTTGGTGACAAGCCGAATTTCTTCAGCCTCCTGAGGTTGAATAGGCGCTGCTGCGCCTTCTTCACGACGCTGTCAGTGTGAGTGGACCAATTCAGTTTGTCTGTGATGTGTATGCCGAGGAACTTAAAACTAGCTACCCTCTCCACTACTGTTCCATCGATGTGGATAGGGGGTGTTCCCTCTGCTGTTTCCTGAAGTCCACAATCATCTCCTTAGTTTTGTTGACGTTGAGTGTGAGGTTATTTTCCTGACACCACACTCCAAGGGCCCTCACCTCCTCCCTGTAGGCCGTCTCGTCGTTGTTGGTAATCAAGCCTACCACTGTTGTGTCGTCCGCAAACTTGATGATTGAGTTGGAGGCGTGCGTGGCCACGCAGTCGTGGGTGAACAGGGAGTACAGGAGAGGGCTCAGAACGCACCCCTGTGGGGCCCCCGTGTTGAGGATCAGCGGGGAGGAGATGTTGTTGCCTACCCTCACCACCTGGGGGCGGCCCGTCAGGAAGTCCAGTACCCAGTTGCACAGGGCGGGGTCGAGACCCAGGGTCTCGAGCTTGATGACGAGCTTGGAGGGTACTATGGTGTTGAATGCCGAGCTGTAGTCGATGAACAGCATTCTCACATAGGTATTCCTCTTGTCCAGGTGGGTTAGGGCAGTGTGCAGTGTGGTTGAGATTGCATCGTCTGTGGACCTATTTGGGCGGTAAGCAAATTGGAGTGGGTCTAGGGTGTCAGGTAGGGTGGAGGTGATATGGTCCTTGACTAGTCTCTCAAAGCACTTCATGATGACGGAAGTGAGTGCTACGGGACGGTAGTCGTTTAGCTCAGTTACCTTAGCTTTCTTGGGAACAGGAACAATGGTGGCCCTCTTGAAGCATGTGGGAACAGCAGACTGGTATAGGGA
This sequence comes from Oncorhynchus gorbuscha, assembly GCF_021184085.1. Classification (NCBI taxonomy): domain Eukaryota; kingdom Metazoa; phylum Chordata; class Actinopteri; order Salmoniformes; family Salmonidae; genus Oncorhynchus; species Oncorhynchus gorbuscha. The sequence goes on along the minus strand of NC_060178.1, from coordinate 22,498,995 downwards.
TTGATTGAATATGTCCGTAAACACACCGGCCAGCTGGTCTGCGCATGCTCGGAGGGCGCGGCTGGGGATGCCGTCTGGGCCTGCAGCCCTGCGAGGGTTAACACGTTTAAATGTCTTACTCACCTCGGCTGCAGTGAAGGAGAGACTGCATGTTTCCGTTGCAGGCCGTGTCAGTGGCACTGTATTGTCCTCAAAGCGGGCAAAAAAGTTATTTAGTCTGCCTGGGAGCAAGACATCCTGGTCCGTGACTGGGCTGGATTTCATCTTGTAGTCCGTGATTGACTGTAGACCCTGCCACATGCCTCTTGTGTCTGAGCCATTGAATTGAGATTCCACTTTGTCTCTGTACTGACGCTTAGCTTGTTTGATAGCCTTACGGAGGGAATAGCTGCACTGTTTGTATTCAGTCATGTTGCCAGACACCTTGCCCTGATTAAAAGCAGTGGTTCGCGCTTTTCCTCTGTTTTATTCTGTTACCAAACTTGTATCTGTACAGTTCTTCCTATAAATGTGTTTTTGTAAAATGTTCGGTGTGATTGTTAAAAGTAGTCCTTGTGCATAGAGTTCTACGGTTTGTTAAATGTTGAAATCAATGTTTTATGTTTGGTATATATTTTGTGGGGCTGAACTTCCTAATTTAGCCTCTGTTTCAATTGTCCTCATTAGAAAATGTGACTGAGAACAAGATCTGGGTCTTGGGAGGCGTGCTTTGATGTCAGTGTACTGTGTGTTTGAACTTGGGAAACGTTTGTACTTTCACTCTGCCAAAACAGTACCCAGCTAGTCACTTGAAACAGTAATCTAGAAGGAAGTAGCCTAGACTTAAAGTCTAAGCTACTTTCAGGTCTTGTGTTTGGAAGTAGGCTAGACTAGTTAGCAAGCTAGTCAACGTCTTTCGCCAATTAGCTTCAGCTGGCCGTTGTGCGACTGTGGCAAAGTTGATCTGACTTTGGATAGCTTATCGCTGGGGCTAGTTGGGGACTGTCAATAAATTACTCAATCTATGGGACAATATTTTCATGTTGCACATCTTTGTTGTCTTAGAAATATTGAAAGCATTTAATATTTGAATTTCTACAATTTGTAGTTTGAGGTTAAGTCATTGAAATTTGCAGCTACAGAAATGTTAAATATTGTCCCATATACTGTACATTGTGTAATTTACTTATGGTCCCTAACTAGCCACATAGGGATATCGAATGTCAAACCAGATTGACCATTGGTATTATGATCGGGATGCGTGCAGCTGCACTTTGAATTGAGGATTACTTGGGTGCTGTGGGCAGGATTGAAATAAACCCAAGGAAAACGTATGGTCCCATTAATTCCGTGACGTACCATTTCTTTCGTAATTATCTCGTAAATCTCTGTTTTGGATGAGAGTGACTATGACATGTATCCTATTTACACTTTAGTCAATTTTGACAGAATAAATATTTTGGAATAATATCGAGGCCGTTGCCTATGTGGCATATCAGAGAAGTTGTTTACTGCCTTCAAAGTGAAAAATCTGATTCTCAGTGTAATTCTATAAAACAGGCATTCAGGATAGTGACACGGGCCTACAGTAATGAGTCTGTAATGTAATCCGTGAGGTTTCAGTGGATGAGAGCGGCTAGTGGAGACAGACTGCATTTGGAAAGTATTCAGACCCCTTGACTTTTTCCACACACTGTTACATTACAGCCTTAATCTAAAATGGATTAAATAGTTCCCCCCCTCTCCCCCCAATCTACACATAATACCCCATAATGACAAAGCAAAAACGGGCTTAAACATTTTCTTGGGGGGGGGGGGGGCTATACATTTACATAAGTATTCAGACCCTTTATTCAGTACTTTGTTGAAGCACCTTTGGCAGCCATTACATCCTTGAGTCTTCTTGGGTATGACGCTACAAGCTTGGCGCACCTGTATTTGGGGAGTTTCTACCATTCTTCTCTGCAGAGCTTCTCAAGCTCTGTCAGGTTGGATGGGGAGCGTCACTTCATAGCTATTTTCAGGTCTCTCCAGAGATGTTCAATCAGGTTCAAGTGTGCGCTATGGCTGGGCCACTCAAGGGCATTCAAAGACCTATCCCGAAACCACTCCTGAGTTGTCTTGGCTGTGTGCTTAAGATCATTGTCCTGTTGGAAGGTGAACCAATCGCCCCAGTCTGAGGTCCTGAGCAGGTTTTCATCATCTTTCCCTCTATCCTGACTAGTCTCCAAGTCCCTGCCGCTTAAAAACATCCCCACAGCATGATGCTGCCACCACCATGCTTCACAGTAGGGATGGTGCCCGGTTTCCTACAGACGTGATGCTTGGCATTCAGGCCAAAGAGTTCAATCTTGGTTTCATTAGACCAGAGAATCTTGTTTCTCATGATCTGAGAGTCTTTCTGTGCCTTTTGACGAACTCCAAGCAGGCTGTTGTGCCTTTTACAGAGGAGTGGCTTCCGTCTGGCCACTACCATAAAGACCTGATTGGTGGAGTGCTGCCGAGATGGTTGTCCTTCTGGAAGGTTCTTTCATCTCCATAGGAGCTCTAGCTCTGTTAGCGACCAAGGCCATTCTCCCCCGATTGTTCAGTTTGGCCAGACGGCCAACTCTAGGAAGAGTCTTTGTGGTTCCAAATTTCTTCCATTTCAGACTGATGGAGGCCACTGTGTTCTTGGGGACCGGACCATCAATGCTGCAGACATTTTTTGGTACCCTTCCACAGATCTGTGGCTGACACAATTCTGTCTCAGAGCTCTACGGACAATTCCTTTGACCTCCTGGCTTGGTTTTTGCTCTGACATGCACTGTCAACTGTGGGACCTTTTTATATAGGCAAGTGTGTGCCTTTCCAAATCATGTCTGATCAATTGAATTTAACACAGGTGGACTCCAATCAAGTTGTAGAAACATCTCAAGGATGATCAATGGAAACAGGATGCACCTGAGCTCAATGTCGAGTCTCATAGCAAAGGGTCTGAATATATATATATATATATAATATATATATATATATATATATATATATATATATATATATATATATATATATATATATATATATATATATATTTTGCATAAATGTTTATAAAACCTTGGTTTTGCATTGTCATTATGGGGTGTCGTGTGTAGATTGAGCATTTATTTAATACATTTTAGAATAAGGCTGTAATTTAACCATGTGTAAAAAGTCTAGGGCCCTGAGTACTGGGAGGCAGACTATAGCCATAAGGTAATGTATACTACAGAGAATAAAGGCATGATGTATTGCTCGTGGACCAGTCTCCATAGTGCAGAAACGCTACTCTAGTGCATGTGGAAGTAGAATAGAAGGCCCTGTATATAGTGTCCAGGCCACTGAGTGTGTTGTCTCTGTTCGTAGTGAAGTACCTGGGCCTGCTGGCCATGTCCAAGATACTGAAGACTCATCCCAAGTCTGTTCAGTCCCACAAGGACCTCATCCTCCAATGTCTGGATGACAAGGACGAGTCCATCCGCCTGAGGGCTCTAGACCTGCTCTACGGCATGGTGCTTGTCACTGTCATAACACACGGTCATTGAATACACATTGACCCTACCCCAATGTCTTCACCACCTATATCTACTCATGGGGAAATGCCCTAAGCTCAAAAAACGAATTTCATTGATATCTACAGTACCAGTAAAATGTTTGGACATTCCTACTCATTCCAGGGTTTTTCTTTATTTTTACTAATAATGAAGAGATCAAAACTATGAAATAACACATGGAATGATGTAGTAACCAAAAAAGTGTTTAATATATTCAAATATATTTGAGATTCTTCAAAGTAGCCACCCTTTGCCTTGACCACAGCTTTGCCCACTTGGCATTCTCTCAACCAGCTTCATGAGGTAGTCACCTGGAATGCATTTCAATTAACAGGTGTGCCTTGTTAAGTTAATTTGTGGAATTTCTTTCCATCTTAGTGCGTTTGAGCCAATCAGTTGTGTTGTGACAGGGTAGGGGTGGTATACAGAAGATAGCCCTATTTAGTAAAAAACCAAGTCCATATGATGGCAAGAACAGCTAAAATAAGCAAAGAGAAACGACAGTCCATCATTACTTTAAGACATGACGGTCTGTCAATATGGAACATTTCAAGTAGGGTTAGGGTTAGTGAAAGTTTCTTCAAGTGCTGTCGCAAAAACCATCAAGTGCTATGATCAAGTTACCTCTGCTACCCAAATAAATGCTTCACAGAGTTCAAGTATCAGACACATCAACTTTTCAGAGGAGACTGTGAATCAGGCTTTCAGGGTTGATTGCTGCAAAGAAACCACTAAAGAATGCCAATAATAAGAAGAGACTTGCTTGGGCCAAGAAACACGAGCAATGGGCATTAGACCGGTTGAAATCTGTTCTTTGGTCTGATGAGTCCACATTTTTTGTTCCAACCGCCGTGTCTTCATGAGACGCAGAGTAGCTGAATGGATGATCTCCGCATGTGTGGTCCCCACCTTGAAGCATGGAGGAGAATGTGAGGGCGATGGTGCTTTGCTGGTGACACTGTCAGTGATTTTATTTAGAATTCAAGGCACACTTAACCCGCATGGCTACCAGCAGTCCCACTAAGCCTAAACCAGATGGGATGGTATCATTTGTTTTTCAACAGGACAATGACCCAAAACACACCTTCAGGCTTTGTAAGGGCTATTTGATCAAGAAGTAGAGTGATGGAGTGCTGCATCAGATGACCTGACGTCCACAATCACCTGACCTCAACCCAATTTGAGATGGTTTGGGATGAGTTGGACCGCAAAGTGAAGGAAAAGCATTCAACAAGTGCTCAGCATATGTGGGATCTCCTTCAAGACTGTTGGAGAAGTATTCCAGTTTGAAAGAATGCCAAGAGTGTGCAAAGCTGTCATCAAGGTAAAGGGTTTGCTACTTTGAAATATATATTTTGAAAATATTTAACGTTTTGGTTACGACATGATTCCAAATGTGTTATTTCATAGTTTTGATGTCTTCACTATTATTATACAATGTAGAAAATAGTACAAAGAAAGCAAAACTCTCGAATGAGTAGGTGTGTCCAAACCTTTGACTGGTACTGTATGTGTATAGCCTAATGCCTCCCTGATCACAGTACAGTTTCTGATGTCCCCATTGCTTTGTTTCTCATTGACTACTCATTGGTGTGTTCCCAGGTGTCCAAGAAGAACCTGATGGAGATAGTGAAGAAGCTGATGCTGCACGTGGACAAAGCCGAGGGAACCACTTACAGAGATGAGCTGCTCACCAAGATCATTGACATCTGCAGCCAGAGCAACTACCAGTACATCACCAACTTTGAATGGTCAGCACAACTTACTGGCAGGGCAAATATATTTGTCTCTGATTCTTTTAGATTCATAGTCTCTGTGTCTCTCAAATAGAGTTGAAAGGCTCACGGGTCAAAACGCATTGCAGTAATGTGTCTTGCTGTAAATAATTCACAAAAGTATTTGCATCGTACTGGCCCACTACTTATCTTCTTTTTGGGGGTTTACCTGCCATTTAGGGGCCTACCTTCCACTGACTTTCTCACCTGTCTCTCAGGTACATCAGTCTGACCGCCTGTCTCTGTTTCCGTCTCTCAGGTACATCAGTATCCTGGTGGAGCTGACTCGTCTAGAGGGCACACGGCACGGTCACCTCATCGCCTCCCAGATGCTGGACGTTGCCATCCGGGTGAAAGCCATCCGAGCCTTCGCCGTGGCCCAGATGGCTACTCTGCTGGACAATGCCCACCTGCTGACCGGCAACACACAGCACAGCGGCATCTGTGAGGTGCTCTACGCCGCCGCCTGGATCTGTGGAGAGTTCTCAGAGTATGTATTCATCCAATCCTCCTCTACAAGAACACATGCAGACACATACGGTTTTTAGCAAGAATGTTTTCCACTAAGTCAAACTAGCTAAAATCATGCCAGTTCAGCCCTGTATCATTGGCTCATCCTGTGCCATCCTCCTATCTTCCCCAGACACCTGGAGGACCCCATGGCGACTCTGGAGGCCATGCTGCGTCCCAAGGTGGCCACCCTGCCGGGCCACATCCAGGCCGTGTACGTGCAGAACGCTGCCAAGCTGTTTTCTACGGTGCTGTGCGGCCAGGAGGGGGCGCCAGCGGACAGCAAGGTGGCCCAGGAGACCAGCCAGCTGCTCATTGACAGGCTGCCTGTGTTTGTCCAGAGTGACAACCTGGAGGTGCAGGAGAGGGTGAGTCACATGGTTAACCTCGGGGCTATTGGCCGTTTGAAAGGAGAATACCTTTTCCAGTACACTTCTCTCTCTGTGCTCCCCTCCCCAGGCCTCCTGCATCCTGCAACTGGTGAAGTACATCCAGAAGCTGCAGCAGAAGGACGTGGAGGTGGCTGAGGAGGTGACAGCTCTGTTTGCTGGAGAGCTCAACCCTGTGGCCCCCAAGGCACAGAAGAAAGTGCCTGTTCCTGAAGGGTCAGTCTGCCTGCCGCTCTCCCCTACTCACAATTAAGCTTATAGTAATACACAACATCAGAAATATACTTTATAGTACTACACGGAACAAAAATCTGAACACAACAGTTTTGTCACACAATGCCACAGATGTCTCAAGTTTTGAGGGAGCATGCAATTGGAATGCTGACTGCATGAATGTCCACCAGAGCTGTTGCCAGATAATTTAATGTTCATCTTCTACCATAAGCCGCCTCCAATGTCGTTTTAGAGAATACAGGCAGTACATCCAACCGGCCTCACATCCTTATACCACGTGTGACCATGCCAGCCCAGGACCTCCACATCCGGCTTCTTCACCTGTGGGATCATCTGAGACCAGCCCCCCTGGACTTTTTAAATTATTTTTATTTCTTGGACAGCTGATAAAACTGTGTTTGAACAACCAAAGAATTTCTGCACAAACTGTCAAACCGTCTCAGTGAAGCTCATCTGCATGCTTGTCGTCCTCACCAGGGTCTTGACCTGACTGCGGTTTGGCATCATAACCGACTTCAGTGGGCAAATGCTCACCTTCAATGGCCACGGATATGCTGGAGAAGTGTGCACCTCACTGATTTGTCCCGGTTTCAACTGTACCGGGCAGATGACAGTATGGCGTCATGTGGGCGAGCGGTTTGCTGATGTCAACGCTGTGAACAGAGTGCCCCATGGTGGCGGTGGGGTTATGGTATGGGCAGCCATAAGCTACAGACACCAAACACAATTGCATTGTGTCGATGGCTATTTATATGCACAGAGATACTGTGACTAGATCATGAGGCTCATTGTCGTGCCATTCATCCACCTCCATCACCTCATTTTCAGCATGATAATGCACGCCCCCATGACTCAAGGATCTGTACATAATTCCTGGAAGCTGAAAACGTCCCAGTTCTTCCATACTCAACAGACATGTCACTTATTGAGCATGTTTGGGATGCTCTGGATCGACATGTACGACAGCGTGTTCCCGTTCCCGCCAATATCCAGCAACTTCACACAGCCATTGAAGATGAGTGGGACAACATTCCAGTAGGCCACAATCAACAGTCTGATCAACTCTATGGGAAGGAAATGTGTCGCACTGCATGAGGCAAATGGTGATCACACAAGATACTGACTGGTTTTCTGATCCACACTCTTACCTTTTTTTAAGGTTTTCATAGATAAGGACCTAATGAATTTATTTAAATTGACTGACTTCCTTTATACAGTACATTCAGAAAGTTTTCAGACCTGTTGACCTTTTCCCACTTTTGTTATGTTACAGGCTTATTCTAAAATGGATGAAATCATTTTTTGCCCTCCTCAATCTACACACAATACCCCATAAGGACAAAGCAAAAACAGGTTTTCAGACATTTTTGCAAATGTATTCAAAATAAGAAACTGAGAACACGTTTAAATAAGTATTCAGAAACTTTACTCAGTACTTTGTTGACGCATCTTTGGCAGAGATTATAGCCTTGAGTTATCTTGGGTATTACGCTACAAGCTTGGCACACCTGTATTTGGGGAGTTTCTCTCATTCTTCTCTGCAGATGCTCTCAAGCTCTGTCAGGTTGGATGGGGAGCGTCACTGCACAGCTATTTTCAGGTCTCTCCAGAGATGTTCGATCGGGTTCAAGTCTGGACTCAGGCTGGGCCACTCAAGGACATTCAGTCTTGTCCTGAAGCCACTCCTGCATGGTCTTCAAATCTATTTTTTGGGGGTCACATACACATTGTTAGCAGATGTTAATGCGAGTGTAGCAATGCTTGTGCTTCTAGTTCCGACAGTGCAGTAATATCTAACAATTCCCCAACAACTACCTAATACACACATCTAAAGGGGTGAATGAGAATATGTACATTTAAGTATATGGATGAGCGATGGCAGAGCTGCGTAGGCAAGGTGCAATAGATGGTATAAAATACAGTATATACATGTCATATGAGTAATGTAACATATGTAAACATTGTTTAAAGTGACAAGTGATCCATTTATAAAGGGCCCAATGATTGGGTCTCAATGTAGGCAGCAGCCTCTGAGTTAGTAATTGCTGATTAGCAGTCTGATGGCCTTGAGGTGCTGTTTTTCAGTCTCTTGGTCCCAGCTTTGATGAACCTGTACTGACCTTGCCTTCTGGATGATAGCGGGGTGGACGGGCAATGGCTCAGGCGGTTGTTGTCCTAGATGATCTTTTTGGCCTTCCTGTGACATCGGGTGCTGTACGTGTCCTGGAGGGAAGGTAGTTTGGCCCCGGTGATGTGTTGTTCAGATCGCACCACCCTCTGGAGAGCCTTGCGGTTGAGGGCGGTGCAATTGCCGTACCAGGCAGTGATACAGCCTGACAGGATGCTTTCAATTGTGCATCTGTAAAAGTTCATCCGAGCTTTGGCTGACAAGCCAGATTTCTCCAGCCTCCTGAGGTTGAATAGGCGCTGTTGCGCCTATTCAACCTGTATGCTGTCTCGTCGTTGTTGGTTATCAAGCCCACTACTGTTGTGTCATCTGCAAAGTTGATGAGTGAGTTGGAGGCGTGCATGGCCACGCTGTCGTGGATGAACAGGGAGTATAGGAGAGGGCTGAGCACGCACCCTTGTGCGGCCCCAGTGTTGAGGGTCAGCGAAATGGAGTTGTTTCCTACCTTCACCACCTGGGGGCGGCCCGTCAGAAAGTCCAGGACACGTTTGCACAGGGTGGGGTTGAGACCCAGGGCCTCCAGCTTGATGACGGGCTTGGAGGGTACTATGGTGTTGAATGCTGAGCTGTAGTCAATGAACAGCATTCTTAGATAGGCATTATTTTCGTCCAGATGGGATCGGGCTGTGTGCTTAGGGTCGTTGTTCTGTTGGAAGGTGAACCCAAGTCCTGTGCACTCTGGAGCAGGTTTAAATCAAACATCTCTTTCTACTTTGCTCTGTTCATCTTTCCCTCAATCCTGACTAGTTTCCCAGTCCCTGCCGCTGAAAAACATCCCACAGCATGATGCTTCCACTAGGGTTGCACATTTTGCGGAATATTCAGAGGTGGAAACTTTCTGTGGAAGTTAATGGGAATATATATGAATTAGGGGAAATGTATGCAAATTAATATTCATACCATTTAAATGTAGATGTTTTTGGCATTGGATATATTTACCATATCTTATGGAGACAGAAACATAAACCTTTTACCTCATCATAAGTACACATAATTGCAAATGATTAAATCCTTCCAATAGAAATATATTTTAAACAATTTAGTCACGAATTGAACTTTAATTAAATGAGATGATTTCACTGAACAACAAAAGAAAGGGAATACTGAATGATCCATAGCATCTCCCACAAACGTTTTCAACATGCATCTGTAAAATGATAGTCTAGAAACAAAATCTTTGGTTGTCTTCCTCTCAGGCTTCCATGTCTTCTCCCTGGACCTCCTCAATGTCCACCTCTTGAACATCAGACTGAGGCCTCATCTTCACCTTCCAACCTTGACAACGAGCCATCCTGAACAAACTCATAAAACCTCAAATTTGCCCGGATGGCCACCTATTTTTCAAGCCTGTTGCGTGCTTTGGTGTGTGTGTTCCCAAACAAGGACTAGTTGCGCTCTGAGGCGTCTGATGTTGTTGGGATTTGGAGGATGATGGAGGCAACAGGGGAAAGAGCTTCAGATCCACAAAGTCCCTTCCACCAGGTGGCTGATGAGATATATGTTGGCACGACTGCCATATTGCATATCCATCCCAAAGCCCTTGCTTGGAAGTGTACTTTGCCAGACTGTCAAGAATCTTGCCCTCATCCAGGCCAAGGTGGCGGGACACGGTAGTGATGACACCATAGGCCTTGTTGATCTCTGCACCACAGGATGCTCTTGCAAGCATACTTGGGGTCCAACATGTACGCTGCGGCGTGTATGGGCTTCAGGCAGAAATCTTCATGCTTTTTGATGTATTTCAGAACTGCAGTTGCCTCTGCTTGGAGCAACAGTGAAGTGGGCAGGGCAGTACAGATTTATTCTCTTACATCTGCAAGCCGAGTGTGAACATCAGACAGGATGGCATTGTCTCCCTCAATCCGTGCAATGGCAACTGCTATAGGTTTCAGGAGTTTCAGGCTGCTTACCACCCTCTCCCAAAATACATCCTCCAGGAGGATCCTCTTGATGGGGCTGTCCGTATTGGCAGACTGTGATATGGCCATTTCTTGGAGAGACTCCTTCTCCTCCAGGAGACTGTCAAACATGATGACAACACCACCCCAATGGGTGTTGCTGGGCAGCTTCAATGTGGTGCTCTTATTCTTATCACTTTGCTTAGTTAGGTAGATTGCTGCAATAACTTGATGACCCTTCACATACCTAACCATTTCCTTGGCTCTCTTGTAGAGGGTATGCATTGTCTTCAGTGCCATGATGTCCTTGAGGAGCAGATTCAATGCATGAGCAGCAAAGCCAATGGGTGTTATGTGAGGGTAGGACTCCTCCACTTTAGCCCAAGCAGCCTTCATGTTCGCAGCATAGTTTGTCACCAGTGCAAATACCTTCTGTGGTCGAAGGTCATTGACTACTGCCTTCAGCTCATCTGCAATGTAGAGACTGGTGTGTCTGTTGTCCCTTGTGTCTGCTCTTGTAGAATACTGGTTGAGGGGTGGAGAGGATGTAGTTAATTATTCCTTGCCCACAAACATTCGACCACCCATCAGAAATGATTGCAATATAGTTGGTTTTCTCTATAATTTGCTTGACCTTCACTTGAACTCTTGAACTCTGCATACAGCAAATTAGTAGATAAACCATGTCTGGTTGGAGGGGTGTATGCTGGGGGAAGAAACATACAGAAATGTCTTCCAATACACATTGCCTGTGACCATCAGAGGTGAACCAGTTGCATACACAGCTCGAGCAAATCATTATCAGCATTTCTGACTTCATTGAGTCAAAAAAATATTCCAGCAGAACTATAAGCTTTTGCTATCGATAAGGTTTCTGATTCATAATTTTCACCTCGAATAGAAGTAGATGGACTTTTGTCAGAGGTTGCTTGTTGTGAGCGCTGAAGGAACTTTATGCACTTGGCCAGATGATTCTGCATCTTTGTTGCATTTGTTACATATAATTTTGCACAGTATTTGCAAATGCACACAGCTTTTCCTTTCACATTAGCTGCAGTGAAATGTCTCCACACAAAGAGTAGAAAAAGAGTAGAAAATGTCTCCTGTAAAGAGTAGAAAAAGAAGAGTAAAAAAGAGACAATACACAATTGGGGTTTTTGGCTGGGTTTCTGTACAGCACTTTGAGATATCAGCTGATGTACGAAGGGCTATATAAATACATTTGATTTGATGTACAGATATAGTTAGGCAGTTAGATTAAACAACTCCTTTGTAAGATAAACGTTTTAAAATGAAACATGTATGGAAACAGGTGAATTAACACCTGAAATTGTTAACAAGTTAGAAATGATTTAAACACACTTTGTTGTAGGCTATTATTTACTAGTTAACAAAAAAATCATGCATGTCATATAAAATATATTCACCCCACCCAGTATTGTAATCAAAACTTACCAGAAAGCATGTAGTCCTTGGCTCAGACAGTGTAGTAGTGTGGGCTCAATAGCATCTCATTAGTGTGCAAGATCTTGAATCAGCTGTACATGTGATGGAAGAGTGTACTGCACATGTAATGGAAGAATGCACTCTGCATGCAGAGGGTTGCAGTTCCATTGAGTTGGAGATTGTTTAACCACAATATGCCACAAGAGCTAGAATTGCTTTGTGTCTCCCACAAAAAAAGATTTTAAGCAAAATTTCCCAAATTCCCGGGCTTAGCTACCCATGGAAAATTTCCAGAAAAGTTTCCGACCCTTTGCAACCCTGGTTGCCACCACCATACTTCACCGTAGGGATGTTGCCAGCTATCCTCCAGACTTGGCATTCAGACCAAAGAGTTCAATCTTGGTTTCATCAGACCAGAGAATCTTGCTTCTCATGATCTGAGAGTCCTGTAGGTGCCTTTTGGCAATCTCCAAGCAGGATGTCATGTGCCTTTTTACTGACCATTCTAACATAAAGGCCTGCCTGATTGGTGAAGTGCTGCAGAGATGGTTGTCTTTCTGGAAGGTTCTCCCATCACAGAGGAACTCTGTCAGAGTGACCATCAGGTTCTTGGTCACCTCTCTGATCATAGCCCTTCTCCCCTGATTGTTCAGTTTGGCCAGGCGGCCAGCTCTAGGAAGAGTCTTTGTGGTTCCAAATTTCTTCCATTTAAGACTGATGGAGGCCGCTGTGTTCTTGGGGACCTTCAATGCTGCATACATTTTGGTACCCTTTCCCAGATCTGTGCCTCAATACAATCCTGTCTCGGAGCTCTACGGACAATTCCTTCGACCTCATGACATGGTTTTTGCTCTGACATGCACTGTCAAATGTGGGACCTTTTTATATAGACAGGTGTGTGCCTTTCCAAACCATATCCAATCAATTGAATTTACCATAGGTGGACTCCAATCAAGTTGTAGAAACATCTCAAGGATTATCACTTGAAACAGGATACACCGGAGCTCAATTTTGAGTCTCGTAGCAAAGGGTCTTACAGTTGAAATCGGAAGTTTGCATACACCTTAGCCAAATACATTTAAACTCAGTTTTTTTTTTACAATTCCGGACATTTAATCCTAGTAAAACTCCCCTGTCTTAGGTCAGTTAGGATCACCACCTTATTTTAAGAATGTGACATGTCAGAATGATAATATTTTAGCTTTTATTTCTTTCATCACATTCCCAGTGGGTCAGAGGTTTACATACACTTACATAAAATTGACATACAATTAGTATTTGGTAGCATTGCCTTTAAATTGTTTAACTTTGGTCAAATGTTTTGGGTAGCCTTCCACAAGCTTCCCACAATAATTTGGGTGAATTTTGGCCCCTTCCTCCTGACAGAACTGGTGTAACTGAGTCAGGTTTGTTGGCCTCCTTGCTCGCACACGCCTTTTCAGTTCTGCCCACAAATCTTCTATAGAATTGAAGTCAGAGCTTTGTGATCGTCACTCAATACCTGGACTTTGTTGTCCTTAAGCTATTTTTTTCCACAACTTTGGAAGTATGCTTGGGGTCATTGTCCATTTGGAAGACCCATTTGCGAGCAAGCTTGAACTTCCTGACTGATGTCTTGATGTTGCTTCAATATATCCATATAATTGTCCTCCCTCATGATTCCATCCATTTTGTGAAGTGCACCAGTCCCTCATGCAGCAAAGCACCCCCACAACATGATGCTGCCACCCCCGTGCTTCACGGTTGGGAAGGTGCTCTTCGGCTTGCAAGCCTTCCCCTTTTTCCTCCAAACATAACATTGGTCACTATGGCTAAACAGTTCTATTTTTGTTTCATCAGACCAGAGGACATTTCTCCAAAAAGTATGATCTTTGTCCCCTTGTGCAGTTGCAAACCGTAGTCTGGCTATTTTATGGCGGTTTTGGAGCAGTGGCTTCTTCCTTGCTGAGCAGCCTTTCAGGTTATGTCGATATAGGACTCGTTTTACTGTGGATATAGAAACTTTTGTACCTGTTTCTTTTGATTTTCCCATGATGTCAAGCAAAGACCCACTGTGTTTGAAGGTAGGCCTGGTGGTGCCACCGATCCTGCAGCTGAATCAACTTTAGAAGATGGACCTGGCGCTTGCTGGACTTTCTTGAGCACCCTGAAGCCTTGTTCACAAAATTTGAACAACTCTCCTTGAAGTTCTTGATGATCTGATAAATGGTTGATTCAGGTGCAATCTTACTGGCAGCAATGTCCTTGCCTGTGAAGCCCTTTTTGTGCAAAGCAATGATGACGGCACGTGTTTCCTTGCAGGTAACCAGAGGAAGAACAATGATTCTAAGCACCACCCTCCTTTTGAAGCTTCCAGTCTGTTATTCGAATTCAATCAGCATGAGAGTGATCTCCAGCCTTGTCCTCGTCAACACTCACACCTGTGTTAACGAGAGAATCACTGACATGTCAGCTGGTCCTTTTGTGGCAGGGCTGAAATGCAGTGGAAATGTTTTTGGGCGATTCAGTTCATTTGCAGGGCAAAGAGGGATTTTGCAATTAATTGCAATTCATCTATCACTCTTCATAACATTCTGGAGTATATGCAAATTGCCATCATACAAACTGAGGCAGCAGACTTTGTGAAAATTAATATTTGTGTCATTCTCAACTTTTGGCCATGACTGTATGTAAACTTCTGATCCACTGGAATTGTGATACAGTGAAATAATCTGTCTAAACAATTGTTGGAAAAATTACTTGTGCATGCACAAAGTAGATATCCTAACCTACTTGCCAAAACTATCGTTTGTTAACAAGAAATTTGTTGAGTGGTTGAAACACTTATGTTAGAGTCATTAAAACTAGTTTATGTAAACTTCTGACTTCAACTGTACTTATGTAAATAAGGTATTTCTGTTTTAGATTTTTATTTTGTTTTTATAATCATTATGGGATATTGCGTGTAGAATGATGAGGGGGAAAAATGTATTCAACGTAACAATGTGGAAAAACTCAAGGGGTCTGAATACTTTCCAAATGCACGGTATGAACTGTTTGAAATTGTTGTATATTGCATTTTACATTTTTGTTCAGTGTACTTTATGCAGCCTGTTGGACAATTTTAGGTAATGCAAAGTAGCTTAATGTAAAGTAGCTTTTTATTCGAGTAAAGACATACCATATAAAAAAAATTGGATGATTCGGTACAATTTTATAAACAGACAGACAATTTATTGTCTTTGTTTTGTCTCCAGTCTGGACCTGGATGCGTGGATCAATGAACCTCCGTCTGGGAGTGAGTCTGAGGATGAGGGTAGGAAGACCAAGGGCAAGGCTGTGTTTGCCAAGGAGGAGTCCAGACACACCAAGCCACGCTACACTGAAGTGGACGAGAAGGAACTGGCTAAGGTAAGATGGAATTTACAAGCCAATAATCCGTGCTGTGTATACGTTGAGATATGAGCTCCTCAATTCTTTCAACAGTTGATCTGTTGTTAAAACTTTGGTGATACTATAACAGTCAGACACTGAAGAGGTACACCGGTAAACACCACAGCATTTTCATATGACTGACTTGATACTGTTTCTCCCTCCCAACAGAGGAGAGAAGTAAGGAAGGCAGAGCAGGCCAACAACCCCTTCTACATCAAGGCCTCCCCGTCCTCTCAGAAGGTACGCACTGCATCATCACCCAATCGGCAGCTCGTCTTATGTGTTAACCTGACTCTTACAGAAATGTAATTCATTACACATTTCAAACCACTTAAATATACAGTACCAGTCAAGAGTTGATACACCTACTCATTTCATGGTTTTTATTTATGCTATTTCCTACATTGTACAATAGTGAAGATGTCAAAACTATTAAATAACACACATGGAATCATGTACTTAACAAAAAAGTGTTTTTGTTATTCTTCAAAGTAGCCACCTTTTTATTTAATCATTATTTAACTCGGCAAGTCAGTTAAGAACACATTCTTATTTTCAATGACGGTGGGTTAACACACACACCCTCTGCCGTTTGTGAATGTGTTATTCTATGGGCTTTAGTAGTACTGGCCAAAATCAATATTTTATTTAAAAAAAATGTTTTGTGTGTATATATACACACATGTACACCTAAAGGGGTCCTAAAATTCTAACTCAAATAGCTAAGTTATCCATAGTATGACCATCTTAAAATAATTCCATATGTCCGCTTAGCACCCCCATCCCCCAACGTCTTAGAATCTAAATAATTAAATTGACTAGAAGCCCATTGACATCCCTATGTTATTGTGTGTGCGCAGGTATACCAGGAGGCTGTTGGTGTGGAGCACATTCCAGTGGTGCAGATTGACCTCAGTGTGCCTCTCAAAGTCCCAGGTCAGTTACTCTGGCCACTACTTAATAACCAATTGATTTCAACATAGTGTATCAGTCAGTGGCTCTGCACACAGGACTCCAAACCTAACCCTTATCCCTCTTTCTCTCTTCGCCTCTGTCATAACTAAACCCCTCTTCTGTACCTCTTTCTACATTTACATTACATTTAAGTCATTTAGCAGACGCTCTTATCCAGAGCGACTTACAAATTGGTGCATTCACCTTATGACATCCAGTGGGACAGTCACTTAACAATAGAGCATCTAAAACTTAGGGGGGGTGGGGTGAGAGGGATTACTTAACCTATCCTAGGTATTCCTTAAAGAGGTGGGGTTTCAGGTGTCTCCGGAAGGTGGTGATTGACTCCGCTGTCCTGGCGTCGTGAGGGAGTTTGTTCCACCATTGGGGGGCCAGGGCAGCGAACAGTTTTGACTGGGCTGAGCGGGAGCTGTACTTCCTCAGTGGTAGGGAGGCGAGCAGGCCAGAGGTGGATGAACGCAGTGCCCTTGTTTGGGTGTAGGGCCTGATCAGAGCCTGGAGGTACTGAGGTGCCGTTCCCCTCACAGCTCCGTAGGCAAGCACCATGGTCTTGTAGCGGATGCGAGCTTCAACTGGAAGCCAGTGGAGAGAACGGAGGAGCGGGGTGACGTGAGAGAACTTGGGAAGGTTGAACACCAGACGGGCTGCGGCGTTCTGGATGAGTTGAAGGGGTTTAATGGCACAGGCAGGGAGCCCAGCCAACAGCGAGTTGCAGTAATCCAGACGGGAGATGACAAGTGCCTGGATTAGGACCTGTGCCGCTTCCTGTGTGAGGCAGGGTCGTACTCTGCGGATGTTGTAGAGCATGAACCTACAGGAACGGGCCACCGCCTTGATGTTAGTTGAGAACGACAGGGTGTTGTCCAGGATCACGCCAAGGTTCTTGGCGCTCTGGGAGGAGGACACAATGGAGTTGTCAACCGTGATGGCGAGATCATGGAACGGGCAGTCCTTCCCCGGGAGGAAGAGCAGCTCCGTCTTGCCGAGGTTCAGCTTGAGGTGGTGATCCGTCATCCACACTGATATGTCTGCCAGACATGCAGAGATGCGATTCGCCACCTGGTCATCAGAAGGGGGAAAGGAGAAGATTAATTGTGTGTCGTCTGCATAGCAATGATAAGAGAGACCATGTGAGGTTATGACAGAGCCAAGTGACTTGGTGTATAGCGAGAATAGGAGAGGGCCAAGAACAGAGCCCTGGGGGACACCAGTGGTGAGAGCGCGTGGTGAGGAGACAGATTCTCGCCACGCCACCTGGTAGGAGCGACCTGTCAGGTAGGACGCAATCCAAGCGTGGGCCGCGCCGGAGATGCCCAACTCGGAGAGGGTGGAGAGGAGGATCTGATGGTTCACAGTATCGAAGGCAGCCGATAGATCTAGAAGGATGAGAGCAGAGGAGAGAGAGTTAGCTTTAGCAGTGCGGAGCGCCTCCGTGATACAGAGGAGAGCAGTCTCAGACGCGAGATTTCATCTGGAGAGAGAGGGGAGAAAGAGGTCAGAGCACAGGGTAGGGCAGTGTGAGCAGAACCAGCGGTGTCGTTTGACTTAGCAAACGAGGATCGGATGTCGTCGACCTTCTTTTCAAAATGGTTGACGAAGTCATCTGCAGAGAGGAGGGGGGGGGGGGCGGAGGATTCAGGAGGGAGGAGAAGGTGGCAAAGAGCTTCCTAGGGTTAGAGGCAGATGCTTGGAATTTAGCGTGGTAGAAAGTGGCTTTAGCAGCAGAGACAGAGGAGGAAAATGTAGAGAGGAGGGAGTGAAAGGATGCCAGGTCCGCAGGGAGGTGAGTTTTCCTCCATTTCCGCTCGGCTGCCCGGAGCCCTGTTCTGTGAGCTCGCAATGAGTCATCGAGCCACGGAGCGGGAGGGGAGGACCGAGCCGGCCTGGAGGATAGGGGACATAGAGAGTCAAGGGATGCAGAGAGGGAGGAGAGGAGGGTTGAGGAGGCAGAATCAGGAGATAGGTGGGAGAAGGTTTGAGCGGAGGGAAGAGATGATAGGATGGAAGAGGAGAGAGTAGCGGGGGAGAGAGAGCGAAGGTTGGGACGGCGCGATACCATCCGAGTAGGGGCAGTGTGGGAGGAGTTGAATGAGAGCGAGAGGGAAAAGGATACAAGGCAGTGGTCGGAGACTTGGAGGGGAGTTGCAATGAGGTTAGTGGAAGAACAGCATCTAGTAAAGATGAGGTCGAGCGTATTGCCTGCCTTGTGAGTAGGGGGGGAAGGTGAGAGGGTGAGGTCAAAAGAGGAGAGGAGTGGAAAGAAGGAGGCAGAGAGGAAAGAGTCAAAGGTAGACGTGGGGAGGTTAAAGTCGCCCAGAACTGTGAGAGGTGAGCCGTCCTCAGGAAAGGAGCTTATCAAGGCATCAAGCTCATTGATGAACTCTCCGAGGGAACCTGGAGGGCGATAAATGATAAGGATGTTAAGCTTGAAAGGGCTAGTAACTGTGACAGCATGGAATTCAAAGGAGGCGATAGACAGATGGGTAAGGGGAGAAAGAGAGAATGACCACTTGGGAGAGATGAGGATCCCGGTGCCACCACCCCGCTGACCAGACGCTCTCGGGGTGTGCGAGAACACGTGGGCGGACGAAGAGAGAGCAGTAGGAGTAGCAGTGTTGTCTGTGGTGATCCATGTTTCCGTCAGTGCCAAGAAGTCGAGGGACTGGAGGGAGGCATAGGCTGAGATGAACTCTGCCTTGCAATTTCTGTCTCGCCTCTTTCTTTCTAATAACTTGACCCCACTTCCTCTTTCTTTCTCTTCCTTTTTCCCTCCCGTTGGGTTTAGGGATGCCAATGTCAGACCAATATGTGAAGCTGGAAGAGGAGCGTCGGGAGAAAAACAAGGCAGACAGGAAGAAGAAGGACAAGAAGAAGAGGAGGGAGAAGGGCCGGCAGAGGAGGGGGGACTCGGGCCCAGAGAGTGAGGAGGACATCACCCCTGCACACATGGTGGACATCGTCACTGAAGAAATGCCAGAGGTACATTAGGCCAGGCAGAGGTACATTAGGCCAGGCAGAGGTACATTAGGCCAGGCAGAGGTACATTAGGCCAGGCAGAGGTACATTAGGCCAGGCAGAGGTACATTAGGCCAGGCAGAGGTACATTAGGCCAGGCAGAGGTACATTAGGCCAGGCAGAGGTACATTAGGCCAGGCAGAGGTACATTAGGCCAGGCAGAGGTACATTAGCCAGGCAGAGGTACATTAGGCCAGGCAGAGGTACATTAGGCCAGGCAGAGATGCCATTAGGCCAGGCAGAGATGCCAGTGTTGTACAGTAGGCCAGGCAGAGATGCCAGGCAGAGATGCCAGTGTTGTACAGTAGGCCAGGCAGAGATGCCAGTGGTGTACAGTAGGCCAGGCAGAGAGGCCAGGCACTTTCATAGGTGGTTCAGAGTGTTGCAGATAATAGACGTGGCATACCTTCGATAAGTGGGTTCGATCCCGGGACCACCCATACGTAGAATGTATGCACACATGACTGTAAGTCGCTTTGGATAAAAGCGTCTGCTAAATGGCATATATTTTTTATGCATATGCAAGGATGTTGTTTTGCTCTGTCACTCCATTCTCTTCCTGTCTCAGAATGCCTTGCCCAGTGATGATGATGACAAAGATCCCAACGACCCCCACAAAGCTTTGAACATCGACCTGGACAAGTGAGTTAACTCATCACTGACCTCTCGCTGTATTACAGATGTCCACTAATGGATTAGTATGAAAGAATAGGATATATAACCTGGCTGTGTTATTGTCTACTCTGTGGGGGTGTATAATCTCTTCCTGGCTCCACTGATGAGAGGCTGGTGCTGGCCTGGTCCTCTTCATCCTCACACACTCCCTCTCGCTGTGCTCTGCTCTATGTTTTTTTCCCTCGGTCTCTCTTATGCATACACACACACACACACACACACATCTGTTCTCCTGACTGTGCAGTTTGCTGGTGGCATCTCACAGGTGAGTACATTCCCAGCCTCAGGAGAAGCCCCGTCTGGGCCTGGACTCAAGACTGACTGATCTGCTTCCTCTCTCTCTCTCTGTCTCTTTCTGTCTCTCTCGCTGTCTCTCTCGCTGTGTCTCTCTCTGTCTCTCTGTGTTTGGGCATGATGTGACTTTTACAGTTTGAAGTTTGATCCTTGTTTTCAACAACACTCTCTCTTCCTGTTCACCCCTCCTCCATTTGAAACCTTCTACAAGCTCACTTCAGAATATCAGCATTCCCTCCATACAAAACTCTGTTAATGTGCCCGCTTTGTGGCTGGAGCTGAAGAAAAGCTCTCTCACTTCTCACTAACATGAACAGATTGATGTGATAAGATGAGAGCTTATAGATTTCTCAGTGGAACTGCTGATTTTCTCAAGTCATGACTCAATCACCATTACTAATCATGGATAACTACTGTTGTTTTTACTAGTCAAATCCCCAAATCAAATCCTCACCCAATCCATGGATCTTCTTCAACATAATGTTAATCGTTAATTACTGAGTATGGTAACAATACAATTGTTGTGTATAGTCAGATTAATATAATGGTTTGAGATAAAACGTTTACATGCTTTGCAAGAAGAGAAATGTCACATAATCCTGTTTACATGGACACATCTGAAATCCATCTACCTGATGTCACTCTGATCAATGCAGAAATACCCCTATCAAAATAAACATTCTAGCCCAGTGACTATTCTGAGGACATATAAAGTTTGAATGTGTAAACTACTTCAAAGACACATCCATTCAGTTGTTCCGAACTCACTTCACTCTCGCTAAAGCGGGAGGCTCGCTCGGTTGCTGCTAGCACATGCAGATCAAATACACTGCCAGAACGCCGATTTAAGGTGTTTAAATGTCCTAATAATTTGAAAGATTGCTCAGAAAACCAGGTGTTTTAATCGGCATATACTTACTTTGATTTTGACTGTTCGCTGATTTAAGATAAGCAGAGTAGTGTTTACATGACTATTGCATAATCTGCCTGCTGCCATAATCAGTTTAATATCGAATTATTACTGTGCATGTAAACATACTCAGTTACTGCAGTTACCAACAGAGGCCTCAATCCAGTTCTGATCTTGGATAAACCTGTTAATGGTGGTCTCCCTCCTGACTTCCCAGCTCTGCCTGAGGAATGGCTATGAAGGTTTGTGCTGAGCAAGTTTGCGTTTGAAATGTCATGCACCTGAGTGGATGGGCTTGTCACAACTAGCTTCCTTTCCTAATCTCCTTTCCTTCACTGGCATTGGTAAATGAATCGACTGGATAGGTTTTCACCATGCTGCTTTTACCCTGTCTTTTCCTCCCAGATCAGTGGTCATGGAGGAAAGGAGGCTAGTTAAGACTATTGAGACATAGCCGATGGCTGTAGTGTGACCAGAATCACCATGTACACTCAGGGCTGTGGTTTTATGTGTCTCCTCTCTGTGCTCTTAGGCCCCTGGCAGACAGCGAGAAGAAGCTGCCAGTTAGGACACACCGTCCCGATGAGGTCCTCAAGAGCCCGATAGAGGACGCGGAGGGGTTGGAGGTCACTTCAGAGCCCAAGAAGAAGAGCAGGAAGGAAAAGAAGGACAAGGAGAGTAAGGTGAGGCCCTATTCTTTATATCCTTGGAATATTTTTCATAACTTTGATGTTTCTGTTTTTTGTGACCTTATTGTCTTAAGGAGTGTTTTTTTTGTCATTGTAGAAGGGTAAAGAGAAGAAGAAGAAGAAGAAACACAAGCAAGAGGAAGGGGAGGATCTTATGGAGGCTGGGTCAGAGGAGCCTGTCCAATCAAAAGTGACCAACGATGTGGCAGCCCAGCCTCCTGCCTCCACACCAGAGGTATGACATCACAAAGGGAGGGACTACCTTTTTTACGGGGACAAGATTTGCACAATGTTGTTCTGTGTAGGATATTGAAGAATTAAGGCTGACACTAAATAATTTAACTAAACTAAGAATTTGATTTAATTAAATTTATATAAAATAATCTGTCAAGCAAACACATTTCTTTGGTCATTTTCATTTATCAATCATTGTCATTGCTTCTTTCAAGCCCCCTCACCATCCTATCAGCAATAAAGATTAAATCAAGTATCAATCAGTATTTAAGATTGCAGTATGTCTAGTCGATATCTTGAAATACTTGATTTATTCATGAAAATAACAGTGTAATCTCTGTATCCATTTTCATGAAGAGGTAGTGCTAAAATGTTAACCTCTCTATCCCCCCTCGCTCTTGCTCCCTCTCCCTCCCTCACTGTTGTAGGCTTCAGATCTGGATTTCTGGCTCTCAAATACTCCAGTGCCCTCTGACCCTCAGGTTGAGTTCCCCTCTCTCTCTCTTTTAGTCACTCCTTGTCCTTGTTGTCATTTATTTGTGTTCTAACAGTACCTCTTCATCTATCCTCTGCTCTTGTCTGATCCTCTTCGCCATGTGTGGTTCTTTCCTTCCTTCCATCCACTTTTCTCTTGCACCCTTGCATTACTGCCTCTCTTTCTGAGGTCACGTAACCCTACTCATTCTGGGGTTGTCGTGTTTCTTAGTGTTGGTTCTCTGTTTTGGTTTTGCTCGATGTGTCTGTTTCTTGTCAGTGTTGGGGTCACAGTTGTTGTCAAGTGCAGGGGCCTCAGTGTCTGGAATCATGCTGACGGTTCTTGTTGTTCCTATCAAACCAATGCAACAGTAGCACAGCTCTTCATGTGTAGTAGGACTACATATAGGCAGTGTTTTTTACTACATACTGAGTGCTTGTGACTGTGCGTGGGTAACTGCAGAGCAGCTGTTAGACCAGGTGGAAGACTAATGACAACAGTACAGTATTCAGTTTAAAGCCAGGCTAGTTCATAAAGTTTAGCTCTGTGACCCCACACTCTCTGCCCTCTGTTCTGAACTACTGTATGGGACTGTTTCAAGCAGAATCTGATCATTAGATATACATTGTTCAGGGGCTCTGCGTGTTGATTTTGTGTTTACACCACACCAACTGTCTGCCCTCAGGAAATAAGCTACGTCTAGCAGTCACCCAAATGTGACTTCACAGTTCACACATCCTGTCAGAACATGTTTCTGTATTTTGAGTCTATTATTGTTCCATTTAAGTACAGATGTGAAGGGATGCTATCGACAATGGGTCCATTGGAACAATGTCAGGATTTGACAACTTCAAAACAACACACAAATTATGACTAACCCAAACTACTACTACCTGTACTTATATATGATGTCGTGGAAATTTCCTCTATTTACCAAATCATGGGAGCAAACCACACACACACGTCAGAGTTAGTTATAAAAGTCCATCTTTAATTATATGAGCTCTATCACAATCCTGTGACTCTCAGATAAATTCAGTGTCTCTCAGTGAATTCTCTGAGAGCCCCCTTACAATGCAACTGAGTTCCTTTAATAGCAAAGACACACATAGTCAGACAGCATAGACATAATTCATCATTCAGCTTTGTCTCCTTTCCCAAACCCCAGAACCATAAACCAAATCCTCCATATCAACAGGCATATATCAAATTGTCATTTAGATACAACCAACTCAAAATACAACCTCCTGGACAAACTCACAGAGAGGAGAGTGAGGCTATAGGTTAAGATAAAAGCAACATTAGAGGGAGCATAGAATGATTCCAGACACTGCCACCCTTCTTTCCCCACTAGAAAAGGGTAGGGAGTAAAAGATATGTTTACACATGATGACACTTTGACCTCTCCCCTCTCTGTGGCCCATGCAACTTAGTTTTGACATAGAACAGATAACTGCAACCTCGCCACAGTATTATACAAAATACCATTCTGATGAGAAGTAACTTACAAATTTGATGAATATTAAACATCTTACATATGTTACCAACAAATTCTGAATCTTCCACGACAATGATCAATAAATGACAGCGTGTTGTCCATACTCATTTTGAGGGCTGTGTGTGTGGTGACAGGAGGCCGCAGCAGTAACAGACGCTCCCCCTGCCTCCACTCCTGACGCTGCGTCTGGTGTGGCTGCCGTGGTCCCAGACTCTGAGCCTGAAGAAACTGTGAGTCACTCCACTTTACTGATGATGTCAGAATCACGAGACAGAAATCTCAGCTGTTACTAATTTGTATTTCATATTTTATAAACCTTACAAAACATACACATACAAACGACAGCATCATTCATTACTAAGGATTCTACATTAAAGACTAGCGCAACAGGATACTGTATTTTGACAGATCTTGTCTGAGCACAGAAACTCTCCCTCCCTCTTTCTGAATAGACTGCCCTTTACACCATCCCCTGCTTGTTTCCCTCTTAGAAATCCTCCAAGCACAAGAAGAAGAAGCAGAAAAAGGAGGACAAGAAAAAGAAGCACCACCATCATCATCACCATAGCGATGGAGCCAGAGAGGAGTCTGTGCAGAATGGCACGGTGGAGGACGAGGAGCCTCTGCCAGTCAGTAAACAATCACCTTTTAGTCTGTCCACTCAGTCCAATCCCTGTCCACTGGACGTTCAAGTCATAAATCAAATCAAATTAAACTTTATCTGTCACATGAACCGAATACAACGAGTGTAGACCTTACTGTGAAATGCTTACTTACAAGCCCTTAACCAACAGTGCAGTTCAAGAAGAGTAAAGAAAATATTTACCAAATAAACTTAAGAAAAAAGTAACACAATAACGAGGCTATATACAGGGGGTACCGAGTCGGTAAGTGGGGGTACAGGTTAGTTGTGCCCCCACTACTGTCCATATAAAACTTCCCTACCTTCACCCATTTGACACAAGTATGTCAAGTATGCAGTGTGTATACACTCCCTATCTCAAATAGCATATATACATAGTCCAGACCTGGGTCTAGTTCCATTGTTTGCATATTGAGTGAGAACTGACCAGGCTCTTCTCTCTTTACAGCCCATGTCCAATTACGCCCTGCTGGCTGAGAACTCCTACATCAAGATGGTGAGTGGGATGGATCGAGACTCTTGGGTCCACTGGAGAAGTATACTATTGTTGTGTATCTTCTATAGCCACTCATATTGGAGCTGGGAGGAGTCGTACCATTGAGAGAGATATATATAAAATACAGTGCATTCAGAAAGTATTCAGACCCCTTCCCCTTTTCCACATTTTGTTACGTTACAGCCGTATTCTAAAATAGATTAAAAAATTAAAAAATCTACACACAATACCCCATTATGACAAAGCAAAAACAGGTTTTTAGAAATATTTGCACACTTTATTAAAATTAAAAACAGAAATACCTTATTCAGTCCCTTTGCTATGAGACTCAAAATTGAGCTCAGGTGCATCCTGTTTCCATTGATCATACTTGAGATGTTTCTACAACTTGATTGGAGTCCACCTGTGGTAAATTCAATTGATTGGACATGATTTGGAAAGGCACACAACTGTCTATGAAAATGTCCCACAGTTGACAGTGCATGTCAGAGCAAAAACCAAGCCATGAGGTCGAAGGAATTGTCCGTAGAGCTCTGAGACAGGATTTTGTCGAGGCACAGATCTGGGGAAGGATACCAAAAAATGTCTGCAGCATTGAAGATCCCCAAGAACACAGTGGCCTCCATCATTCTTAAATGGAAGAAGTTTGGAACCACAAAGACTCTTCCTACAGCTGGTAGCCCGGCAAAACTGGGCAATCGGGGAAGAAGGGCTTTGGTCAGGGAGGTGACCAAGAACCTGATGGTCACTCTGACAGAGCTCCAGAGTTCCTCTGTGGAGATGGGAGAACAAGATTGAAGTGTGTAGATTGATTTTAGAATAAGGCTGTAACATAAAAATGTGGGAAAAGTCAGGGGGTCTGAATACTTTCCGAATGCACTGTATATACTGTAAGTGGACCCCTCCTTATGCTCCCTATTTTTCTCTCTTTCAAGATGAAGCAGGATGCTGATGAGGTATTGGCTGAAGTTCTATGAACTGCAGGCTATGGGTTTTACAGGAGAATCTTCTAGATGTTCTGTGTGGTTGTGCTTTTTCTCAGACTGTGCCCCCTGGCTTAATCACCCTGTGATAACCAAGCTGTTATGCAGAGATGTGTATATTGGAAAATGTAACCCTGTTATTCACAACACCATAAGCCAGGTGCATCCTCTGAGTGTGTGACGTTATAATTCTACTGTCCTATCAGTGCTGTTTCCAGGTTGCTTCATAAAAATCACATGGGATTCATGTTGGGATTGGAATGGTTGAATCGATTTGCTGGTCTGTATGCAAGTCAATTTGCTGGGCTCCTTGTGTGAACACTGCTGGCTACGGAGTGGGTTGACCTCCGCTTCATCCCTCTTTCCCTCTTTAGGTGTGTGACATCCAGGGGAACCTGCAAGACGGTAGCCAGGTGGTGGTCTCTGTCATCTTTGAAAATAAGTGTGACAGTTTCATCAAGTCCATGGAGTTCAATGTGATGGACTCTCTCAACTCCAAGCTGCAGCGGCCTGAGGGAGCCGGCCCACATGACAGCCTCACTGTGCCCTTCCATCTGCCCCCCGGTGAGGAAGCAGGAGAGACTGGGAGGAGGAAAAAGCTATGGAAACTTGTTGAAATAAGAGCTAAATTCCCATCCAAATATTCCCATTCCCAGTTTACATCCAAACAAATCTATTTTTTTCTCTCTTGTTCCTCAGGGATCTCTAACGAGGCACGGTTCATCTTCTCAGTGCAGAGCATTGTGATGCCTCAGAAACTGAAGGGAACCCTCACCTTCATAGTCAAGGTGAGTAAGTCTTGCTCTCCACAAAGGCCTCACATTCCCCCACTATCCCTCTTTGACTCTGGGTACAGTCTATTTCACTGCTCAAGGTTCTACTGACCTTTTTCCTCACTTGTAAAAGTGTATTGTTAACCTTCTGCTGTTATAATGTTCTCCCACAGACTGAGGATTCCTCCACTCATGAGAAACTAGACTTTAAACTGCACTTTACCTGCACCTCATACCTGATCACCACTCCCTGCTACAGGTCGGTGCAGCGAGCTGTCCCCAAAGAACCTCATTCTGCTGTTTTAATAATAATGAACGTTACCTAACTGTAGATTTGGAGCTATTGGCTTAGTGTGCTGTGCCCTGATCTGAACTTAAGATTAAACTGCTTGTGAGCTAGTATGTGATGCGTAGTGAATGTGATTGTTGTTGTTTACAGTGACGCGTATGCTAAGCTGTTGGAGTCGGGGGACCTCAAGGGAAGCTCTCTGAAGCTGGAGGGAATCAACCAGCCTTTCCACCATCTACTGGCTAGGATCTGCTTCCACCACCACTTCTCTGGTGGGTACACTGGGACTGGGGAATACAGGGGGAGAAGGTGTGGGATATGATAGGGACTGGGGAATACAGGGGTATAGGATAGGGCATTGGGAGGTATTAGGTGGAGAGTGGACATATTTATTGAGGTGATTTGTAGTTCACTGTGTCGTCTTGCAGAAATCTCCCTCTTTGAATGAACATTAGCATGATGTGGTAAATAAAGACCTTTTTAGATTTTGAGTTGTTTAATGAGCTTACGGTTGTGTTCCTGTCTCAACCAGTGGTGGAGAGGATTGATTCCTGTGCCTCCATGTACAGCAGGTCAATCCAGGGTCACCATGTGTGTCTGCTGGTCAAAACTGTAAGTAGCTCCCTTCCTCCTTGTCAGTCAGGGGGCCAGACATCCAAATATTGGTCTCCATTTTACTCAAATGAGATCTTCTCAGACATCCTTGTAACGTGTGCCCTCTCTGTCTGTCTGTGTCCCTGTCCGTCTCAGGCTGATCAGACCGTGTCTATCGATGCTAAATGTGACGAGCCGGGGCTGCTTAGGAATGTGCTGGATGAGATCAAGCTGACCTTCTCTCAATGCTGATTGTGTCTGACAGCCCCTTGGTGCCCCCCTACCCCCTGCTCAACCGCTCCCTCACTGAAACACATGTAATCATGTTACAAACACTGCGGCTGGCACTCCCAGGTTCACCCTATTAATTAGTCCTCAGAATCACACATTTCCTTGACGCCCCTCTTGCACTCAGAACTGCTCTTTCTCCTTCACTGATTTGCTCTATACAAACCCCCTCTGTGCGCTTTTAGTTTCAAACTGGTTTTCCCTGCTCCCCCCTCCACTCTCTCTCTCATCGTCATTACAGTCTGTGACGGTCATGTAATGTAATCTGACAACTGGAGTTGTTTTTGTTCTTGGTTGAATTGTGTTTTCACTGTCTTGATTTGTTTTTGTTTTCTGACGTCCGTCTCCGCCTTTCCCCCTGTTGCATTAAACATCAGCGTGTTACTGCTACTCTCCTCTATAGTCCTGTAGAATGTGTGACTTCTTCTGACTGGCCCAAGTTGGAAATGTCATGTCAACTTTAAACTGCTCTAAGCTGAAATCCTACCTGACCTGATCTCATGTCTGAAGGAGACTGACCTACCCTCTGGTGTCACTGCTCCATGCTTCAACTATGCTCAGCTTCAGTTTGACCTGTGTCACAGGAACATATCAATCCCTATAAGAATTTTAAATGCCTGAGCTGGAACGTTACACTAAGAGTTTATTGGGAAAAGAGAATGCAGGCGGTTACACTTTGATCAGGTCAGAACTTAGACACGCTGGCACCCCTCAAAAAAGTATGTTTCTGCAACCTTTTCCAAAAGTGAACATTGTCCGGCTTCCTTACTCTGTCTCTTATTATAGACATGGGTAAAAGGGCGTCTTTTTACAATTGTATGATTTATCGCTTTGATTATGCTGTAATCGTGGAAGGGTATTGTACTACATGTCTACAGTATCTGAAATGAGTGACAAAGTAATATAGAACTTGTGGGAAATGAAGGCCCGCTTTCACATATTGCAGCTAGCGCCTCTCACGTGGCTTTGCTATAATAGCAGGCTCTCCATACTTAACTGCTAAAGTTATCCTATGTGTTGATAGGCTTAGTTTGAGATCACCTATGGGGATGGAAGACTATTCTAGTCATAATTCATTCTGGGATATCAATGGTACTTAGTTGATACATTTTATTTTGAATCAGTATTAACCAATGTGACTTCTTGTTTACTGTATCTTTCTTGAGAAAGCCAACAAGGCGTCAGTCAAGACGTTTGTCTTTCATATCATCCAAACCTCTTGCGTCTGTGCCACTAACTCTTGCACTATACAATACATCCTACATTGTCACTGATACAGTCATAAACCGATGTTACTTCAGTGTTCTCTTCTCTCAGCACTACCCTGCTGCCACATGTGCATTGGCATAATGATGAACATGAATGGGCATCATTTAAATGGCTTCTTCCTTTCATGACTTGCTCAGAGGTACTTGCTGTCTAGTTACACTCAACGAGTCTCACTGCCTGGTCCAGCACGATGTAGTAGCAACTTTAAACTGATCCCATCATGTTTTGTTTGTATTCCAACTTACCCGCATTCCTTTCTTACAAGTGTAGATGAGCCATTCCATGAGTTTCTTCTTCACCATGTTAGTGTGAGTACAAAGTGAAGAACATACAGGGATGTTATCCACAAAACCATATCCTTCCTGGAAAAGTGCTTTGATTGATTTAAGTTATAGAATGGCAATGAGAAAATTACTTGTAATCATACGTTGTACTAATTAAAAAGTTCTGTGCAGAGTATTTCATAAAAATGTGTATCTTGCATGATTAGGAAATGTATACTTAAATATATATATATATATATTTCCCCTATCCAAGGACACTCACACACATACAAAACTCCCATGTCATTTCTTGGTTGTTTTTTTAAATATGAAGTGAAAGTTGAATGAATCATGCTACAGTTTTTGATGGTGTTGTATTTTTATCTATTATAAGTTCATACAATTCAAATGATATCTTTGAATATTTTGAATTATTTAACATCAGGGGAAGGAGGTTCTATTTGGTGTCATGGCGCTGAGAGGAGTAGAGAAGAAAAGGTCTTGTGATACAGTTCAGAGAAGCTACCCACTTTCTTAATACTTTTTTTCTGGTCAATTATAGTGATTATCTTGCGGAGTTTGGCTTATGACATTAAAATATATTCTAATTTCTCCTTGTTTGAAGGTCTGGTCCAACTCCGTCATTGTCTATTCTCCAGCTATATGATGTAATATGTTTTAAGAGGGGACTACATGAGCAAGACAAAATTAGTCATATACTATCAACATTCACTTTTAGAACAGAGAAGTCTACCCAAATTGAAATAAAGGCTGAGCTGCTGTAGTCTGTTAAGGTGAACCAATAAACTCCCACATATAATTATTTCAGGCTTTTTATTCACATATCACTATGGTGTCTGTGTATCAAACATGCTGTATATTCAAAGGCTCTGCAAATACTACCTTATCAAGGATATTTAGTTGGCCAACATCTCACTTCAGCATGCACGAGAGTGGCCTTTCCCAAAAACCTGCCTTCCCCAATAACTAATACAGTACTCTGTGTGAAACTGCATATTCTTTCTATGTGTGCAAGTGCCTTTAAATTCTAAATGTCAATATAGCCTAAGTGATTTGGAGGCTGTGTGTAGGTACTGTCTTAACTTCGATTCCTATATGGAAAGAAGTGGAGTTGCAACCACAAAACACTCCCAACATATATATTTTTTGACGAGATTAAAATATTAACGTTTCGGGCTTCATGATTCTGAAGAATTCAATTGCAGACCGAAACAATATTTTAACCTTGCTTAAACTATTAATGCCGAATAAGTGTTGTGCCTTTTCAATTAACACCAACTCCCAGAAAGCTTTGCGAGCACTTCACAACTCATAGCGTCAAGCTTTGCGGGACCAGCTTGAGCGACTTTAGTGGCGACACGGTGAAGTAGCTACTGTTGTATTATTGAGGAGGGGAGATCCCTACTCAGACAGCCGTTAATTTGTTTGTTTTCTAGTTTGCTTTGACCACTCAAATTTACTTCGAGCAATTCTGTTTTACGGTAAATGAGGATCAACAACAGGGAGTAACTACTGTAGCAAGCTAGCTTTGGGTTTGTGGGTTGGTTGGTTGTCAGCGAGAGGTCTACGCGTTGGTTTGTTCGATCACAGTGGAAGAGAACCGAACGTGAACGTAATAACAGACGACATTTTTGTAGATGTGAGGAAACGTGTGAACAATCAAAAGGTTTCTCAGGGGTTGGTTGTGGTGGAATTTGATAACTACCTTTGTTCTCTAAAAAGGTCTAGATAGGTTTTTGTTTATACAGATCGTCGCGGACTATGGCTCATGGGCATCATGTAGCCAGTTCCCAAAAAGCACTCATGTTAGAGATGAAAAGTCTTCAAGATGAGCCAGTTGAAGGGTTCAGGATAACTTTAGTGGACGAGTCGGACTTGTACAACTGGGAAGTTGCAATATTTGGACCCCCAAATACTCACTACGAGGGAGGTTATTTTAAGGTGAGTATGGAATTGCTGAATATTTAAGATGGCCATCAAATCACTCAAATAGTTATTGCAGTTGTTTTGTCCAACCTTGGTTAACCAGAACAAATTGTGCCTGGTCAGTGTTCTCTTGCCCCTGAGTTACAGTAGAACGTCTGTAAATATTATGGCGAGAAGAGTTATAATTTGTCACTTTTGGTTGTGACGTAGCTAACGATTGACAACCAACCTGGCTTAGTTTGAGATGGCCAGCTCGAGCAACATGTGACGATCCACAAAACATGTTAACGTTTTCATGGAAAACTTTGGAGGAAACAGACATTGTCAACTTATATCACTGTATCCAGCAGGGCCGGACTACCGCATTTGGGGCCCCGACACCCATCTCCAGTGCCCCCGACAACACATTTTGCCATGGGGCAGAGGGAAACATTATGGATACACATCTGCTCATAATGATACAGATAAAATCGGACCTATTTCTTTTGTATTTTCTTATATAGTGCAATAGTAATGGTGTCTATTTGTTTGCACTAACTGGCTCGTTGGCCAAGGCCTATGGGGTAATTCATGTTTTTTTTTGGATACGCTGAGATGATCACATTTAGTTTATTATGAAGCAGTTATGTATCCAAACAAGCACGTAACGTCTTCATAGTTCATAAAGTACTGGTTAACTGACTGATATTACCTCATAGAACAAAACGTATAATATCTCGTAAGCCTTTGTTAACTTCAGACCTTATTTTATGTATTTATCCCAAAACCCCATTCTTTCCCCCATTGGAATGGCTGAACTAACCAGAGGTAACTTA
This sequence comes from Oncorhynchus gorbuscha, assembly GCF_021184085.1. Lineage (NCBI taxonomy): Eukaryota > Metazoa > Chordata > Actinopteri > Salmoniformes > Salmonidae > Oncorhynchus > Oncorhynchus gorbuscha. Next base: position 22,466,468 of record NC_060178.1, on the reverse strand, counting down.
TTTCCATTTTTTAGAACTAAAGCTGCCGATCTCTATAAGCCATCAAACAGTTCCTTCGTTTTCATAGTTAAGCAATAGCAGCTGGTAGCATTGTCCATATTGTTTGAAATAGACAATAAGTTGGGCTGGGTGACATGGCCAATATATATCACAGTATTTAAAATAAAATGGACCGTTTTTAAATTTGCTTTATAAGTAGTGCATGATCGGACGGTGGCAACATACATTCTAAGTGATTTAAATAGGTATTTCTCCATTCTGATTGTTTTAATAATTTTCTGCATTTTCATACATTTCTGCATTTCCTACACTGATTTGAGAGCATTTCCACACTGCCACGGACTGCACGATATGGGCAAACAATCTAGGCCTTATTTTTAACCAAATGTTGCAATTACGATTAAGACTTGTGATTTAGAGCAAAATACTTGAGTGAACTGTTGGAATCATGGCAATATAATGATTATTTTAATTTATATAGTTAGAATATAATAGAGGTCGCTTTGAATAATGTTTGACATGACAACATATGAAAATTCCAGGGAGGAGTTATTGTGAAAGTGTAGGAACCAACGTGTTAAGTGTTTCCTAGGGGACCCTATAATCTTTGGCTACATTTAATGTTTTCTTTTAGCTACTTTATGTATTTTTATTATTCTTGCTTTGTGAATTCCTCGTCGTTTTAGAAGAAACTGTGGCACAAACAACATGCTGATGTAGGTCTCCACCATCACTAGTATTAGGCTGTATAGCTAATACTAATATAGCTCTGACTCGGTACATTTATTAGCTAGCTAGTGATTAGCATTAGCGGCTAATAAGATTGAGGCCCAACTTGTTAAGAAAAATACAAACTAGCTTTTTGCATATTTTAGAAACAAACTAATCGTGTAATTATAAACATTAGTGGAGTTATATTAAGAAGCAAAGTGAACATCATTGTTAAATGTGCTGCATTGACCATGCAGACTGAACGCAAGTGTCATGTGGTCGAGGAACAACAAATGCGCTTCTTGAGTGACGGGGCGGGGCTAGGTCTATGTGGAAGCGGCATGGAGAGATGACTCAAGTAGCGAAGTAAACTATACAAGTCAACGTTAAACACAGAGTATCACATTTAAGGAAACAAAAATTAAAATACCGTTAAAGAGGGTAAAGTAAAAACCCAAACCGGTTCATGCGTCAATACCGGTATATCGGCAAATACAGTATATCGCCCAGCTGTCACTCTAAGCACCTAGAATTATAGCCTAGTCTCAATACCTACATATATTTTGTTATTGATATTTGGATTGTAAACACTCAAACGATGGTGTGTTTGTTTCTTGTAGACTGAAAATGTGGGTTTTTCTCTCACTGGGGTTTAACTGACTTTGCATCCAACCTGCAGATTTTGTGTGTCCCTCTCAGCAAAGGCAACTAGAAACAAACTCATCTGTATGTCGATAGTACCCCTAACTCTATGTATTAACCTCTTGGATTTAGGGGGCGCTATTTAAATTTTTGGATGAAAAACGTTCCCGTTTTAAACAAGATATTTTGTCATGAAAAGATGCTTGACTATGCATATAATTGACAGCATTGGAAAGAAGACACTCTGACGTTTCCAAAACTGCAAAGATATTGTCTGTGAGTGCCACAGAACTGATGTTACAGGCGAAACCCAGATAAAAATCCAACCAGGAAGTGTCGCATTTTTTTAAACCGCCTCATGCCAATGACTCCTTATATGGCTGTGAATGAGCTTACGTTTTCCACGTATTCCCCAAGGTGTCTACAGCATTGTGATGTCTTTTTAGGCATTCCCATTGAAGAATACCATATATATATATAGCCATATAAAGCATGTGGTCACATGGTGTCTCCCGCGGAAAATGTCACGTAAAATATTGAGGTAGCCATTTTTCCTATCACTTCTTTTGAGAAAACAATTGCCTCGACGGATATATTATCGAATATATATGTTAAAAACACCTTGAGGATGGATCCTAAACAACGTTTGCCGTGTTTCTGTCGATATTATGGAGCAAATTTGGAAAAAAGCAGCATTTTCCGGTCGATTTCTCAGCCAAGCATGATGAAGAAACGGGAGCTATTTCGCCCACAAAAGTAATATTTTTGGAAAAAAGGAACATTTGCTATCTCACTGGGAGTCTCCTGAGTGAAAGCATCTGAAGTTCTTCAAAGGTAAATTATTTAATTTGGTTGCTTTTCTTATTTTTGTGAAAATGTTGCCTGCTGCCAGCAGAGCCTAGCATAGCATTATGCCATGATAAATTTACACAAATGCTTGTCTAGGGTTGGCTGTAACGCATATTTTGAAAATCTGAGATGAGTGTTGTTAACAAAAGGCTAAGCTTGTGTTTGAATATATTTATTTCATTTCATTTGTGATTTTCATGAATAGGAAAAGTTTGTAGGGGTATTTATGTCCGCTGCGTTATGCTAATGCGTTTGAGGCTATGATTACGCTCCCGGATACGGTTTTGCTCGTCGCAAGAATTAACAAGGGTTGTTTACCATTGAGTCTAAAATGTATCGGTTTGTAGCTACTGTATTATAGTACTAACCAGTGTGGCAGATTTTAAGTTCAAAAGTAAAAAATAACCACAACAAGTATGAATAACTTACCCAAACTGTCCATACAAACATAATTAAATCGCTCTATTGGAAAACAGGTCTAAAGACAGATACAGATCGTGAGAAACATTTTCTTTCTCCATTATCTTGTAAACCCTACCCATATGAAAAAAGATTGCAGTCAGAGTGCAGTATTACTGCATGAATTTTGCAGTGTAACTGCAGTTAAAGCGCAGTATAACCACGGACAGGGACCAGATGTCGCACAGGATGTATAAATCTGAAGCCTCTGTTTAGAACGTTCAAATAGGGTGATGAGAGGATGTCCAGTGGGATAATAATAATTCTTTGTCTGATTTCACACATGTACACGTGTGTAAATTGGAAATACATTTTTTTTGCGTATCCCTCAGAGTTGGGTCACTGCCAGGGTCTGCCATTTCAAACAGTGACTCTGACGCAATTAGGGTTATGTGCCTTGCTCAAAGGCAGATAGGGGATTCGAACTAGCGACCTTTCGGTTACTGACCCAATTCTCTAACCGTTAGGCTACCTGCCAGCCACATAAGAGAGAAGATGGAGCTAGATAAAACTTTTCTGACATTCTGCAAATTTTCTCATTGATGAAACATTAGATCTCAATGCAAGGTTATTTTCCCTAAACCAGAATCTTTTACGAACGCTGTGCAATAAGTTTTGTAGACTGCCAAAATTTTTAAAAATTGTGTTGTTTAGGAGTTCAAGGGTCAATTGAGTTATTGTACACACGCAATTCACAGAGAAGACGTTCCCTAACAGATATGCAAATGCATGCTAAAATGTGCCAATAGGATCTCGCTAGCTCGTGCTCTGCCCATCTCCTTGCTTGTTCTGCCCACTATACTAAATTTACTCCCATTGGAAATGACGCAGATGAGATATCTTAGGTTAGTTACCGGTATATTTGGTATAACTGCAGTTCAAGTGCAGTACACTGCAGTTATGCTGCAATAACTGTGTCAACAATACCACAGTTGACTGCAGTCACTAACTTACTGCAGTTTAAGTATTTTATTTGTGTGTAAGGGTATTGTTTAGCCTGCCTAAGACCTTTGTGTAAAAGAAGGCTCATGTCCTCTGTTTTGCCCGGCAACAGGGGGTGGTATAGCTTACAGAGGGAAGTGCAGTAGGTTGGACCTCTTCATTACTTGCCTAGCTCAGAAAGTACACTGAAGAAAAATATAAAAGCAACATGCATAATTTCTACGATTTTACTAAATTACAGTTCATAAAAGGAAATCAGTCAATTAAATACATTCATTCGGCACGAATCTATTGATTGCACATGACTGGTAGTACAGATCTGCACCCGTTGATAGATATAAAGATATAAAATAAAAAGTAGTGGTGTTGATCAGAACTAGTCAATATCTGGTGTGACCCATTTGCCTCATGTAGCATGACACATCTCCTTCAAATCAAAGGTTATTTTTCAAATGCAACAGGTGTGTGTGTATGTATGTGTGTATATATATATATATATATATATATATATATATATATATATATATACAACCTTACCGTGAAATGTTTACTTACAAGCCCTTAACCAACAATGCAGTTCAATAAATAAAGTTAAGAAAATATTGACTAAATAAACTAAATGTACAAATGTTTAATATATAAATGACAAATATAAGGAGGCCATATACATATATTGCATGGAGTTGGTCAGGCTGTTGAGTGTGACTGTTGTCCCACTCCACTTCAATGGCTGTGCGAAGTTGCTGGATATTGGTGGGAACTGGAACACGCTGTTGTACACGTCGATCCACAGCATCCCAAACATGCTCAATGGATGACATGTCTGTTGAGTATGCAGGCCATGAAAGAACTGGGACATTTTTCAGCTTCCAGGAATTGTGTACAGATCCTTGCGACGTGGGGCCGTGCATTATCATGCTGACATGAGGTGATGGCGGCGGATGAATGGCACGACAATCAACCTCAGGATCTCGTCACGTTATCTCTGTGCAGTTAAATTGCCATAGATAAAATGCAATTGTGTTCGTTGTCCGTAGCTTATGCAAGCCCATACCATAACCCCACCACGGGGTAGTCTGGTGACAATGTTGACATCACCAAACCGAATTCCCACACAACTCCATACATGCAGTCTGCCATCTACCATGTACTGTTAAAACCGGGATTCATCTGTGAAGAGCACATTTGCCCACTAAAGTCTGTTATGGCGCTGAACTGCTGTCAAGACCCTGGTAAGGACGATGAGCACGCAGATGAGCTTCACTGAGACGGTTTCTGACAGTTTGTACAGAAAGTCTTTGGTTGCGCAAACCCACAGTTTCATCAGACTTTGGATGACTGGTCTCAGACGATACCGCAGGTGACGATGTATGTGGAGGTCCTGGGCTAGTGTGGTTTGCGGTTGTGAGGCCGCTTGGACGTATTGCCAAATTCTCAAACGACGTCGGAGGCGGCTTATGGTAGAGAAATTAACATTCAATTATCTGGCAACAACTCTGGTGGACATGCCTGCAGTCAGCATGCCAATTGCATGCTCCCTCAACTTGACATCTGCAGCATTGTGTTTTGTGACAAAACTGCACATTTTAGATTGACATTTCATTGTCCCCAGCACAAGGTGTACATGTGATCATGCTTTTTAATCTGCTTCTTGATATGCCAGACCTGTCAGGTGGATTAATTATCTTGGCAAATGAGAAATGCTCACTGTCAGGGATGTAAACACATTTGTGCACAAAATTCGAGAAAAAAGCTTTTTGTGCATATGGCGAACTTCTGGCGCCTTTTATTTCAGCTCGTGAAACATGGGACCAACACTTTACATGTTGCATTTATATTTCTGTTTTATTTTAGCCTATATTTGCATAACTGTTGAAGATGGTGAGCATTTTCCTTCCCGATATAGGGCAAGAGCTCTCGTTACAACGATAAACAGGCATCAAAGTAGGCAGTGGTGTAAAGTACTTAAGTAAAAAATACTTTCAAGTACTACTTAAGTAGATTTCTGAGGTATACTATTTTTATTTTTGTCAACTTTTACTTTTATTTCACTCCATACATTTTCCCTGACACCCAAAAGTATTTGTTACATTTTGAATGCTTAGCAGGACAGGAAACTTGTCAAATTTATGCACTTATCAAGAGAACAGCCCTGGTCGTCATCCCTATTGCTTCTGATCTGGCGGACTCACTAAACACAAAGGCTTCATATGGAGCGTGCCCCTGGTTCTCCGTAAATAACGAAAAAATTAATGAAATAAAAAATAAATAAAAACAAGAAAATTGCTTAATATAAGGAATTTGAAATTACTTTTACATTTGATACTTGAGTACATTTTAGCAATTACATTTACTTTTGATACTTAAGTATATTTAAAACCAAATACTTTTAGACTTTTGCTCAAGTAGTATTTTACTGGTTGACTTTCACTTTTACTTTAGTCATTTTCTATTAAGCTGTCTTTACTTTTACTCAAGTATGAGAATTGGGTACTTTTTCAACCACTGGAAGTAGGTCGGGCAAAGTGCTTTTTTTTCATGTATTTAAAAAAAAAACTACAGTAGTAGGCCTATGTTGTAAATGTGAACTCTTTCTGAATGAAGGTTTGTGAATAAAGATAACCTAGACTAATGACGGGGTTTCCTAGGTACGCCACTATTGTTCAGTTAGGGTTGTTTGCACCTGATTGCATCAGTCAGAAGTAGTGTTTCCAAATGACAAATTTGTGATTCATTCTGCTGATCTATTTCAGCTCAGCTAAAGATTCCAGTTATTCAGAGACCTGTTTAGGCTTCCAGTCTTTTCTGAGCGGCGCAGTAGTTTAACCCGGCACTGTGTTAGCTAGGAACATTTGCATTGTGGGTGCTATGTACAAGCATTGTTGGCCCAGGAATGCACAGCTTGCCTGTGAAATGCACAGCAGGCCTGTGACTCATTGTTCCTTCTAACAAACCTCTCCAACAAACCAGTTTCCCTGTTCTAAGACCCTCCCTATCTACACAGGTTAGACAAACCCTCTGTTACGTGCTGCTTTTACTTATTTATTGAAAAGAGTCAGTCAAACAATGACTTATGCCTATTCAATACCGGAGCAAAACATTTACATCAGGATGTAACTCCTCTGAATGTGTCACCAGACCAAACAAAATATTGATGGTACACTATATATACAAAAGTATGTGGACACCCCTTCAAATGAGTGGATTCGTCTATTTCAGCCACATCCGTTGCTGACAGGTGTACAAAATCGAGCACACCGACATGCAATCTCCATAGACAAACATTGACGTAGAATGAGCTCAATCACTGTCAATGTGGCACCGTCATAGGATGCCACCATTCCAACAAGGCAGTTCATCAAAGTTCTTCCGTGTTAGAGCTGCCCCGGTTAACTGTAAGTGCTGTTATTATGAAGTGGAAACATCTAGGGGCAACAACAGCTCAGCCGTGAAGTGGTAGGCCACACAAGCTCACCGAACAGGACCGCAGAGTGCTGTAGGGTGTACAAATCTTCTGTTCTAGGTTGCAACACTCACTACCAAGTTCCGAACTGCCTCTGGAAGCAACGTCAGCACAATAACTGTTGGTCAGGAGCATCATAAAGTGGGTTTCCATGGCGGAGCAGCCGCACACAATCCTAAGATCACCATGCGTAATGCCAAGTGTCGGCTGGAGTGGGGTAAAGCTCACCACCATTGGACTCTTTCTTTCTTTACCATCTGGCAATCTGACAGACGAATCTGGGTTTGGCGGATGCCAGGAGAACCCTACCTGCCCGAATGCATAGTGCCGTCTCTAATGTTTGGTGGAGGAGTAATGGTCTGGGGCTGTTTTTCATGGTTTGGGCTAGTGCCCTTAGTTCCAGTGAAGGGAAATCTTAACGCTGCTTCATACAATTATATTGTAGACAATTCTGTGCTTCTAAATTTGGGGCAACAGTTTGGGGAAGGCCCTTTCCTGTTCAGAATGACGATGCCCCTGTGCACAAAGCCAGGTCCGTACAGAAATGCTTTGTCAAGATCGGTGTGAAAGAACTTGACTGCCTGCAAAGAGCCCTGACCTCAACTCCATTGAACACCTTTGGGAAGAATTGGAACACCGACTGCAAGCCAGGCCTAATCGTCCAACATCAGTGCCCGACCTCACTAATGCTCTAGTGGCTGAAGGAAGCAAGTCCCTGCAGCAATATTACAACGTCTAGTAGAAAGCCTTCCCAGAAAAGTGGAAGCTGTTATAGCAGCAAAGGGGGGACCAACTCCATATTAATGCCCATGATTTGTTTGAGATGTTCGACGAGCAGGTGTCCACATACTTCTGGTCATATAGTGTAGGTCTGAAAACAACACTAAAATAGAACACCGTAAGGAATAAAGTGGAAGTAACCTAAACTGCTTTTCCAAATACTCAATGCACTTGACATTTGTATGGAGGGAACTCCTCTCATTCATTGCCAATGTGTACATATTCAGCCAAGTTCTGCATTCATTTAAATATTTGCCCATTGCCAGCACTCTTTGCTGGATCACACACACACACACACACACAACTACCCTGTTCTCACTAGCTGTGTCCTCAGCAGTGCTAGGGCCTGAGAGGCTGCCTTTCCTGGTCAGCTCGGTCAGCCCAGGGTCTGAATCCTAATGCTGACTGACACTGGCAGCAACACTGCATTCCCGCCCGGGTTGACCCTGTCCCTGGGACATGGGCCGAGGACCCAAGTCACCTGCCCAGAGAATTGGTTCTGTCAGGGCCAGAGGGTAGAATAACTGCTGCCTGGGCTGGTAGCACTGACTTTCCCTCAAGCTCAGGGCTCAGGGGAGATCTGCTCTGTCCATCAAGACCCAGTCTGTTCCTGCCCTCTCTCATGTTCGCTCTCTTCATCTTGGGGACTGCATTGTCTTCCCATTCCCTTCATTAACACACCAGCAATCCTATTAGCTTAGCTGTCCCTGGCAACCTTCCACTGTGCCAGCCAGCCCTTTACGCTTATAGTCAACAACACATCTCCCAAGCATTTCCCTCAAGCAGAGTAGGCCAAAGACAGCCCTCTTGTTTTTCTTTCGACAACAGAGCCTTCATCTTTAAGATGTGCATATTGTTTTGTTTGAGTTCAAAGGCTGTCATGACGAGGAATAGCTTTTGCTCCCCTACTTCCTTTAAGTGATGTCATAGTTTCTAAACCCAGAGATGCAACATCTCAAGACTTCCAGGAACGCTCTCGAAGCAGACCAGGCCAGAGTTTGTGGTTCGAGGAGGCAGTGAGGGAAGTGAAAAGTTATTCCTTAGGTTGTGCTTTTAGATGAAGAAAATGTAAAACTAAGATTCAAGCTTATGTCTTAAGTATTTGAGCATGTTATTACTCCAACATTGTGAACGTGACGAATGGACACATTTGATTTTTTAAAATCCAAAACGACTTTATATTTAAAGGAACGCCTTTGATTTGACGGCCTGCACATGCGCAATTCAGCGTGAGATGACCGTTAGACACGATTACGTGTTTCAGCGCATGAGCTTAGCTAGCCAACGTCACCTACAACCGTGATCAGGGATTTCTATTGGAGTAGCAGTTTCTGGTAATCTTCATACTGTACTGTCTTTTGGTGACATACATACATCCTCAACCACAAGGTCATATTCTATTTCAACTATGAGATTTCTGCCACGAATGGTGTATTTCAAAATGTACATTTTTGCACAACACAATTAAAAACCACTTGGTTATGTCCGTGAACTGCAAGCTAGAGAGCACAGTAATTGCCTTCAACGTAATGTGTGGCCGCTGCATTGACAGTCAGTTGACAGACACTCATTCAACACCTGGCTGTGGCAGTCTGGTGGCCTTAGGCTGGTCAGAGATGGAGGAGGCGGCCTGGGCTGTCCTGCCTTGGCCGATGGAGTCATGTTTCCCCCCCCTGGCTGCCTGGCTCACACACAGAAATGAGAGCTAGAGAGAGAGCTAGAGAGAGAGCTAGAGAGAGAGCTAGAGAGAGAGCTAGAGAGCTAGAGAGCTAGAGAGAGAGCTAGAGAGAGAGCTAGAGAGAGAGCTAGAGAGAGAGCTAGAGAGAGAGCTAGAGAGAGAGCTAGAGAGAGAGCTAGAGAGAGAGCTAGAGAGAGAGAGCTAGAGAGCTAGAGCTAGAGAGCTAGAGAGAGAGAGAGAGAGAGAGAGAGAGAGAGAGAGAGAGAGAGAGAGAGAGAGAGAGAGAGAGAGAGAGAGAGAGAGAGAGAGAGAGAGAGAGAGAGAGAGAGAGAGAGAGAGAGAGAGAGAGAGAGAGAGAGATTCTTGGCCCTGCTCGAGCTGGTGCCCCTGGGGGCCCTGTGAAGAGCGAGCCTGCCATTAGAAAAGGGGGCCCATGCAGAGGTAGTCCTACAGTACTCCTTCCAACAGTCAGCCTAATTATGATCGTGTGCTTACATGTTCCAAGCCTGGGGGTGATATCCTACTAACAGAACAGAGCTCCATTGATAGGCAGCCTGTTCCAGCGTTTGTTTATTTCAGAAATAGGCAAAAGTTTGGCCTAGTTTAGCATATCTCCAGATATTCCTTGACTGGATCAGGTTGAATGCAAAGCACTTGCACATCCAATGTTTTCCCTACATGGATAAATTGCTCATGTAGCCTACTTCCATGGGAAATAGGCCCACCGGTAATGCTTTGTGTCAAAGTTTTAAATAATGATTGGTGTTTTGGTCCACAGCTAATTCAGTCCCCTCAAGTTGGTTGGTAGCTTGTAATTAGGCTAATTGCATTTGTGAAGTGGACCGCCGTTCAGTCTTGACAGTAGTTCTGGTGTCGCGTGTACTAGTGACTGTATTTCTCCTCCCCCACACTAAAAGGGTTCTGTTAAATGAGGCAGGACCCTGGTGTGTCTGGGTAGGATCATCTAAAGCACCTCTATCACATTCTAGTCTACAAAGACGTGTGGGGTGCACCACTGTTCTCAAGGGCATGTTCCTCTTTTCATTCCCACTCTGTAGAGCAGCCAGGAGAGAGGTAATAAGAGTGAGACAATCTGAGAGCGAGGGACCGCAAGCTTGGGGACTGGTAGAATGGTGTCGGCAGACGGTGAAGGTGGTGCGTTAGGAGAAGAACAGAATGATCAGTTCTGTGAGGGTTTATGCTGCTTTAGCTGACCTGGTTTACTTTTCCCTGATTCCAGTCTACCTTCACAGGGTGTGTTCTCTCTGACTGGCTTTGCCACACGTGTTTTTAGGTGACCGTCCAAGAAAGATGGGTCTAGGTAGGTTACAAGGTAGATGCTGAGCATTGCAGTTCTGCTCTAGATCCTGTTATTCCGGTGCCAGCCTCTCTTCCTCCTCTTCCTGTCTGCCTGGCTGACTGAAGCAGCAACACATCCTCCCAGTTCTGTACCTGTTACTAGGTGATACATAAAAGCAGCTGCCGCTTGTTTCCACAGGGCTCTCAGGAGAGCCTGACTTCAGAGAAACATGGAGCTGAGCAGCCAGGAGAGGAGAGGCTTGGTGGGATGCAGCCAGGAGAGGAGAGGCTTGGTGGGATGCAGCCAGGAGAGGAGAGGCTTGGTGGGATGCAGCCAGGAGAGGAGAGGCTTGGTGGGATGCAGCCAGGAGAGGAGAGGCTTGGTGGGATGCAGCCAGGAGAGGAGAGGCTTGGTGGGGTGCAGCCAGGGGAGGAGAGGCTTGGTGGGGTGCAGCCAGGGGAGGAGAGGCTTGGTGGGGTGCAGCCAGGGGAGGAGAGGCTTGGTGGGGTGCAGCCAGGGGAGGAGAGGCTTGGTGGGGTGCAGCCAGGGGAGGAGAGGCTTGGTGGGGTGCAGCCAGGGGAGGAGAGGCTTGGTGGGGTGCAGCCAGGCTTGGGGAGGAGAGGCTTGGTGGGGTGCAGCCAGGGGAGGAGAGGCTTGGTGGGGTGCAGCCAGGGGAGGAGAGGCTTGGTGGGGTGCAGCCAGGGGAGGAGAGGCTTGGTGGGGTGCAGCCAGGGGAGGAGAGGCTTGGTGGGATGCAGCCAGGGGAGGAGAGGCTTGGTGGGATGCAGCCATGGGGAGGAGAGGCTTGGTGGGATGCAGCCATGGTAGGATGCAGCCATGGGGAGGAGAGGCTTGGTGGGATGCAGCCAGGGGAGGAGAGGCTTGGTGGGTTGTGCAATGAGGAGCTAAGTTCAGGGGCGTGTATGTTGCATGTACTTACTATGTGATTAGAGACAGCCAAGCCTCACGGGCATGGAGGGGATATTTGAGTGCGTTTGTGTAGAGTTCAGAATTTGGTAGAGAAATGGAGCTAATATCCCTATTCTGAACCTCTCTTGTTTGTCTCCTCCTTGGGATGTACTTGATGAGGTAGGCAGGGTGCAGCAGAAAAAATTAGCAAGGCTAGCTTTTTAAGCCCGGTCACACTCCACTGTTTTCCCTCTCTCCTCTCATCCCTCTGGGCTTGGTGTCAGTTTTGCAGACAGGTCAGGGTTTTCTCTGCTGCCATGGAAAGTTTCCCTCCCCCAGTCTCTGCCTGTGAGTGCAGCCTGCCTGTCATGGGCATTGTGAGTGTTAGTGCACTCTATGGAGGATAGACCCTACTTTCTGTGTTCTGTTTCCCATAACTCTCTTTCGATTACCCATTTCAGACCGAAGATGTAGTAGCATATACAGTCGGGCAAAAAAGTGTTTAGTCAGCCACCAATTGTGCAAGTTCTCCCACTTAAAAAGATGAGAGGCCTGTAATTTTCAGCATAAGTACACTTCAACTATGACAGAAAAAATCCAGAAAATCACATTGTAGGATTTTTAATTAATTTATTTGCAAATTGTGGTGGAAAATAAGTATTTGGTCAATAACAAAAGTTTCTCAATATGTTATATACCCTTTGTTGGCAATGACAGAGGTCAAATGTCTTCAAGGTTTTCCCACACTGTTGCTGGTATTTTGGCCCATCCCTCCATGCAGGTCTTCTCCAGAGCAGTGATGTTTTGGGGCTGATGCTGGGCAACACTGACTTTCAACTGCCTCCAAAGATTTTCTATGGGGTTGAGATCTGGAGACTGGCTAGGCCACCTACCCCTTTCAGATATACCAAGAAGTTGGTATAAAAAGCATGCATGATAAATTACAGGGATTTTTGACCAAGAGTCCCGCCTGGATCAGCCATTTTCTATATTTTAATTAACTCATGCAAATAAATAAAACCCTGGGTTACGTCTAGTGTGGGTTGCATCTAGTGTGTTGTGATGGCATCATATGCTGTTTTATAACGTGTGTGTCTTTGTTCCATTCCTATGATCAGGCAGAAAGTAGGCTATGTTGGGCAGAGTATGAGTGTGTTCTATTGAGATCCATGTCGTGGCTCTATGTGGACAGGGAAAGTGTGAAAGGCCCTCTATAAGCCGCGTGGTGAAATGTTATACCATTACCATCTTACAGGGACTCCTCTTCCTGCTTTAATAAGCGACTTGCTTTTATATATTGCACTCAGGGCTCACATTACGGGGCTTATATGTCCCTCTGTTTCCACTGGCCTCAGCACCCTCACTGAGTGCTATGCTAGCTGGAGCTAGGCTGGTATGTAAGCTGCACGGCTGTTGTCCCTGTGTTGTGTTGCCTGTCTCTGTCTGTATGTGGAGTGTTTACGTGAACCCCAGTCATTCTGGACCCGAGCCAATTTGGAGGCATTGCCCCAGACTTTTACAAGCTAACAGGATTCTATTAGGCCTGTGTCAGGCTTTCCACTCTGGGCTTGATGTTGTATGGGCCTGGTAGATATGGCAACATCCCCCTGTTCAATTTGCTAGTCACTAAGGGCTCGTACAATGCAATCAGCAGTAGGTCACAATTAATGGTCTGAAGTCGGCGAAGGCTTGTGTGGAGTTTGTGCACAACTCCCACCCCTTACATGTTCTGCTCCTCCCTCTCGAAAAATAAGTTATTATCTCGAGACTAACCTGGTTGACCCCAATTAGTCCACTGGTCGACTGCTGTTGGTCGACGAGATATATATATGTGTGTGTGTGTGTGTGTGTGTGTGTGTGTGTGTATATGTATGTGTGTATATATATATATATATATATATATGTATGTATGTATGTATGTATGTATATGTGTATATATATATATGTATGTATGTATGTGTGTGTGTGTGCCACTCTGTGAACTTATCCATTGTGGAGGTCTAGACTAAAAGCCAATGTATGCTTGATTCTACAATGTGGTCTGAGGCTTCATATGGAGGGTGTATCAATTGCAGAGGCCAAATCGTGCTCTGTACCACATCACCATCACTTTATTGACAACAGCTTTGAACTGCTCCACAAAGTGCAAGATGTATGAATGCCCTGACTTCTGAGGCCATATCGCTGTAAATGCCGCATGGCCAATGCAGATGTCGGATTGACCATGATCCCAGATGCACAATACACTTCTCTCTCCAGAATGCGCTCTCTCTCCTGCCAATTTGTGCACATTCATTGTTTCATAACTTCGTTGTGGGAGTTTGCGTTTGATTGTTTAGTGTAGATCAATTCCCCATGACGTATTTCACCAGTGGACACAGAGTGGACACATTGTTTGAGGAGTGCACAACCTATGTTACATTTGTGAGAAACAAGTTTGAGTTTATTTAATTCCATCCGTTCTGTCAATTTAGTCATTGACAGGAGCACTGCAAACAAAAGACAATGTTGAGTAAAGATGCACACACATAGAAGTGGTCCTACCTGGCCTGCTCGCATATAAATGTGCCCATTTGGGGATCTGATAGAATTCTGATTGGCTTAACACACCACCACTCAGTCATGTTTTCTTCACCTCAAACAGCAAGCAAACAAAATCTGTTTTTACATCCATTGAGAATTACAATAGTTCCTCAATGTATTAGAAAAATCTTTCATGCTCTCTCCCTTTCGACAACCACTCGGAGTGAAAGGGGTAAAATGTAATGCTCTGATCCAGTGGAAACGTCATAAAATAGGCTGCTTGACTTAGGAAATTGGTTCTGGTACTGTTTATATTTAGGTGCAGGAGCACCACAATACTTATTTCATGTAAAAAATAAATATAAAAAAAAAATAAATGTGTACCCCATTTTCTCCCCAATTTTGTGGTATCCAATTGTCTCATCGCTGCAACTCCCGTATGGACTCTGGAGAGGCGAAGGTTGAGAGCCGTGCGTCCTCCGAAACACAACCAAAACAAGCCGCACTGCTTCTTCACACAATGCCGACTTAACCTGGATGCCAGCCACACCAATGTGTCGGAGGAAACACTGTGCACCTGGTGACCGTGTCAGCATGCACTTCGCTCGGCCTGCTATTGGAATTGCCAGTGCACGATGGGACAAGGACATCCCTGCCGGCCAAACCCTCCCATAATCCGGACAACGTGCCTTAAACCACTGCGCCACTCGGGAGGAACATTTGAAGTGCCGGGATTTAGGGCCCAGAATATTTTATACAATGTTGAAAGTTTACTAGTGCAAGCTTTGGGTAGAACCCAGTTAAATAGTTGATACAATGTTTCAAGTTTGTTTTACCTGCAGGCTGCAATGTTTTTCTATGTTTCCATTATGGAGGCTCTTTTCACATAGTTGGCAATACTTTTTAGGGTTATCATTTTTATTTAGATTTGGGTAGAATTTTGATTTTGAGAAGACATTATTGCTAATCGGTATAAATGATATTCTATAAGTGGAACAGGAGCTCAAGCAGTAGAACATTTGAAGTGCCGGGATTTAGGGCCCAGAATATTTTATACAATGTTGAAAGTTTACTAGTGCAAGCTTTGGGTAGAACCCAGTTAAATAGTTGATACAATGTTTCAAGTTTGTTTTACCTGCAGGCTGCAATGTTTTTCTGTTTCCATTATGGAGGCTCTTTTCACATAGTTGGCAATAGCAACAGAAGTTACTTTTTAGGGTTATCATTTTTATTTAGATTTGGGTAGAATTTTGATTAACCACATGACAGTGATTTTTGAGAAGACATTATTGTAAATTTAAATAATCTGTTTCACATGCCATGCAGATCGGTATAAATGATAAGATACATTTCATGGCTACCTATTTCATTTATGGATCAAGCCTTAGCAGTCATTCTGATCTCTTTCCCAATGATCAGTGCTTTAGTTTATTATGTTTCTTTCCAGCAGTTCTGAATTTCCGATGCACCCGACTAAGTTTTCCTGTGCCATAGCCTTTTGATTTGAACATTTTTGAAAAAGTTTGTGTGTACTAGGCTATTTGATTTCATTTATATATGTTAGATCACTTTGGTTTCACTAATAAATATGTTGAAATGGAACTAAATTACCCTTTTCTGATAGATGGCCTCTATGGTCTAATACCGTATAGGTTGAATGTGATAGTCGACCTATAACCAGCCTGAGTAGGCCTGTAACTCCATTCCTATTCTATTCAGAATAGAGAAATTTTATCAAATTGGAAATGAGCTATTATCAGGCTGGTTAATGCAATGCATGTCTGTTGAATTTGGAAAGATCCACTCGCACTTGGCCCCGCCCCACCTACTCAGGCCAATCCTATACATTTCAAAACTGAGCACATGTTGGTGCTCATCGGTCGCTTTGAATGGAAATTACCCATAGCCTCGACTCCAATGTCTATGGTATGACGATGATAGAGGAGTTGACTAAAGCATACTGATCTGGTACCAAGCAAAGACGGGCCTAAATAAAGTAGTTATGACTAGATATTTGACCAGAGTTATACTCTTAATACCTTATTCAGCTGGCCTCTGCCTCTTGCATCACTAATTAGTGTGCTCTTCTTCTCTCAGGCTCAGATCAAGTTCCCCATCGACTATCCCTACTCTCCTCCGGCCTTCCGCTTCCTCACCAAGATGTGGCACCCCAACATCTACGAGGTAAGAGACTCACCCTATCTGTCATTACACAATCATCTCTTTCTTTGGCTTTTCCCCTACATAATCTACATAATAGTCCAACGTCCTTTTGTCTCTGAATAGCTTTAACTTGTTATCTTCTATTATAAATACTTTGACTCTGTTGCTATCATATACTTTAACAGTGGCCTATTGTATGTATAGATGAGGGGTGTCAAACAATTTAGACCTAGACAACCAGGTGAGGGAAGTTCCTAACTAATCAGTGACTTCATTGATCAATAAAAATTGCCAGGCTGGGCTGGTGAGACAGTAGATTGTGCAGTCCAATGGAACAGAGTAAATTGGCATCTTAACCTCACAGATTTAGCCAGTGGTAACTTGTGGAATAGACATCGGCTGGAATGTGGTTTTAACCCTTCAGCATTCAGGATCAGACACACCAGTTGTGTAATGTATAACAATCACACTTAATAGACCTTTTAAGGAGGGTTTATAGCAAGAAAAACAACTAGGGTTTGTTGGTTTTTTGAAATCCATATTATTTAATTGACAAAACACCTATCTTCAACACAAATGATATGCTTCAGAAATAAAAGGATAACAAAATAACCCCCACAAATACTATAATTTAAATTCATAATTTTAGCAAACACACCCAAATATTCAATAACCATCGCAATGACCCAATAACCTTGTTTTGGTTAAACTCAAGTTCAGATGGGAAATGACAACACAGCTCTTAGCTCCCTCTGTAGATGCCTACTGGACAACCTTTATTTGTTTTGCTTTTAAATCTTATTTTATTTTTATTTTTTATCCTATTAACACTTTGTTCTAGCTAGCTATTTGTGTAGGTAGCTATCAAGTAAACGCAATGAATAATAAAAGCCTATTGAGTTTCGCCCAACCAGGAAATGATTAATTTATAAGTCTGTTCTTCATTTCCCCTTTTTGATCCCCTTTAGATAATTCAGTTCAGTTAAGTCTTTAAATAATATTTCTCCCCCAGAAAGCAAAAAGATAGCCAGCAGTGGATGATCACAAAAACAATGAGGGGGGGAAAAGGACGGATCTCCCCGGAGTTTAGAAGTCATGTCCACTCATTAAACTTTCTCTGTGATCCATTTAGTTCATCCCAAACAAGGAAATAATCACATTTCAGGAACACATTCCCAGTGCCAAACGATATATCCCAACAAAGGAAGGCACGGACTGTGTTTTACAGGCTTCAATTCTCGTCTTGCAATTTGTAACTGGTGCCTATGCGGTTTATCCGGTGTCTTCATCTCCCAGGTACGCTATAGAAAAACCTCCCCTCTGTTCCTCAATTCCTCATTCATACCTTTTTCGGTTGCCCTTCTTAAAGCAGTAGTGCTCTCTTTAGGCCACAATCTCTATCATCCATACAGAATGGAATTATTTTAAGAATCATTCCCTGACCAGCAATGGACGAAATAGTTAGATGCTTTAGAAAGTGGACGTGCCTTTACCCAGACCAAAACTCCCGACAGGAAGTGTGCATGTTTCTTGCAGGTGTTATAGTATTTGGTTTGTCTGGCCAGGCAAATGCCCACTCTCCGGTTGACTTCTTTTGCCATTGCCTGCTGTCTCTGAGGTTGTGAGGCGGCTGGTGCGGAGATGGAGCTGTTGAGGTCATCCTCTCCAGATGCCCTTGGAGATTCCTCTCCATGGAAAGCTCAGCAGGGATCTTTCTGGTTGTTTCATGTTTTGCTGTGTTGATGGTTTAACGGAACTCAGAAATCCATTTAGGCCAGTTCTGGTGATGATCTTTTACAAAAGAGGCAATCAGTCTTGATGGTACAATTGTCTCTCTGTAAGATTGGCTTGTGAACGGTAACTTGTGGTGAACTTGTGTGTCACCCCCCCATGACTTAGAAATATCCTCCATAACCGTTCCTGTGAATTGGGGTCCACAATCAGATATGAGATACTGAGGGACTCCTAAGTGGGTGAAGGTGTGTATTGTTGGCAAACTGTACAGGCCTTCACATGTTCCCATACGTCCTGGCAACCTCCAAGATGCGAAAGAGTCTTCATCCATCCAAGATGGCAGGCCAGTGGAAGGCCATAAAACTAGTCCAGATAAAGGGAGTCGAGGCCTTTTGGTTACCACAAGTTGATATTTATTGACTTCTCCTTTTAACAGGGATCCTCCTGTACATGATTCCTTGGAGTACTTCGAATCCAATCTGACCTGGACGCTCACTGGAAGCTTCTTTGTTCTTCCTAAGGTCACTAACCTCTTATCTTGGTCCTGAGCTTGAGTTTCAGCAATCTCAGCAATAGAGGTGGGAAGAATGCAGAGGCTTTGAGTGGTGGTGTCTGCACCGTATGCTACTTGGCTTGCTGCTGGAGCAGCTGCTCTGGACAGAGCATCAGGAACAATGTTCTGATGCCCATTCCGGTAATTCACTCTGAACTGGAATTCCTGGAGGCGCAACATCCAGCGTGTGAGCCTGGAAGACATTTTGGGGCTGTTGAACACCCATGTAAGTGCCGAGTGATCATTAAATACATCCAACTCAACCCCCTCAAGATAATGCCTCCCCTTTTCGATTGCCCACACCACTGTGAGGCACTCCTTTTCTGATGTTGTGAAGTTGCGTTCAGCTACTTTAATTCTGTGAGGCATATGCAATGACTCTTTCTCCACCTTCCGTCAGTTGAGTGAGGACCACACATAATCTACATCACTGGCATCTGTTTGGACTTGGAATGTCTGCGATAGGTCTGGCTGAGCCAACACTGGTGCATTAACAAGAGCCTGCTCCAAATGCTCAAAACTGTTCTGGCACTCATTCAATCCATTTCCAGACCACTTCCTTTCCCTTAAGCCGATTCAGAGGGGATGCTACATCTGCAAAGTGGGGAATGAATTTGAAGTACCAGGCTTACCAGCTCAAGAAACATGTGTTGACTTTTGAGGTCCTGTAGAACCGGATAGTCCGTCATCACTGTCATTATGGCCGGATCTGTCTCAACACCTCTCACAATGTGACTCAAGAACTTCAGCTGGTCTTTGAGTACCTTATAGCGTCATGAAGCATTGAGAACACAACCTCCAAGTCTTTCACAGGTTGCTCTGGGTTGGGAGAGAACAGAATGTAGACAAAACAGATCTGCCCTCTCAGGTTCCCCAGAACTTTCTCCATAAGGCGCTGGAAGGCAGCACCGGCGTTCTTAAGCCCAAACGGCATCGCTTTGAACTGATAAAGGCCTATCTGAGTGATGATCGCTGTCTTGGCCTTTCTCTCCTCAACCATTGCTACTTGACAATACCCTGACTTCAGATCCAGGGCAATGAAACCAGTAGCTCCATGTCGACTCCAGGAGGTTGTACATGATGGGTAAAGGATAAGCATCCTTGTGCGTCTTTGCATTCATCCCCCTGAAGTCAGTGCAGGACCTCTGGGAACCATCCGGTTTCCCCACCAGCAATACAGGAGCAGCCCAAGCAGATTGTGAAGGCTCAAGGATTTTGTCCCATTTCTTCCACTTTATCTACAATAATATTTATCTTGTAGGGTGACACTCTGTAGTCCCTGAAGCGGACTGAGACTGTCTTTGGTGAAGATCTTGTGTGTCTCAACCGTGGTGTTCCCCAGTCGACCAGAACACACAGGGCCGTGATTGGAAGAGGAATTGAACCTCTTACTGCAAGTTGGAGAAAAGAGCAGAACACTGGATCTTCTAGGATTGTCGGGGGTGTAGTAGGCACAGCCATGTATGGTCGTGGTCAGAAGTTTTGAGAATGACACAAGTATTAATTTTCACAAAGTTCCCTGCCTTAGTTTGTATGATGGCAATTTGCATATACCCCAGAATGTTACGAAGAGTGATCAGATGAATTGCAATTAATTGCAAAATTCCTCTTTGCCATGCAAATGAACTGAATCCCCCCAACAATTTCCACTGCATTTCAGCCCTGCCACAAAGGGACCAGCTGACATCATGTCAGTGAGGAAACTTAAACCCACACATTCTAACAAACTCCAAGCATTGATTATACAAGGATATGGGCTGCCATCAGTCAGGATGTGGCCCAGAAGTTAATTGACAGCATGCCAGGGTAGATTGCAGAGGTCTTGAAAAAGAAGGGCCAACACTGCAAATATTGACTCTTTGCATCAACTTCATGTAATTGTCAATAAAAGCCTTTGACACTTATGAAATGCTTGTAATTATTCTTCACTATTCCATAGTAACACCTGACAAAAATATCTAAAGACACTGAAGCAGCAAACTTGGTGGAAATTAATATTTGTGTCATTCTCAAAACGTTTGGCCACAACGTGTACTTGGGTTGTTGTTCCATATTTTCGTGCTCTTGTTTCCCCGGTATGACCTCACTGGGCTTGAGCCTCAAAGGAAAAAATAAATAAAAGTATTTTCTTTGATTCCACACCCCATACTTATTTTCCCCAAGGTCTATTATGGTTTTGGTCTTGGTGAGGAAGTCAAGAATCAAGATAATAGGAAACGCCAAATGGTCATCCTCTAAGACGAACATTTCCAAGGACCACATGCTGTTATGCCAGTTGTAAAGGAGCTGAACTTTTTCCAAAGCACCATGCATTTTCCCATCTGCCAGGGGAGAACTTTGGTTCTCACACAACTGCTCTCCTGGACATGTGATTTTCTGCCAGAGGCTTTTCTGCATCAGGGTGAAAGTACAACTTGTATCAAGTACCACTTCATATTGAAAATTCCTGACCCCCACTGTTCCTCTGAAGCAGACGGC
Source organism: Oncorhynchus gorbuscha (assembly GCF_021184085.1). Classification (NCBI taxonomy): domain Eukaryota; kingdom Metazoa; phylum Chordata; class Actinopteri; order Salmoniformes; family Salmonidae; genus Oncorhynchus; species Oncorhynchus gorbuscha. The sequence continues at coordinate 22,445,284 of NC_060178.1, read as the reverse complement.
CACCCGAGGGTTACAGTTGAGAACTTTTCTCTCCAGCTCTGGTTCTGTGATGTTAGGCTTCCAATTCAAACAAAATGCCTGGAAATCATAAGCAAAGTCCCTCAAAGACTGAGTTGGAAGTTGAACCATATCTCTTAGTTTCTTCTCTACCTCTGTTAAGTAGTCAGTTGGCAGAAAATGCTACTTGGAACACCTCTTTGAACTTCACCCAGGTGGTAATTTTATTATTTTCTGCCGTCCACCAGCTCCTTGCTGGTCCTTTATTTGAGAACATTGAGTTTGTGCACATCATTTTTCAATTTCTCATCCCTCCTCAAGATGCATTCAAACACCCCTTGTTCCAGTTGTTTATGGAATCCTTTGGTTCTCCATTTTGTCAATTTTTGCATTGACATAGCCTCTCATGCTTTCCTCTCTATGGCACTCACCAATGAGTTCTTAAAATCATCCACAAGACCATTAGCTGTGGTTAGTCATTTATAAAGATTATTGCTGACCAACTCAATTTCCTCCCTCAGAGTAGGCTGATTTTGGTGGCTCTTCACTCTGTTCATCCCGCTTTCCCCTTCCTCTTCATGGTCTGAGATATACAGTGAGCTGAGCAATAAAGTTATTTCCCCCACAGGATTTCTCATTGTGACGAATGAACCAAAGATGGGCGTAATTTGGATAGGGACACCCGAGTGCTGTTGGTTCATGTCCTCAGGCTCGGAGCCTAGCTGTAGTTCATGAAAGGGAAGGGTTTGCATCTCGTCCTGAGACATTTTCTTGATTTGTGCACTGTTAGATATGTGGCAGTGTCACAAATGTATTGCTGGTAACTGACCTGTTTGTGTTCCTATAGAACGGGGACGTGTGTATCTCCATCCTGCACCCCCCAGTGGACGACCCCCAGAGCGGAGAGCTGCCCTCTGAGAGATGGAACCCTACACAGAATGTCAGGTACTCTATGCACCACACCTTTCCCTCACACAATGATAATTCTTTCACACAACCCTTTCTCCCCATCTTTGATTTATGGTTGACTATTAGTATAAATGTGGAATTTATCAAACATAAAACAAAATCTATAATACATTTTCACTTGATTCACATACTTTTTACACATATTTAATCTTACTTTCCATTGTCTTCATTTTTTTCTCTTCCTCTCGCTCACTCCACACACAGCAGGATACATAATTACTACATTGGGTCTCCTCGGTGGCGCAGCAACTACTGTAAATACAAATGTCCTCACACGTCTTTGCCCATAGAGCAGTGTTGTAGTGGTCCCGAGACCACATATTGAGTGTTTCCGTCTGGATACATTTGTACTCTCTTGACTAGGTCTCAGACAGTGAGGACTTATAATTTCTTCCCGAGACCAGCCAAGAGCGGAGTAAAAAATACTCAATTATCAGCTTCCATTCAGGGAACGCATAAAACTGCTTCGCCAGGCCAAATATATACACTCCTTTCTTGAAACATTAATACAATATCTTAAAACCCTTTATATCTATTTTATACATGTTTGTACAGTGGTGAATCTGTAGGCCTTCAGTGTGTAACAGGTTGGTGATTCTGAAAGGACAGCAACCATAATACCATATCATGTAGGAGAGTGCACTTTTTGTAAAACACAAAGGGCCAGTGGTGTAGTGGAGGGTATCACTTACTACTTAACCCCTACTGATGCGTATCAAAGTGAAGGTATACAATTTATCAATTATGTAGTACAATGGAGAAATCATGCACAAAGTAGCCTACACAATCACAAAGCACGTGAAATATATTTGCATGCGCGCACCGCACACATCCAAGTTTCAGCAGAATATCATCTCTAGGCAGCGAGAGTGTGCAGCACTCAACTGGTTTTGGCATGGAGCAGCTCACAGAAGAATGACATCGGTAACCGGTAGGGTAGGAAAAACGTTTCGACATATGATATCTACCAGTAAATTCTAACTAAGGCAACAGTGGGTATGCAAACTAGGTATTGAAAAAGTTTAGTCCGAAGTGTTGGTTAGTAGGCTATTTATGATGCACAATTGTCATCATGAGCTGTTTGCATCATGGATGGACCTGGGCGGACAGAGGCCCACCCACTGGGGAACCAGGCCCTGACAGGCCCTTCCAATCAGATTGATGTGGTTTAAGCATTGTTGTGGACTGTTGTTGTATTTACATATTTGCACAAATCCATTCAGGTTTATTTTGTGGCTTTTGGCAAATACATTATAATGATCTAAAGTCACTCTGTTGCAACTGCCTGTAAACACAGTCCAGTTCAAAGTGAATGATGGCAGGTCCGTTTGGTAAATGGCTTGTTTCTATAAAGGCCAACTATAACTCTGATTGGCTATAGCGCACCAGTCTGTCGACTCTGGTCCTGGATGAGACAATGTTTTTATTCGGTTTTATTTACTGCAGTTGCTATTAATTGTGCAAATGCACATCTGCTTTCCCACTATATTTTGCTATAGAATTTTCACAAATGCCTTAGCATATGTAATTCCCAAACATTCTATGAATTCATGAAATCTTGAAAATGACCATATCTAAGTGGTCACTTGTCAGATTTTTTTTTAATAATGTCATTCTTCCTGTCAGTTCCACTTTGAAATGCAATGTTACACACACAAGTTATTTTCAAAGGAATGGCTAACAGGAAGCGTGCTGCAATAAGAAACTCAACAGATGATGATAATTTGAAACTTAACTTCTTGTTGAAAGTTATTCTTGAAAAGGGAGAAGCTAACAAATGATCAACAAACTCTTTGATTTCACCTGCTGCAGCCAATGGAAACGAGCCAACAACAAAAGCTAGAAGGGGCAAGTTTTGGTAAAAAACTGTCCCACCTTTTAAGTCAAAATGTGATTGGTTGATTCCACTGTCATTCCAAAATGTTTCCCTAATGCAGTTGAATGGCAGATGCCTTTATCTAGCTTCTGATTGCTTAGCTGATGGCTAACTTACTGTTAGTGGAATTTTAAATTCCTATATGTTTTGTAGCCAAAACCAAATTGGCACTCTTTCTATTTCATTAATGATTTGTAAGTTCATTAATTATGCATGAAGTAGATCGAGACCAGTCTTAAAAGCCAGGTAACAGCATTTAATTCAAGAGAGTACTAACACATACACATTTTTCTACAGGTTATAAACTAAAAATGACGTCAGCGTTTTCTAAGAGGCCCTATAGTTTCTCGAGTTTTCGCTCCACGCCTGAAGTCAAGGTCAGACAGTATAAATCAGCATTCTAGACAGTCTGGAGATGGTCTGTTCCTACCACCTGGAGATTGTACAAATGAATGAACTAAGGAACAGACCTTCATTGTTACTAAACTCCTGACTACACTATATACAATTGGGAAAGGGAGCAAGAGAAAAAATTCATATGTACAGTACATTATAGCATTTGGACTCGTCAGTTCTGATTGGAATGTATACATAATTAGTCATTTCAACCATCATTTCCTCCAACACTTACCTAGCCAGATTTATCTCCCCAGATACCAGCAAAGGAAAATCCTGATTGAATATTTTATTATTTTCAATGTTAACCCTTTTCCAACAAAAACTGATGCAATTAAATCAGAACATAATTAAAAATATTATTTTTATTATGTTATTATCATGTTATTAATCATTAGTCCTTCTCTGAAGGCGTAGAAGGCCAATTGTACCACACTGTGTTTGGGTTAGTAATCCTTTGTAGAGTGGCTCTTTTTCCTCAGCATGGATTTTTTTTCACTATTTCAAATGTCTAAAGAATCTATATGTTCTGAAATATGAATACAGAAATACTGGACATTTTGAACTCTTATGGAGGTGGTTTGACAAAATGACAATCATGGTCTTGAATTTGTATATTTCTGGTCTTGACTTAGTCTTGAATCGGTCTCTCTTTAGGTGGTCTCAAACACAACACTGCCAGAGAGAGACCACAGGTGTGAAAAGGTTGGTTATGAATAGATGGTATACAGCTGCAGATGGAAGTGACACAAATGTACATTTTCTCGGCATGTGATTTGGAGGTTTTCGTAGTTGTAGAGTTAGGTTAGTTAGCTAGTCCCTAGGCGATGACAGCAAATTTACTTTAAGCTAACGTTTACACATTCATCTGTGAAGACCGCTAGCTGGTGTTCATATGGATGTCACTGTGACATGCCAATTAACTAACGTTACTGCCCTCAGTTAGCATGACGACAAGGCAAGCCGGTGCTAATGCTTTCCAATTGGCAGCTGTTTCACGGTGTCGCCGGCGGTAGCTTGTAACGTGGTCAATGGTTTTTCCCTCCCAGGATTATATTTCAAGTAGAATGGCAGCCTACACAAGAAATAACTAATATTAGTAACCATGTAGATGTCACAGTGATGGTCTACTCAATGGGGAGCACATTAACGGCAACTAGTGTTACTCGGGTAGGCTGTTCATCTGCCCGCAATTGCTAATAACCCATCTGCAACTACCTATCTATATGTGATAAAGTGAAAATCTGATGCCCGCACCCAACCCTATCTCGCTAATATAGAAAATGTGCTGTAGATTTCAGGTCGTCTCGAAAACATATTTTGTGGTTGAAAATACTATCAGTTTTTATGATACTGATAAAGATGGCACCTCTAAAGACATATCTAACTGTGCATTCTCTCCAATGCTGAAATAAATCATATTTCTCCACTCCTGAGTCAAATTTTTGCCTACATTTGGTGTATCATTTTACTGCAAGAAATGCTTAATTATGCAGGAGTTAATTTTAAGGCTATGTGAGCGGTATAATAGACCTAGAGTCAGTTTCCAGTTTTCAGGTTCCATTCAACTAATCTGAACACAGACGGGTCACCCGTGATACAAGTCAGTATTCAACATCCTGAACAGTAGACTACAGTTCCCTTTATGTGCCATAGGCCTATTTGAAGTCCCCATCTTGTGACTCTCAAATTTGTATAGCTCTTCATAATCATCATAGTCGGCACTGCTATCATCCTCTTTTACCAGTTCGCATTACTTTTCTTGCCTTTTATTTTCAACTCTCCATTTCACATCTGGCCAAGTGCATGAAGTTCCCTCAGTGTGCACAACAAGCAACATCTGACAAAAGTTCCTCTACTTCTATTCAAGGCGAAAATTATGAATCAGACACCTTATCGATAGCAATAGCTCAAGGTCCTCCTGGAATCAGAAGTTATTTTGACTCAATGGAGGAACGTACTCAGAAAAATGCTGATGAATGTCTTGCTCGACCTGTGTCTTCAACTGGTTCACCTCTGAAGCTCACAGGCAATGTGTATTGGAAGAGATTTCTGCATTTTCTTCCCCCAGCATACACCCCTCCAACCAGACATGCTTTATCTACTAATTTTCTGGATGCAGAGTTCAAGTGAAGGTCAAGCAAATCATAGAGAAAGCAGACTGTATGGCAATCATCTCCGATGGGTGGTCAAATGTTCATGGGCAAGGAATAATAAACTAAATCATCTCCACCCCTCAACCAGTATTCTACAAGGGCACAGACACAAGGCACAACAGATACACCGGTCTCTACATTGCAGATGAGCTGAAGGCAGTCGTAAATGACCTTGGACCACAGAAGGTATTTGCACTGGTAACACAAAATGCTGCGAACATGAAGGCTGCTTGGTGTGAAGTGGAGGACTCCTACCCTCACATAACACCCATTGGCTGTGCTGCTCATGCATTGAATCTGCTCCTCAAGGACTTAATGGCACTGAAAACAACGAATACACTCTACAAGAGAGCTAAGGAAATGGTCAGGTATGTGAAGGGTCATCAAGTTATAGCAGCAATCTACCTCACCAAGCAAAGTGAGAAGAATAAGAGCACCACATTGAAGCTGCCCAGCAACACCCATTGGGGTGGTGTTGTCATCATGTTTGACAGTCTCCTGGAAGGGAAGGAGACTCTGAGAAGTGGCCATATCACAGTCTGCCGATGGAGATCGGCAGACTTGGGATGGAGATGCAATATGGTAGTCGTGCCAATATATATCTCATCAACCACCTGGTGGAAGGGACTTTGTGGATCTGAGGCTCTTTCCCCTGTTGCCTCCATCCTCCAAATCCCACCAACATCAGCCACCTCAGAGCGCAACTGGTCCTTGTATGGGAACACGCATGCAACTTGCTGACCAATGCAAGGGTTGAAAATAGGTGGTTATCCGGGCAAATTTGAGGCTTTTTGAGCCTGACAACAAGCCATCCTCAACAAGTTTGGAAAGTGAAGATGAGCCCTCAGTCTGATGTTTAAGAGGTGAACATTGAGGAGGTCCAGGGAGAAGACATGGAAGCCTGAGAGGAAGACAACCAAAACTTTAGTTTCTAGACTATCATTTTACAGATGTATGTTGTAAACGTTTTTTTGGAGACACTATGGATCATTGGGATCATTCAATATTCCCATTTGCTGTTCAGTGAAGTCATCCCATGTGAAGAGAATAGGCAACTAATTTAAAGTTCAATTTGTAACTAAATTGTTTCTATTTCTATTGGAAGGATTTAATTATTTGCAATTGTCTACTTATGATAAGGTAAAAGGTTTATGTTTCTGTCTCCATGTGATATGGTAAATATATCCAATGCAAAAAACATCTGCATTTAAATGGAATTAATATTAATTTGCATATATTTCCATTAATTCCCATATATTTCTGTTAATTCCCATGGAAAGTTTCCACCTCTGAATATTTCCCAAAATGTTCAACCCTAGTTGTCTCTAGGGGGGCATAATTTGGAAGGGAATAATGTGGGCTAAGAGTGTCAGGTTATTGTCCAGTTCTGGCATTTAGGTCGCCACAGACTAGTACATGTCCCTAGTATAGAGATTCTATTGGGGGGGATATACAGTTGAAGTCGGAAGTTTACATACACTTCGCTTGGAGTCATTAACTTGTTTTTCAACCACTCCACAAATTTCTTGTTAACAAACTATAGTTTTGGCAAGTCGGTCAGGACATCTACTTTGTGCATGACACAAGTCATTTTTCAAACAACTGTTTACATACAGATGATTTCACTTATAATTCACTGTATCACAATTCCAGTGGGTCAGAGGTTTACATACACTAAGTTGACTGTGCCTTTAAACAGCTTGGAAAATTACAGAAAATTGTCATGGCTTTATAGGCTAATTGACATCATTTGAGTCAATTGGAGGTGTACATGTGGATGTATTTCAGACCTACCTTAACTCAGTGGCTCTTTGCTTGACATCATGGGAAAATTAAAAGAAATCAGCCAAGACCTCAGAAAAAAAAATTGTAGACCTCCACAAGTCTGGTTCATCCTTGGGCGCAATTTCCAAATGCCTGAAGGTACCACGTTCATCTGTACAAACAATAGTATGCAAGTACTAACACCATGGGACCACACAGACGTCATACCGCTCAGGAAGGAGACACGTTCTGTCTCCTAGAAAATGAACGTATTTTGGTTCGAAAAGTGCAAATCAATCTCAGAACAGCAGCAAAGGACCTTGTGAAGATGCTGGAGGAAACCGATACAAATGTATCTATATCCACAGTAAAACAAGTCCTATATCGACATAACCTGAAAGGCTGCTCAGCAAGGAAGAAGCCACTGCTCCAAAACTGCCATTAAAAAAAGCGAGACTACGGTTTGTAACTACACATGGGGACAAAGATCATACTTTTTTGAGAAATTTGGAGGGTGTCTCGCTGGTCTGGGCGGGTTGTCTTTTGCTTCTTTGTGAGATGCTTGGGCTGTGGGTGAGGGTGACGTCCTTCAGGGTCCTGGCAGAAGTTGGAATTGCTGCCTTGTATAGGTGGACCTGGTCATAAAGGCTGTTTAAGTCCAGGGTGGACTAGTGGGCAAGGTAGACATTAGATTTTGAGGCACAATCCCGGGAAATGCTTGCATTCACGCGCTGTATGGTGGCAAGGTGAATGTTTTTTCATGGTAGTAGTGTGGGGATAACCACTTGTGCATTGGGGAAAGTGGAAGAAGCTTTTTCAATCACTCCCTTGAGTGCTGTGGCCACCCTTTCCTGCTGGGACATCAGGTTGTTTGTGGCTGGGGGACAGGGGGGCTGTTAGGAGGGGATTGGGTTGGTGGGTTCCTGTTTTCCCTGTCCCATTGTGGTCCGAGTTTGAGGTGGGCTGTTCTGCTGGTTTCTCTGGGGGAGTGTCCTGCTCTCTGTCACACCTCAGCTTTCTCACCACCTCCTTCACTGCTGTTGGCTGTGCCTTGTGTTCCTCTCCCTCCTCCTTCACTGCTGTTGGCTGTGCCTTGTGTTCCTCTCCCTCCTCTTTCACTGCTGTTAGATGTTCCTCTCCCTCCTCCTTCACTGCTGTTGGCTGTGCCTTGTGTTCCTCTCCCTCCTCCTTCACTGCTGTTGGCTGTGCCTTGTGTTCCTCTCCCTCCTCCTTCACTGCTGTTAGATGTCCCTCTCTCACCTCAGTCCGGAGTGCAGCCAGTCTTGGTATCTTAGTAGCCTTGTTTACTAAGCTTTATATAACAAAATGACCTAGAAATAGTATTTTTTACTTTTTGACTTCCGAAGGAGGTTCATACTGAACAAAACTTACTTATTCTTGTGTTGGATGGAATTTTCAGGTTTCTGCTGTTTCCTCTGCAGGTTTTGGTTTGTTAGAAGTTTTTTCCTGATAGTCCTTCATAGTAATAATCCATTCAGGTAATTCTGTCCAAAATCAAGGTTGTAGGTATGGAATTTGGATTTAAGGTTTTGATGTAGAGGGTAGTAAGTTTTTCTACATTTATCCAACTTTTAATTCAATTTATTTTCAGAAGAACTCAGGAGCTCATGACCACTCTTTTTTTTTCTCGGTTCCTTCACTATCACTCTCCCTTCCTCCTTCACTCTATCCCTTCCTCCTTCACTCTATCCCTTCCTCCTTCACTCTCTCCCTTTCTCTTTCTCCATTTCTTCTCACTCTCTCGCCATATCTCCCTCCCTCCCTCAGGACGATCCTTCTGAGTGTCATCTCTCTGCTCAACGAGCCTAACACATCCTCCCCGGCCAATGTGGACGCCTCCGTCATGTACCGCAAGTGGAGGGACAGCAAGGGCAAGGACAGAGAGTTCACAGAGATTATCAGGTGGGCACACACACACACACACACACACACACACACACACACACACACACACACACACACACACACACACACACACACACACACACACACACAGATGATGGCCAGGCACAGAAAGTGCGACGAGATCATCAGTTAGGTGGACACATGCGCACCCATGGACACATCAAGGGTGAGAACAGGGTACATTCAAACCATCAGGTATACCCTGTACCACTTCCACAGTTCACCCTTTGTCGCTCCACTGTCTCTCTTAACAGGAAACAGGTCCACGCCACCAAAGCGGATGCTGAGCGGGACGGTGTGAAGGTGCCAACCACCCTGGCAGAGTACTGCGTCCGGACCCGTGCCCCACCCCCAGACGAGGGTTCCAACCTCTTCTACGATGATTACTATGACGATGAGGACTTGGAGGACGAAGACGAGGAAGATGGCGAGGACTGCTGCTACGACGAAGATGACTCGGGAACCGAGGATTCCTGACGACCCGCCTCCCCATCCCTTCCTCACCCCCCTGTCACCACACCCCCCTTAAACTGAACTCATACTCCACCCTTCGTGTATACACCCTTACAGATCCCCCCCCCCACAGCAGTGCAGCCACACCTGCACGTTAAACTCAGATGCGTTTAAAAGCTACGGAGTTAGTTTGTCCATTTGTTTCTGGTGTTTTTATTTTTCTGTTGGTCAGTGGAGTGTTAGAGAGATAATGTTAGACCTACATATTATTCACATGGTTTGCTCTTCATGGCGAAGCCACTCAATTCTCAATTACCACTTGCTTTTGAATGTTCTGTCTCCCGTAGAGTGTCTGTACCCAGACAGAGGCAGGCAGACCTGAGCTAGTGATGGTCATCTTAGCTGTGTGACCTCTCACCTGGTTGACAGCCGTGTGAAGCCAGCCTTCCTGGACAGACACGTGGTCCTTCTGTAGCTCAGTTGGTAGAGCATGGCGCTTGTAACGCCAGGGTAGTGGGTTCGATCCCCGGGACCACCCATACGTAGAATGTATGCACACATGACTGTAAGTCGCTTTGGATAAAAGCGTCTGCTAAATGGCATATATTATTATATATTATAGCTGAGGCTAGGGGACCCTGACATTTCACTCTTGGGGACCCTGACATTTCACCTGTCTGCCTCAGGTCAACTTAGCTCAAAAGCCAAGTCTTACTGAATGAATTGATGGCCTGTAATGAATTGATGGGTGTATTGCAGATGGTTGCTGTTATAATACTGATGTACTCTTTCGGAGACCTTTGCACCCTTTCATACACATTTGTTACGGTATGTTAAGTGGCAATGGTCTGAGCTCGGCGTCTTTACCCATGGCCTGAACAACAGAGTTAAACACACAGCTCCTAACGCTTATCACCACCACATGCTTTTTCACAAGTCCAACACCACGTGCTTTCATCTCATGTAATTCCTCACCAGCCACCTCAACTGCTCATTTAAAGATGGGAGTGAGGGATAGTGTCTCAATGTGTGTCTATATGGGTGTTTTGGTGGTTGTTCATTATTTTATTCAAATGTAGTGCAGGGAATGCTTTGCAGAGAGAAGTGAGTTAGACACCTCCCTCTGGCAAGTCTGTGCAACAGTGATGGCCTCGCACAGCAGCCATCTTGAATTAGCTGATTTGTTTAGATTACATCCTCAGTCAGTCACTTCCCCAAACATTTCACATGACTAGAAGTGCTCGTAAAACGAGTAGCTCCATCACACAGGATTTTACACACGGACTAAATACAAACTATTGAACATTATTCACACCACCCCACATTTCTGTTTCAGTAGTGTGTAAATGTTCATTCATTGTTACAACATGACTATTTGATGCTAAGTTTTAGAGATGAAAAGTGCATTTCCCAGCTGATGCTAGGGATGTGGATAGGGAGGTCAGTAGTATATTTTAGGGACAGGTCAAACAGCCAACCCACTAGCATGTTGGGTGGTATCAGGCTCGGCATAGTGCGGTTGGGAAAAACTGTGATGATTGAGAATGGGCCGAGGGCTCCCCTTTTGGTTCTTTTGATGTAGTCTTTTACTTCAGACTTAAGGTGTTAGCAACTATTTTTTTCCCCTTACATGTACCAAGTGCAATGATTCTCAGCCTTTTTGTTTTAAACACCATGTCATGGGGGTTATTCATTGGACTTATCAGTACATTTACCACCCGTTTGTTTTCGATACAGAAACAGTCAGGTATTCTGTTTTCCAATAGAGAAAAACAGGTGATTACTGAACACTCATACGTTTTATGTTGTGTTAACATCTTGAGTATGAAGCATGTACACATCAATCCAATCATCATGAATTCATAGAACTGTTTTACATTCACCATATACAGATGTTATGTGAATAACGCCCATTTTGTTTTACTGTAATGTTTGGGGCAATTGGAATTTTGTGAAGCTGCTGATTTTTATCATGTAATTTCCCTCCCAATGTCCTACCTTCCCATCTATAGACATTCTTTTGGTGGCAGCATCAGCAAGGGACCCCCGGCTGTTACCAAAATTCCTCAGGAAAACAAAACCACCAACTTTTTCAGAGTGAATCTGACCACTGTGTGTGGACAACTGTTCTCCTCAACGCTGGTCCCCCAAACCTATCACCTCTGCTTCAAAGACTGTTTATAATCTTTACCTTGATATTAATATGCACATGTGGAGATTTCAACGATAATTTGATGTATTTTTGTTCTTGTTTGTATTTTCTTTTCTAATGTTTTGTACATCTATTTAAAACCTAAATAAAGATCGTTATTAGAGTGTTGAGATGTTTCTTAGACCAGGAGTGAATGAATGTATTCTAACAGATGAGAACTTAGTTATCCATCCTTTTTATGGTCTATTAATATATTTGGATTGCCTAACAATAATTTGAATAAGATTCAGAACTGTATTTATTAATCCCTATTTTCTCTTAGACACTGTGGGGATTTAAGACTCAGGGATAACTCTTGAGGTAAGACTGTTATTCCTCTACTCACTGGCCACTGGCTCAGTTATGGACCCCTTGTGATGTCAGAGGTCAGGTGACCCCAGAGTGAATGAGGACAGCGGAGATCTGTACCATGCAGTCACCTTTAGAGTTGGAGATGTGGCAACTGTTAATAAATCATTTAGAACACATTTTGTGTCATAGCATTTATTTATTACATTCTCTATGTGTTCCCTTACAGACACCATGGGGATGTATCACTCAGGGATAACTGAGGTAAAACTGTTTTGCTTACTATTCTCATAGGCAGTGGCAGACTTACTATTAGGCAGTAGTGGCAATTGCCTCAGGCCTCACATCATCAAGGGGCCTCATGAGCTGGGCAAAAAAATATATATATTCTCCGCTTGATGCTCCCCCATGCTACAATCAGAGCAAGACTGAGAAAATAATAAGAAAGAAAGATTTAATTTGAATAGAAAAATGACCCAAGCTAACACATTTCTTAAGTAAAAAGTCAGGTGCTGCTAATAATACTGCCATTGTTGCCAAGGCAGAGCACATGTATTTGTTGCCCATGTATCTGATGCTGTCTGGCCAAAAAAAAGAGTATGGCATATCAGATACACCAAAAGTATGTGAACACCTGCTCTTTGAACATTTTATTCCAAAATCATGGGCATTAATATGGAGTTGGTCCCACCTTTGCTGCTATAACAGCCTCCACTCTTCTGTGAAGGCTTTCCACTAGATGTTGGAACATTTCTTTAGGGACTTTCTTCCATTCAGCCACGAGCATTAGTGAGGTCAGACACTGATGTTGAGCTTGTGTGGCTTACCACTTTGCGGTTGAGACATTTGCTCCTAGACGTTTCCACTTCACAATAACAGCACGTACAGTTGGCTGGGGCAGCTCTCACAGGGCAGAAATTTGATGAACTAACTTGTTCGAAAGGTGGAATCATATGACACTTTGCAGCAAAGGGTGTGTCTGAAATAACTGAATCCACTCATTTAAAGGGTTGTCCAAATACTTTTGGTGTATGATCCACTATTTCTAGAGATCCTCAGGAACAACCACACGAACGTGACAGAGGAAAGAAAGGTGAACTCACAATGTAATGGAATGATGCAAAATGTAAGTAAACTAACACTGAAGTCGGTGACAGTTATAAATGTACAGTATGTGGGTATAACTGACAGTGGCTACAGATAGCGTAATCAATGTTGTTTCCATGTCATTTCAATGAAATTACCACGTTGAATTGACGTCTATGCCCAATATGAAATTAACTCGGTAGGTTTGGCTCAGTACCATCATATCCGCATGACTACAGAAGTCGATACCTTGGGACTCCACATTTCATCCCAAGTTATAAGGCCAGCATTTAATGAACTTCAATGTGGAAAAGGTGACATGTTGATCAGTGATATATTGATCAGGCTGCTGAGGGGAGGACGGCTCATCACAATGGCTGGAACAGAGCGAATGGAAACCATGTTTGATGTATTTGGTACCATTACATTGATTCTACTCCAGCCATTTACCACGAGCCTATTCTCCACAATTAAGGTCCCATCAACCTCTTGTGATGTTGATATGCTTCAGTTTGCTGCCATATGACTGTTTTCACCTGTCCAGCAATCATAAGGTAAAATAGATCGAAAACTGTTGATTTATATATCCAAATGGCTTATTCATTTACCTAGCTCTTCTCAATGTGTAGATTACAGTGCATGGAGAATGTTATTTCTATCGGAAAAAAATTAAGTAGATGTTCTACTTGGAACCAACAAGAAAAGTTGAAGATGAGATCCATACCCTGCAGTTACCCTGAAAGATACAGAGTGGTGGTGACCTATAGGATTTCCTGATGCTCTCATTAGCTAAGCTTTTCAAACATGCCTTCATGCCGAAAATGGATGAGCGATAAACTAACATGGTTCTTCAAACAATAGCCTTGTAATAAGAGAATGTATGTTGGTTCTGTAAATAACTCTTATTAGGTTGGTGTTTTCATTCCTCAAGGGGGCAGCATTACATTACATTTCCCTAGAATCTGGAGTAGATTACTAGTGTCTGTTTACACATGGTTTCAATCTGCTGACCCAGTGAAACTGCTTTACATTCAACAGTAAATGTTACAGACAATTGACCTTAACTTTCCACCATAGTCATATCATAACTTGCCTAGTGAAATAAAGGTTCAATAATATACAAATGTAAAATAATTGTTGTCAGGTGGTTCTCTTTCACTTAGAAAATGGCTCCTAATGCAGTAGTGTGGGCAACAACACCAAAATAATGTGTATGCAAATAGTAAATTAAAACATCAAACTGTTTCAGTTGGATTATTTGATGGTTCTATGTCATTGCAAAGGCTACCTCACCTGTTGGGCATCGAGGGAGAAGACCCCATCCTTGTCTGATTAGAGATCAAATGGACCAGTGGGACCATATCCTAACTTCAGAAGACACACACACACACACACACACACACACACACACACACACACACACACACACACACACACACACACACACACACACACACACACACACACACACACACACACACACACACACACACACACACACACACACACACACAGAGACATGAGTCACATGACTGACAGACTTTGCATTTTGAAGTCTTAGAACCCCCTGGTGGAGATGCCCCATTTCACATCAATGTGTTTTTCATCTGCCACAATCCAATGAATCACAACTCTCTTTCCTCTGATGTCAGAGTAGCAAAGATACCAGCACCTGTGCCTCAGTATCACCATCACTTTGTACTTCAGACTATAGTTATCATGACCACTTTTTCTCAGCCTTAGCTCATCTTTGTCTTCTCAGATCACTCCTATTCCCCAGCGACACACTCTCCACCCTGCAGTGTCACCCACTCACTCACCCACACCGGACCTGCGCTCTGCCCTGTGTGTGACTGAGTGGTGGACTGGAGGTCTGGTCCTTGTGAGTCATATGTTCTCACCTCTCAATGGCTGACTGCTACAGAGCTCCATATGACTATACCATAGTCCGGCTGTTAGACTGGAGGGAGAAGAGTAGGGCCTGGTGGTTGGTGGTCCGTGTGTCAGTCCTTTCCTCATATGAAATGAACTGTCACAGATTGGAGAGGTGAAAAGTGCTCCTTCCATATGGTGTTTCTGTGTGTATTAATTATATAAGTCTGACGTGTGCGTACATGTGCCTGTGTGTTGTGGGTGGTAGGGGGAAACGTCGTGCCTTACTGTATGTCGGGATATGCAAAGCTTGTTATCAAAGGCAATTGATGGGGAAGAGAGAGAGAGATATGGTAACAACAATAAAAAATCATAAAAATGGACTGTGTGACGTGTAATGCCTCTGTTGACTCCCCAGCCGTTGAATGTCTGTGAGGGTGAATGGAGCCGTCCTCTATGCAGCACACAAACTTCAACAACAAGTGCTGTGCTTCGGCAAAATTAATTATGCGAGAAATGTCGGTGGAAACGATATATATATAACCATCAATTCGAAGTAAACTTGGGAGTCACGCGATGACATGTTACGTGGTCCTCCCACTACGACTCGTTGGGAAAACATGCGGTTTTTTAGGCTACAGATGAAAATACAGTATGAGTGCTGTTGGCTAGAGCGCATAATATCAGTGGCACACACTATATAACGCAACCGTTTTTTGTGAGAAAGCCATCAGTTGAGTTGGGGGAAAAAATATTTTACGTGTATTGGTAATTTAAACGCAAAAAATATACAGTATTTTCTGTACCCTACGTCATCACGCATAGCCTTTTATTTGCAACAAGTCAATTTGATGGAAACATCTCTGGTTGGAAAATGTGCATATTGTTTTGATGTGGATTTTAGAATATTTGCATGAAAATCAGATTGCTGTACACAAGACTGTGATCATGTCAAGGACCTTAAACAGTGTTTTACCAAGTGACTTGGTAAGAGTTCTGCAATCCATAATAAATTAGCTGGGTTATGTCATAAAAATTACACTGGCAATGGACTGTAACGGTTTGACATGGTTGCAGCCAAGCATACAATGATAGTCAAAAGCTAAGATGTTTGTCATCCTATATGCTCTAAAAGTTAGGGGTTCAACAGGGGTTCTCCTACGATCCTCAAAGTTCTTTGAAGAACCATAGGGTTCTTGGCACTGAAATCCGCCCCCAAAAGGTTCTTCCAAGAACCCCATAGGAGGTGGGGTTCATCGAGAAAAATCCTTAGTTGGTGGGGGTTCTTGCAGGAACCTGACTGCCCAACTGAAAAATGTGGATTTGAATTTGAAAGGATAGAAGGTGCAGGCACTTAACTGAAAAATGTAAAGATCTCCTCAATGTAAGGTCAGGTTTGTCCCTTGTATGATCAAAATGTATATTGTTTTCTGATGATACTATCTATCTTTTCATACTTGTGCAAATCTTTCTATGACAGAAAATGGACACAATTCAATGGATATCAATCAACAAAGTGGTAACAATATGTAGGCTATAAGAATATGTTGAAGGCTATCTGTATTGGGTGCAGATGACTCATTTTTGTGTCTGTCTGCAGGTATACAGACGAGAACGCATACAAAGGTACAGTATGTCAATTGGTATTGGTATGTTATGCAGATCACATTTAGCATCCTCCTTCCTTACCTCTTCAATGAATATCCCATAGGCCTCTACATTATGGACAAGCTATATGTATGAAAATCATTATCAAAACATTTTTTTTTCATTCACATTTACCACAAAAACCAAGATATGAATACTGTTGTGTGCATGTTTTGTTAATCATCAGTATAATTACTTTTTTTTTATTCACAGACTTTACCCTCCCGACATCTCTGAATATAACAGAAAAGATCATAATAATAATAATAGGGGAGGGGGTAGTTCAGATATTAGCCCCAAAAGTTTATTTGAGGATCCATTAAAAGGGGTCATTTCAATTTGAAAACCCCTGAAGGATCCTCCAGGAACCTTTTATTTTTAGTGTACATGTGTTTACCTCTTCAGAACAGGTTGAGTCATGAAGTGTCAGAGTTAAGACTGTGTTTGTCATAAGGCCAGTCTACCTACCTACAGCCATAAGTTCTGTCTCTTCAGTGTCTCTGTTAAAGCGTCAGGTGTGTTATGGTAAAAGAGACTGACAATTCCAATTAAAGTCTAATCCAATTGTTAATTTACTATAGGGCCTCCTGTTTGTGTGTCAGCACCCAATTCAATTAGGTGCAGATAAAGGGTATCGTCTGCCCCAGGAGCAATGAGGTGCCTGTAGGTTTCCATAGGTGTCTGTGTGTCTGGCTATACCTCTCACAAACATGTAAGGAAGAATAGAAGCAATGGTTATATTTTGGGAGAATAAATGACATGCTGATGAAATGTTCATTGTATTTCACAACACAATTCATGGGCCACAGAGTGGCACCTCTGACAGGTGCGAGGCCTTTTCAGAAAATAAACTGACAACTAAGTGAAAAATGTGAAAAATGCAATAGAAAAGGTCAAACTGAAATGTTTATGAAAAGTGTCTGTAGTAGCAAGTCACTGACCTTTTGGTCAGGATATTGTGCTGCGCTCAAACCTAGATTCTTTGATAAAACCATTTGTGGGCCTATGTGCCTTCGCCATCATCATCCACCTGATATTTTCTAAAGAATCTTCTTCCTCCCATTTTTAGACACAGAAAATCTATTTGTTGCTGAGGCAAGGTTTCCAGGGAAACAGATGGGTTGATCTAAACCTGAAGAAGGACCAAACATCTGTAAATTAAATCATACAGCCAGCTGCACTGGGATATGCTCCACTGAGTTTACGTTCTGCTGCTGTAGGTATACAGTAACCTATATCACAATAAATGTCTAAACATATTTGGCCATGTCAAATCATGTTCCATTGAGAGTTCCAATATGTGAAACAGCACTTGATTAATGTCTGGAACTCTAAATCACTGGAAATGACTGCATTATACAGAAAGTGAAAAACGGATCGAAAAAACTGTAAGATGGGAGCCACATGTTAACCATTTTGTCATTTTGCTGTATGTTTTTCCTTCTCTTTTCCACCAGTGTATCATATTTTTATTTTAAAGGCTATATGGTTTTGACTGATGCTGGAAATTGGTGCAAACTATTTGATGTTGCAGTGTATCTGATATAGATTGTTGTTGTTTTAATTGTATTTGTCTCCATCAAATAAATTAATGGTCACTCTTCACACTAACTACATCGGGTAATTACTCATGAGGGATGATCAACTGGTCAATTATTGATGCCACTTTCCGCATGATGCGATCTAAACACAACAAGAGCAACTTAATAAGTTTATACTCATGTCTAAACTTGTGTGCTCAAAGCCTGTTGATTCCTTCATATATATCATGTAAACACGTCCTGTAAGAGTGTATCTTCTGACTAATTCATGAGCTTCAGTGATTGTGACTGGCTCTCTTGAGGATCTCATCATTTTCTCTTATTGGTCGGCACCCAACATCGCCCGGGAGAGTGTATAAAAAGCATCATATTATTCCATCTAGCGCAAGTCGATCTCTAGGGTGCGGAGGAGACTATATAGTTCTGCAAACAGTGCGCGATCCAGAGGAGGCGGGAGAAAACACCTGTTACGGAAGAATCAATTCGACAAAGCAGCCTCCACGTCTTCAGTAAGTTTCTTAAGCTGAATTCAACCGTTGTCTAAAATTGAATATTTGTCTCACTCAAGGGCGCATAATGAAATATATTTCGGCACCGAGAGCATATAAACTTCTCATTTTCACTTGTTGCACTTTATTTCCGCGTTAAGATAGGCATAGGCTAATGTAAACTACTACATTATTTACTTTTTAAATAATACATTGACTTTCTTCCAGTGCACCACGTTTTGCTAAAATCTAAGGAGATCCGTCTTGATTCTCTATAAAGGCAGAGTTATTATAAATTCAAGCTTGTGCAAATTCATCACAGACCAGACCTTTAGCCTATAATTTTGTCCTATCTTCCATATCGTAGTTAATATGCACAACATGTCAGTTAAATGTAATTTAACTGAATACAATACATTAGAATACCATGACTGTTAATAAAATGGATTTCAATGTTCTTATTAAGGGTGTTTATTTTTACGTAAAATTTTAAAACGAACCAAATCAAACCTCATCTAACTTAACAGTGGTTCTAAGATGAATAAATGTAATCTATTGAAAAAATAATGAGTGAAGGCTACGTGTGTTATTCTGACTAATGCAGCAGTCATTATTATTCCACAGGAGCAATATCCTGTGCAGCATGTTGACATATACTCACTGCTACCTAGACAACATGTATGAATGTACTACTGTATGAGTACAAATAATAGTGTTTTCTTAGCCTCTGTAAATAAATAATGTGCTAACATTGCATGTATTCTTTCAGGGATGCAAACTAGTCACCTTTCGGTGAAATTCGGAGTTTTGAATCCAAAATAGGTGACCTGCGTGATTCGTGTAACCGAAAGATTACTGTCGTTTGGAAAGTTTGATGTGAGGGAGAAAGTGTGGTGGAACAGGTATTAGCATTGTTAAGTATCTTGCTAGCTGGATTGAATTCTCCGTTAGCTAGCCAGAGAAATTTTGAGCAACATTAGCCAATTTATCTGATCAAATAATTGAGTTAATGGTGTGAAAATTACCTTGCTAATAACGTAGACAGCTAGCTAACGTTACAACATTAAATTAGCTAACATTACTAACCAATTCTATATAGTATTCACTGGTATACGACACCTTGCCGTTGTTGTGCCGAAAATCTCCCCCTGCCTGTTCTATAGAAAGTATTTGACTCTGATGTGTGCCACAGAAAGTATTTGACTCTGATGTGTGCCACAGAAAGTATTTGACTCTAGCCACAAAGTTAAGGAAATTAGAAGGGGGGAGGTCAAATTTAGGGAAGCAATAAACATTTCAGAACAACTACTAGTTGAATAAGACATGGACAGATGACAAATTTTGGCAAAGAGATTTATTTATAGACTAATACACTTGTAACAAATAGCCAAGCCGAAAACTGCAGACATTACTTGCTCCTCCCCCAAACCGAAATCAAATATAAAATGAAACGCAGCCTAATGTATTCAGTAATCTCAACTAGCAAGCAAATTGCAGCAATGTAGAATTGAGTGCGTGCGCGTTCACATGAAGGGGGAAGGGGATTCTGGCAGGGGGAAGATTTTCGGCACAACACTGTTCCTCAAGTTATAACGCGTTAGTTGCTTACTGGACCCTGGAAATCAGTGTGAAATGTTAACTAGCTAACGAACTAACCACTATCTGTTAACTAATGTTTCCCTATACAGTATGTGGTTCATTTTCAGATTGAGAGAATTAGGTGGAAAAGAGGCGTTACTTGTTAAGCAAGTGGAGCTGGAACTGGAGCTGGGCCTGGTTTAAACCGGATGCCACTATAGATGTGAAAAGAAAACAACACACTTTCCCTTTTTCTTGCTTTTGCTGGCACATTGTAGAACAGATGTACACAGGCATAACGTGTACAATGTAAAAATGTGCAGTGTACTCCGAAGATATTGTTTTTGTTGTGTTGAACTTGACAGTAGCATGTGTGTGTGAGTGAGGGGGGATTATATATTGTTTTTGTTGTGTTGAATTTGACAGTAGCATGTGTGTGTGAGTGAGGGGGGATTATATATTGTTTTTGTTGTGTTGAACTTGACAGTAGCATATGTGTGTGAGTGAGGGGGGATTATATATTGTTTTACTCAGTGAACGTTATTTTTGCACACATGTAGCTTTGTGCACTTGATCGATGTCTATAGTGACCACTATAATAGAGTAAAAATAGAATGCCTGTTTGTTTCATTCTACTTTAAGATGTTTTTTTCCAAAGTGTGTGTTTTTTTCCCATTTATGTGTGTGGTCACAAGCATTTTATTATAAAGGTTGTCACGGATAACTGCAATATTAGGGTATTGTTTTTTTCTCAAGACTTGAGTGTCATTTGCAGTGAAGTCTAGGCAACAAATAACATTGGATTGCTTTCTTTACATTTTTTAGCTGTGAGTTAGGTTGACATGAACCACTTTACTTTACACACAGACTGATCATGTAGATCATATTCTTGGTTGTTTAATTAGTTAAAACCTGCATTTCCCCCTGGCAGGGATTTTTTCCATGTTTCAGTGAAGAAGAAAAAAAAAGTGTCACTTTTTTGGGCCCTCACCAGTTTGCATCCCTGATTCTTTACATACAGTTGAAGTCGGAAGTTTACATACACCTTAGCCAAATACATTTCAACTCAGGTTTTCACAATTCCTGACATTTAATCCTAGTAAAAATGCCCTGTCTTAGGTCAGTTACCACTTTATTTTAAGAATGTGAAATGTTAGAACAATAGTAGAGAGAATTATTTATTTCAGCTTTTATTTCTTTCGCCACATTCCCTTTGGGTCAGAAGTTTACATACACTCAATTAATATTTGGTAGCATTGCCTTTAAATTGTTTAACTTGGATCAAACATTTTGGGTAGCCTTCCACAAGCTTCCCACAATAAGTTGGGTGAATTTTGGCCCGTTCCTCCTCACAGAACTGGTATAAATGAGTCCGGTTTGTAGGCCTTGCTCACACACGCTTTTTCAGTTCTGCCCACAAATGTTCTATAGGATTGAAGTCAGGGATTTGTGACGGCCACTCCAATACCTTGACTTTGTTGTCCTTAAGCCATTTTGCCATAACTTTGGAAGTATACTTGGGGTCATTGTCCATTTGGAAGACCCATTTGCGACTGTAACGGATGTGAAACGGCTAGCTTAGTTAGCGGTGCGCTCTAAATAGCGTTTCAATCGGTGACATCACTTGCTCTAAGACCTTGAAGTAGTGGTTCCCCTTGCTCCGCAAGGGCCGCGGCTTTTGTAGGGCGATGGGTAACGATGCTTCGTGGGTGACTGTTGTTGATGTGTGTAGAGGGTCCTTGGTTCATGCCCGGGTATGGGCGAGGGGACGGTCTAAAGTTATACTGTTACACGACCAAGCTTTAACTTCCTATCTGAGGTCTTGAGATGTTTCTTAAAAAAATACACAATTTTCCATCCTCATGAAGCCATCTATTTTGCGAAGTGCACCAGTCCCTCCTGCAGCAAAGCACCCCCAAAACATGATGCTGCCACCCCTGTCCTTCACGGTTGGGATGGTGTTCTTCTGCTTGCAAGCCTCCCCCTTTTTCCTCCAAGCAGAACGATGGTCACCTTGAGTAAACAGTTCTATTTTTGTTTCATCAGACCAGAGGACATTTCTCCAAAAAGTACGATCTTTGTCCCCATTTGCAGTTGCAAACCGTAGTCTGGCTTTTTTATTGTGGTTTTGGAGCAGTGGCTTCTTCCTTATTGAGAGGCCTTTCAGGTTATGTCGATATAGGACTCGTTTTACTGTGGATATAAATACTTTTGTACCTGTTTCCTCCAGCATCTTCACAAGGTCCTTTGCTGTTGTTCTGGGATTGATTTGCACTTTTCGCACCAAAGTACGTTCATCTCTAGGAGACAGAACGCGTCTCCTTTCTGAGCAGTATAATGGCTGCATAGTCCCATGGTGTTTATTCTTGCATACTATTGTTTGTACAGATGAACGTGGTACCTCCAGGCGTTTGGAAATTGCTCCCAAGGATGAACCAGACTTGTGGAGGGCTACAATTTTCTTTCTGAGATCTTGGGTGATGAGTTTGAAGTTAGGCCTTGAAATACATCCACAGGTACACCTCCAATTGACTCAGATTATGTCAATTAACCAATCAGAAGCTTCTATAGCCATGACATAATTTTCTGGAATTTTCCAAGCTGTTTAAAGGCACAGTCAACTTAGTGTATGTAAACTTCTGACCCACTGGAATTGTGATACAGTGAATTATAAGTGAAATAATCTGTCTGCAAACAATTGCTGGAAAAATTACTTGTGTCATGCACAAAGTAGATGTCCGAACCGACTTGCCAAAACTATAGTTTGTTAACATGAAACTTGGTTGAAAAACGAGTTTTAGTGACTCCAACCTAAGTGTATGTAAACTTCTGACTTCAACTGTACCTCTTATTTAGGCTGATAAATCATTTTTTTATTCAACACCTCTATAATTAAGCAATAAGCCACGAGGGGGTGTGATATATGGCCAATATACCACAGCCACAGGCTGTTCTTATGTACGACACAATGCAGAGTGCTAGGTCACAGCCATTAGCCATGGTATATTGGCCTTATATCACAAACCCGAGGTGCCTTATTGCTATTATAAACTGGTTACCAAAGTAATTAGAGCAGTAAAAATAAATGTTTTGTCTTACCCGTGGTATACTGTCTGATATGTCACAGTTTTCAGCCAATTAGCATTCAGGGCTGGAACCACACAGTAGTGCCTAAGAGCAGCCCTTAGCCGTGGTATATTGGCCATATACCACACCCCCTCAGGCCTTATTGCTTAAGTATACACTTGACATATTGGGGTCAATTTCATTGATTTCATTGTTTTTAGATTCAGTTAACCAATTCTTACACAGATATAGCAACAGTTGTAATATGATTTACTGTGTGTTAATTCATGTATTTCATAACTGCTGCCATGTTTGTGCTTTTGCCTCCAGACAGAGAAACACCCTTGTATCCCAGCTGGTGAAGCCCAGTGGGATAATGTGGGTTCTGGACAAGATCCGTGGGTCAGTAGAGACCACTGTTCTCCGGCGGGGGGAGAATGGGGTCAAGGACAGCAACACTCCAGTCTACAGCAACGTCCTCACCCCTGATAAGATCCCTGACTTTTTCATTCCCCCCAAGCTGGTCTGCTGCCCCCCAGAGCCTGAGACCCTGGACGTCGTCAAGCCGAAGGAGGGGCTGCGGCCCTCGGCCTCTGAGCAGACCATTGGCAGTAAGAAAATCAGCAGCCCTCGCAGCCCGCGTCTGGTTGCCAAGCTAGCTGGGGACACCAAGAACCTGTTGAGGGCCGCCAACCGTCACATTATCCAGATAGAGAGCGCTGATGACATGGTGGCAGGGGACACCAACGCTGACCCTCATTCTCAGACCGCTATGTCACTGCCCTACGTCCCCAAGACCCAGACTTCCTATGGTTTTGCCACTTTGATGGAGAGCCCCCACACCCGCCGCAAGGAGTCCCTTTTCCACTGTGACCAGACCAGCCCCCTGACCTCTCCCAACTCCCAGAGGAAGGGGAAGAGCAGCGAATGCAACCACCTCAACCCCCCTGATTTCAACGCCTCTCACAACCCATACCGCTACTTTAGTGGAGGGGAGAGTGATACCTGTTCCTCGGCTGAGTCCTCTCCCTTCAACTCCCCACTTCTCTCCCGCTCTGCCTCGCTGCTCAAAGTCTTCACCCACGAGACACAGGCAAAGGTGGTGAAAGCCAAGAGGACGTTTGCCCGCCACAGCTCCTTGTCCACAGACGAGTGCAGCTCAACCGAGCCCAGTCCCAATGTGCTGCGGCGGCTCCACTCTTCTTCACTTCATGGCGGTGGGCCGTCGGACCGGGAGCACACCGTCAACCTACACAAGGGCGGCAGGGTGAGGCTCAGTGCCGACTACGATGCTGGCACGGCCCGCCTGCGCATTCGCATTCTGGCTGCCGAAGAGCTCTACGACAAGATGTACGACATTAAGAGCATCAACTGCTGCGTGTCACTGTATCTCAATCCTGGCAAGCTGCAGAAACAGCGGAGCACTATCATCAAGAACAGCCGAAATCCTGTGTTCAACGAGGACTTCTTCTTTGACTCTGTGACCTCAGTGCAGGTGAAGAACCTAGCAGTGAAGATCAAGGTGGTGAATAAGGGCACCAGCCTGAAGAGAGACACCCTGCTGGGGGAGAGAGAGATCCCTCTGGGGAAGCTGCTCCATGGCCTCTAGGTCTGTCCTGACGATGCAGAATAGTACTCTGACTAACACAGAATGAGACTATGAATGATAATGTGCGTGAAAAAAGATACAGTGCCTTGCGAAAGTATTCGTCCCCCTTGAACTTTGCAACCTTTTGCCACATTTCAGGCTTCAAACATAAATATATAAAACTGTATTTTTTTGTGAAGAATCAACAACAAGTGGGACACAATCATGAAGTGGAACGACATTTATTGGATATTTCAAACTTTTTTAACAAATCAAAAACTGAAAAGTTGGGCGTGCAAAATTATTCAGCCCCTTTACTTTCAGTGCAACAAACTCTCTCCAGAAGTTCAGTGAGGATCTCTGAATGATCCAATGTTGACCTAAATGACTAATGATGATAAATACAATCCACCTGTGTGTAATCAAGTCTCCGTATAAATGCACCTGCACTGTGATAGTCTCAGAGGTCCGTTAAAAGCGCAGAGAGCATCATGAAGAACAAGGAACACACCAGGCAGGTCCGAGATACTGTTGTGAAGAAGTTTAAAGCCGGATTTGGATACAAAAAGAATTCCCAAGCTTTAAACATCCCAAGGAGCACTGTGCAAGCGATAATATTGAAATGGAAGGAGTATCAAACCACTGCAAATCTACCAAGACCTGGCTGTCCCTCTAAACTTTCAGCTCATACAAGGAGAAGACTGATCAGAGATGCAGCCAAGAGGCCCATGATCACTCTGGATGAACTGCAGAGATCTACAGCTGAGGTGGGAGACTCTGTCCATAGGACAACAATCAGTCGTATATTGCACAAATCTGGCCTTTATGGAAGAGTGGCAAGAAGAAAGCCATTTCTTAAAGATATCCATAAAAAGTGTCGTTTAAAGTTTGCCACAAGCCACCTGAGAGACACACCAAACATGTGGAAGAAGGTGCTCTGGTCAGATGAAACCAAAATTGAACTTTTTGGCAACAATGCAAAACGTTATATTTGGCGTAAAAGCAACACAGCTCAACACCCTGAACACAGCATCCCCACTGTCAAACATGGTGGTGGCAGCATCATGGTTTTGGCCTGCTTTTCTTCAGCAGGGACAGGGAAGATTGTTAAAATTGATGGGAAGATGGATGGAGCCAAATACAGGACCATTCTGGAAGAAAACCTGATGGAGTCTGCAAAAGACCTGAGACTGGGACGGAGATTTGTCTTCCAACAAGACAATGATCCAAAACATAAAGCAAAATCTACAATGGAATGGTTCAAAAATAAACATATCCAGGTGTTAGAATGGCCAAGTCAAAGTCCAGACCTGAATCCAATCGAGAATCTGTGGAAAGAACTGAAAACTGCTGTTCACAAACGCTCTCCATCCAACCTCACTGAGCTCGAGCTGTTTTGCAAGGAGGAATGGGAAAAAATGTCAGTCTCTCGATGTGCAAAACTGATAGAGACATACCCCAAGCGACTTACAGCTGTAATCGCAGCAATAGGTGGCGCTACAAAGTATTAACTTAAGGGGGCTGAATAATTTTGCACACCCAATTTTTCAGTGTTTAATTTGTTAAAAAAGTTTGAAATATCCAATAAATGTTGTTCCACTTCATGATTGTGTCCCACTTGTTGTTGATTCTTCACAAAAAAATACAGTTTTATATCTTTATGTTTGAAGCCTGAAATGTGGCAAAAGGTCGCAAAGTTCAACGGGGCCGAATACTTTCGCAAGGCACTGTATATAACTGGGGTTAGATGTTTGCTTGGTCTTTCCTGTATTCACATAGAACTGTCTGAAAGGAAGTCAATGTCTGGTCTGGTCTAGCAGTTTGTCTCTTAGCTGGTCACCTCCTCAACCTTCTATTTCCTGAACCTGAAGCCCTGCACAGCCCAACTTGTACATCATGTGGTGGACAATCGAATATGGCACAGGTCAAAAAACACCTGCTCGTTTGAGGGACTCACTTTTTGGACTCTCTTGATCTCGACGTTGAATGTCGCATGGTTGCAATTACATGTAACTCAGACAATACAGGATGCGACTCTCTGTGATTCAGTTTTTATTCACCACTACCATGCTTTTATGGATCAGGGCGTCTTTGATGTTGCCACTATAACTTGTTGTGCAAATGATCCTTTGATCCTGATTGTTGTTGCGATCCACAGTAGCCTACTACCGGAAGGAAGGCCAGTCTGTTATGTGACCACAATGTCCAAAACCTGGAGAATAGAGATCAGACGTCACCGTCTGCTTCCCTAGCGCTTGGCATGAATATGTAAATGCTGTGATATGTTAGCAGTTTGTACTTCAGTTTCACAACACCCACAAGCCTTACCAAGAGTGATAGATAGACAGAAAGAGAGAGTGACAGAGGGAGGGAGGGTGTATGCATTACGTTTTAAAGAGTGTGACATTCAAAGGTGTTGAACATAATTTTATACATAGATGTTGTATTTGTATAAGACATATGCTTCAGTATGATGTATACTGCATGACCAAAAGTATATGGACACCTACTAGTCAAACATCTCATTCCAAAATCATGGGTATTAATATGGAGTTGGTTCCCCCTTTGCTGCTATAACAGCCTCCACTCTTCTGGTAAGGCTTTCCACTAGATGTTGGAACATTCCTGCAGGGATTTGCTTCCATTCAGCCATTAGTGAGGTTGGGCACTGATGATGGGCGATTAGGCCTGGCTCGCAGTTGGCGTTCCAATTCAACCCCAAAGCTGTTCGATGGGGTTGAGGTCAGTGCTCTGTGCAGGCCAGTCAAGTTCTTCCACACTGATCTCAACAAACCATTTCTGTATGGACCTCGCTTTGTGCATGTGGGTATTGTGATGCTGAAACAGGAAAGGGCCTTCCCCAAACTTTTGCTGCAAACTTGGAAGCGCAGAATCATCTACAATGTAATTGTATGCTGTAGCATTACAATTTCCTTTGACTGGAACTAAGGGGCCTAGCCCAAACAATAAAAAATAGCCGCAGACCATTATTCCTCCTCCACCAATCTTTACAGTTGGCACTATGCATTGGGGCAGGTAGCGTTCACTGAAAAGTCACTGAGCTCTCAGTGAGCTTTCATGCTACTGTCAATGTTTGTCTATGGAGATTGCATGGTGGTATGCTTGATTTTATACACGTCAGCAACGGATGTGGCTGAAATAGCCGAATCTACTCATTTGAAGGGGTGTCCACATACTTTTACAACATTATGACTTTGTAAATTATGTACTGCTGGAGAGTGAATGATTAGCAGCCCTCTGACCCTGAACCTTATAATTTGCTGACTTCATTATTATGATGGTGTTTTCCACTCCTGGCAGTGTAGACAAGCAACTAGGCCAGAGGACTGAGAAAGGAAAAACATTTACAATAAAAAATATTTACAATAAACATGATTTGACATGAAGGATAGCCTTCTACTCTGCATGTGCTCTGCTGTCCTTTAAAATGAATTACAATACATCTGATCTGATTGCAATTTCAAGAAGGAGACAGAGGAAAGAGGCAGAGGTTGTTTCTGCAGATGGTTAAAGGGTCACCACACACATTCATCTTTGAGATATGGAGTCATTTAATCATGTCAAACATGACTTTTACAGAAAATAGCCATTGTTTTTGTGAGTTACATTCCCTGTCATGTTCTAACCTAGACTATACAATAGAGGTCTCTACAATACCATTGCTTTTCTCCATGCTTATACTTTATATAACTTTGTTTGGCTCTAACTGTGAGGATTTTGTTATTGTGGAAAATCTGTAATCTGCTACGATACTATTAAATGATTCATCTGTGTGTGCTCAATGCTCATGCTATGCCTGCTGTACATGGGTGTGTGCTCACTGAGTTGTAACCAATCCTTTCTTTGGCTTACTAAATCCCTTCTTTGGCATGACTAAAAAGCAAAAATATTGTCAGTAGATTTTATAATACTTCTTTGTAGTAGGCAGGGTCAAAATGTAGCCTAAGTGCTTTTATGATGAAAATGTAATTAAATCAAAAAGTGAGTAGTGTATTTTGGGGATTGCCAACTATTTTTGTAATTGATTGTCTTTTCTTGTTTCTCATCTACAGACGTAGGATTTTAATTTGAGCCAGTTTTCTACAGCAGTAAAATAATCCTGTGGCAGCAGGAAATGTGAATTATTATGTGGATTATAATTAATGGACATTGTTGTGGGCTTTGATACATTTTTCGTTAGGGCAAATCAAGTCTGAATTTTCCAAGTGGAAATTGCAATCTTTAGAATCCTTTTTAAAACTCAAATACACGACAAGTTTGCATTTCCTACTGTGCAGAAAAATTCTCAGCAACAAAAGAGTTATCAAATTAAGATCTTACATCTGTATTTAAAAAAGACAGCCCAATGTACATTTGAACTAGGAATAATTCTCCTGAGAAATGAAAACTGTGCTGAAAGCTATCTCACTCAACAGGTTAGATACGTAATTAAAACATGTAAAAAAGATCAGCAAAAATTTCAAATGGATTCAATTAACTTTCTCCTCATGACTGTGTTTTCAATTATGCTATGATTTGAAGTGCTTTAAATACTGTAGGCCAGATCTCCTTGCTGATTATCTTCTATACCAACCACAGGGTTAATTATCCTGGTTGAATACACTGTAAATATATATATCTTACTAACTTGGCTACTTATGATGCCCAGGTGTGTTGTTTTGTGGGATGCCAGTGGGAGGGCTTACTGTCAGCTAAATAATGGATAAATATATGTTTTATACATGCAGTCATGTATCAAATGAATACCATGATTTTAGATCTGAGCACCTGATTTCTAACAGTGGAGGAATACCCACTATCCTCTAAGATGTGTGTTTTTCTCTGTTTGTTATGGGGAAGCCCAACACCTCTATTGGGGGTGCAGAAAACCTGCAGATGTATAATGTATATAGCCAATTTAAATGTGTTTGCCATCATAGTATGGACTTTCTTTTTAGAATTAGACCTCTGCCTGATGCATTAGATACACAGTTAGCCAATTTGATTGCCAACCTTGATTTAAGTCTCTGAGGGATCGCCAGAATTAACTTTACAATTAGCTAGCTGTTGGTGTTCGGAAATCCTTCCTCGTTATTCTGTGCTAAATGGCTATTTAATTACACAAGCTAAAAAGGTCTGACTGTCATTTAAAAAAAAAATTAACTCGGAAGACTGCTTATGCGAAATAATGAAAGTGGGGAAGATATTTATTTCAGTGATCTAATTTCTGCAGTGGAGAGGAGATGTTTAATATGCTGAACTTGTTCTGTTTCTCAAGAAAATGAAACAAGTGCCAATCCGTCATACTTGATGCCAAATTCATGAATTGTTCTCAAGGTGTTAGATAAATGATGGATGCTAGTTAGTTTCTATCTACTCTATTGTTATTGTTGGTGTGAGTACTTATGTATTTTATAATATGATGTCATTAGTAATGGACACCTGTGGGTTTTCCTGACTGTTCCTCAAACTGTGTTGATATAGGCCTATGTATGACTATGAAATGCCTTGATTAAAAGCAAATGTATTGTAGATTCTTCATGTCATCATTACTACTTTGTTGACATAATGACATTATACAAATCAATGATATAGCAGTGACCTCACATTGTGTTAATCATCAGATCTGATACAACAGTGATTCTCATATTAGGGCTCTATTCAATTGGTATTGCGGAAATTCAGCTTTACAGTGTGATTGAAAGTTAAAGGCAATGTTCCCGTGTTAGCGGAGACTGCGTTCACGGTAAACGCTGCGTATGTCGGCTCAATCGGAATTTACCTTGCCATTCCTAGCGTGCAATCTATAACGATTCAGTGATACTGCTTATATAGAGCCCTTACTGTGCTAGTCAGAATAAGAGTTCAGAGAATACATTACTAATAATGATTTTAGAGTCCCAAAGGCACATGGCTCCATTATCTCCACATAATTGTACACCTCTGCCTAAGAATATGTATTCTGTGTGAATCAGTAGGGCACCTAATCAGAGCAGGTTCTGATGAAGCAGCAGTCATTAAAGCAGCAATCCTCTCTACAGTGTCTAAGGGTCAGTCCAATTACTGCAGTCACCCACTGTCAGCTCTTTATTACATGAACTCATGGAGTCAGTTAGATCCTGGATTGTGCCAAGGAAACTCGGTCTGTAGTGTCCCGTATCTTATCAACATATGATTCGCAGCTGTAATATGTGTCCTATAACTCCATATCTGATCTCCTCTGATGGCAGTTTGAGTTCAAATTATAATCACTAAGAAGTATTTCACATTTGGTTATACTGTCCTGTGAGTGTGAACTTTCTTAAGGTATTATCCGACTAGTGGTCAGGCTCCTTATTAACCTCTAAAAATCTCAATTGTTTTAAGATGGTCATACCATGGATCGTTTAGCTATTTGATTTTGAATTTTAGGACCCCTTTAGGTATCCCCAAAAAATCAAATCAAAATATTTGATAAAACATTGAATTTGGCCTTTACTGCTATTGCCCATAGAAACGCATTGAATAACATATTCATAAATGGCAAAATAGACAGTAAAAATATAAACCATAAGGAATAAGGTTTTGAAGTGTCTGTAATATATCTAAGGGAAATAAGGAAATAATATATATATATATACCACCATTCAAAAGTTTGGGGTTACTTAGAAAGAAGCAATACAACTTCTTTAGACTAGTTGAGTGTCTGGAGCATCAGCATTTGTGGGTTTGATTACAGGCTCAAAATGTCCAGAAACAAAACTTTCCTCTGAAACTCGTCAGTCTATTCTTGTTCTGAGAAATGAAGGCTATTCCATGCGAGAAATTGCCAAGAAACTGAAGATCTCGTACAACACTGTGTACTACTCCCTTCACAGAACAGTGCAAACTGGCTCTAACCAGAAGAAAGGTCTTTGTATCTGGCCGTTTTGAGCCTGTAATCGAACCCACAAAGGCTGATGCTCCAGATACTCAACAAGTCTAAAGAAGGACAGTTTTATTGCTTCTTTAATCAGGACAACAGTTTTCAGTTGTGCTAAGCTAATTCCAAAAAGGTTTTCTAATGATCAATTGGCCTTTTAAAATGATAAACTTGGATTAGCTAACACAACATGCCATTGGAACACAGGAGTGATGGTTGCTGTTTCCAGCTACAATAGTCATTTACAACATTAGCAACGTTTTCACTGTATTTCTAATCAATTTGATGTTATTTTAATGGTCAATAAATGTGCTTTTCTTTCAAAAAGAAGGACATTTCTAAGTGACCCCAAACTTTTAAATGGTAGTTTATATACAGTACCAGTCAAAAGTTTGGACACACCAACTCGTTCAAGGGTTTTTATTTATTTGTACTATTTTCTACATTGTAGAATACTAGTGAAGACATCAAAACTATGAAATAAGACATGGAATCATGTAGTAACCAAAAAAGTGTTAAATAAATCAAAATACAGTGCCTTGCGAAAGTATTCGGCCCCCTTGAACTTTGCAAACTTTTGCCACATTGCAGGCTTCAAACATAAAGATATGAAACTGTATTTTTTTGTGAAGAATCAACACTTGCAGCGCCGACAGAGATGGCCGCCTCGCTTCGCGTTCCTAGGAAACTATGCAGTTTTTTGTTTTTTTTACGTGTTATTTCTTACATTAGTACCCCAGGTCATCTCAGGTTTCATTACATACAGTCGAGAAGAACTACTGAATATAAGATCAGCGTCAACTCACCATCAGTACGACCAAGAATATGTTTTCCGCGACGCGGATCCTGTGTTCTGCCTTACAAACAGGACAACGGAATGGATCGCATGCAGCGACCCAAAAAAACGACTCCGAAAAAGAGGGAAACGTAGCGGTCTTCTGGTCAGACTCCGGACAAGGGCACATCGCGCACCACTCCCCAGCATTCTTCTTGCCAATGTCCAGTCTCTTGACAACAAGGTTGATGAAATCCGGGCAAGGGTAGCATTCCAGAGGGACATCAGAGACTGCAACTTCTCTGCTTCACGGAAACATGGCTTACTGGGAAGAAGCTATCCGATGCGGTGCAGCCAACGGGTTTCTCCACGCATCGCGCCGACAGAAACAAACATCTTTCTGGTAAGAAGAGTGGCGGGGGCGTATGCCTCATGACTAACGAGACATGGTGTGATGAAAGAAACATACAGGAACTCAAATCCTTCTGTTCACCTGATTTAGAATTCCTCACAATCAAATGTAGACCGCATTATCTTCCAAGAGAATTCTCTTCGATTATAATCACAGCGGTATATATCCCCCCCAAGCAGACACATCGATGGCTCTGAACGAACTTTATTTAACTCTTTGCAAACTGGAAACCATTTATCTGGAGGCTGCATTCATTGTAGCTGGGGATTTTAACAAAGCTAATCTGAAAACAAGACTCCCTAAATTTTATCAGCATATCGATTGCGCAACCAGGGGTGGTAAAACATTGGATCATTGTTACTCTAACTTCCGCGACGCATATAAGGCCCTGCCCCGCCCCCCTTTCGGAAAAGCTGACCACGACTCAATTTTGTTGATCCCTGCCTACAGGCAGAAACTAAAACAAGAGGCTCCCACGCTGAGGTCTGTCCAACGCTGGTCCGACCAATCGGACTCCACACTCCAAGACTGCTTCCATCACGTGGACTGGGACATGTTTCGTATTGCGTCAGATAAAAATATTGACGAATACGCTGATTCGGTGTGCGAGTTCATTAGAACGTGCGTTGAAGATGTCGTTCCCATAGCAACGATAAAAACATTCCCTAACCAGAAACCGTGGATTGATGGCAGCATTCGCGTGAAACTGAAAGCGCGAACCACTGCTTTTAATCAGGGCAAGGTGTCTGGCAACATGACCGAATACAAACAGTGCAGCTATTCCCTCCGCAAGCCTATTAAACAAGCTAAGCGTCAGTACAGAGACAAAGTAGAATCTCAATTCAACGGCTCAGACACAAGAGGCATGTGGCAGGGTCTACAGTCAATCACGGACTACAAGAAGAAACCCAGCCCAGTCACGGACCAGGATGTCTTGCTCCCAGGCAGACTAAATAACTTTTTTGCCCGCTTTGAGGACAATACAGTGCCACTGACACGGCCTGCAACGAAAACATGCGGTCTCTCCTTCACTGCAGCCGAGGTGAGTAAGACATTTAAACGTGTTAACCCTCGCAAGGCTGCAGGCCCAGACGGCATCCCCAGCCGCGCCCTCAGAGCATGCGCAGACCAGCTGGCCGGTGTGTTTACGGACATATTCAATCAATCCCTATACCAGTCTGCTGTTCCCACATGCTTCAAGAGGGCCACCATTGTTCCTGTTCCCAAGAAAGCTAAGGTAACTGAGCTAAACGACTACCGCCCCGTAGCACTCACTTCCGTCACCATTAAGTGCTTTGAGTGACTAGACAAGGACCATATCACCTCCACCCTAGACCCACTCCAATTTGCTTACCGCCCAAATAGGTCCACAGACGATGCAATCTCAACCACACTGCACACTGCCCTAACCCATCTGGACAAGAGGAATACCTATGTGAGAATGCTGTTCATCGACTACAGCTCGGCATTCAACACCATAGTACCCTCCAAGCTCGTCATCAAGCTCGAGACCCTGGGTCTCGACCCCGCCCTGTGCAACTGGGTACTGGACTTCCTGACGGGCCGCCCCCAGGTGGTGAGGGTAGGCAACAACATCTCCTCCCCGCTGATCCTCAACACGGGGGCCCCACAAGGGTGCGTTCTGAGCCCTCTCCTGTACTCACTGTTCACCCACGACTGCGTGGCCACGCACGCCTCCAACTCAATCATCAAGTTTGCGGACGACACAACAGTGGTAGGCTTGATTACCAACAACGACGAGACGGCCTACAGGGAGGAGGTGAGGCCCTCGGAGTGTGGTGTCAGGAAAATAACCTCACACTCAACGTCAACAAAACTAAGGAGATGATTGTGGACTTCAGGAAACAGCAGAGGGAACACCCCCCTATCCACATCGATGGAACAGTAGTGGAGAGGGTAGCAAGTTTTAAGTTCCTCGGCATACACATCACAGACAAACTGAATTGGTCCACTCACACTGACAGCGTCGTGAAGAAGGCGCAGCAGCGCCTCTTCAACCTCAGGAGGCTGAAGAAATTCGGCTTGTCACCAAAAGCACTCGCAAACTTCTACAGATGCACAATCGAGAGCATCCTGGCGGGCTGTATCACCGCCTGGTACGGTAACTGCTCCGCCCTCAACCGTAAGGCTCTCCAGAGGATAGTGAGGTCTGCACAACGCATCACCGGGGGCAAACTACCTGCCCTCCAGGACACCTACACCACCCGATGTTACAGGAAGGCCATAAAGATCATCAAGGACATCAACCACCCGAGCCACTGCCTGTTCACCCCGCTATCATCCAGAAGGCGAGGTCAGTACAGGTGCATTAAAGCTGGGACCGAGAGACTGAAAAACAGCTTCTATCTCAAGGCCATCAGACTGTTAAACAGCCACCACTAACATTGAGTGGCTGCTGCCAACACACTGTCATTGACACTGACCCAACTCCAGCCACTCTAATAATGGGAATTGATGGGAAATTATGTAAATATATCACTAGCCACTTTAAACAATGCTACCTTATATAATGTTACTTACCCTACATTATTCATCTCATATGCATACGTATATACTGTACTCTACATCATCGACTGCATCCTTATGTAATACATGTATCACTAGCCACTTTAACTATGCCACTTTGTTTACTTTGTCTACATACTCATCTCATATGTATATACTGTACTCGATACCATCTACTGTATGCTGCTCTGTACCATCACTCATTCATATATCCTTATGTACATATTCTTTATCCCCTTACACTGTGTATAAGACAGTAGTTTTGGAATTGTTAGTTAGATTACTTGTTGGTTATCACTGCATTGTCGGAACTAAAAGCACAAGCATTTCGCTACACTCGCATTAACATCTGCTAACCATGTGTATGTGACAAATAAAATTTGATTTGATTTGATTTGAACAAGTGGGACACAATCATGAAGTGGAATGACATTCATTGGATATTTCAAACTTTTTTAACAAATCAAAAACTGAAAGATTGGGCGTGCAAAATTATTCAGCCCCTTTACTTTCAGTGCAGCAAACTCTCTCCAGAAGTTCAGTGAGGATCTCTGAATGATCCAATGTTGACCTAAATGACTAATGATGATAAATACAATCCACCTGTGTGTAATCAAGTCTCCGTATAATGCACCTGCACTGTGATAGTCTCAGAGGCCCGTTAAAAGCGCAGAGAGCATCATGAAGAACAAGGAACACACCAGGCAGGTCCGAGATACTGTTGTGAAGAAGTTTAAAGCCGGATTTGAATACAAAAAGATTTCCCAAGCTTTAAACATCCCAAGGACCACTGTGCAAGCGATAATATTGAAATGGAAGGAGTATCAGACCACTGCAAATCTACCAAGACCTGGCCGTCCCTCTAAACTTTCAGCTCATACACGGAGAAGACTGATCAGAGATGCAGCCAAGAGGCCCATGATCACTCTGGATGAACTGCAGAGATCTACAGCTGAGGTGGGAGACTCTGTCCATAGGACAACAATCAGTCGTATATTGCACAAATCTGGCCTTTATGGAAGAGTGGCAAGAAGAAAGCCATTTCTTAAAGATATCCATAAAAAGTGTCATTTAAAGTTTGCCACAAGCCACCTGGGAGACACACCAAACATGTGGAAGAAGGTGCTCTGGTCAGATGAAACCAAAATTGAACTTTTTGGCAACAATGCAAAACGTTATGTTTGGCGTAAAAGCAACACAGCTCATCACCCTGAACACACCATCCCCACTGTCAAACATGGTGGTGGCAGCAACATTGTTTGGGCCTGCTTTTCTTCAGCAGGGACAGGGAAGATGGATGGAGCCAAATACAGGACCATTCTGGAAGAAAACCCGATGGAGTCTACAAAAGACCTGAGACTGGGACGGAGATTTGTCGTCCAACAAGACAATGATCCAAAACATAAAGCAAAATCTACAACGGAATGGTTCAAAAATAAACATATCCAGGTGTTAGAATGGCCAAGTCAAAGTCCAGACCTGAATCCAATCGAGAATCTGTGGAAAGAACTGAAAACTGCTGTTCACAAATGCTCTCCATCCAACCTCACTGAGCTCGAGCTGTTTTGCAAGGAGGAATGGGAAAACATTTCAGTCTCTCGATGTGCAAAACTGATAAAGACATACCCCAAGCGACTGACAGCTGTAATCGCAGCAAAAGGTGGCGCTACAAAGTATTAACTTAAGGGGGCTGAATAATTTTGCACGCCCAATTTTTCAGTTTTTGATTTGTTAAAAAAGTACAGTAAAAAAATACAGTTTTATATCTTTATGTTTGAAGCCTGAAATGTGGCAAAAGGTTGCAAAGTTCAGAAAAACAATTGTAGACCTCCACAAGTCTGGTACATCCTTGGGAGCATTTTCCAAACAGTTGAAGGTACCACGTTCATCTGTACAAACAATAGTACGCAAGTATAAACACCATGGGACTACGCAGCTGTTATACAGCTCAGCAAGGAAGAAGCCACTGCTCCAAAACCACAATAAAAAAGCCAGACTATGGTTTTCAAGTGCACATGTGGACAAAGATCGTACTTTTTGGAGAAATGTCCTCTGGTCTGATGAAACAAAATAGAACTGTTTGGCCATAATGACCATTGTTATGTTTGGAGGAAAAAGGGGGAGGCTTGCAAGCCGAAGAACACCATCCCAACCGTGAAGCACGGGGGTGGCAGCATCATGTTGTGGGGGTGCTTTGCTACAACAGCACTTCACAAAATAGATAGAATCATGAAGAGGGACAATTATGTGGATATATTGAAGCAACATCTCAAGACATCCGTCAGGAAGTTAAAGCTTGGTTGCAAATGGGTTTTCCAAATAATCAATGACCCCAAACATACTTCCAAATTTTGGCAAAATGGCTTAAGAACAGCAAAGTCAAGGTATTGAAGTGGCCATCACAAAGCCCTGACCTCAATCCTATAGAACATTTGTGGGCAAAACTGTAAAAGCGTGTGCAAGCAAGGAGGCCAAAATTCACCCAACTTATTGTGTGAAGCTTGTGGAAGGCTACCCGAAACATTTGTCCCAAGTTAAACAATTTAAAGGTAATGCTACCAAATACTAATTGAGTGTATGTAAACTTCTGACCCATTGGAATGTGATGAAAGAAATAAAAGATCAAATAAATCATTCTCTCTACTATCTGTCATGCAGGTGAAAGAGGACCCAAAAGCGACTTGGCGAAAACAGAGTCTTTAATCCAGTAAAGTGAATACAAACAAAAGAACACAACTTTCACTCGAAATGACGAGGACAAACTGGAGACTCGATCTTGAACAGCAGGTGAACAGCAGGTTGCCTCGGGAAGGCACTCGAACCAGACAGACTCAGACACCTGCTCACCACGCAGCATCTGAGGAAAACACGACACGACAGGGCGATACACAATCACAGCACGGTGAATTCTAAACAAGGAACCGACAGGACAGGAACGGAACACAAAGGAAGAAATAGGGACTCTAATCAGGGGAAAGGATCGGGAACAGGTGTGGGAAGACTAAATGATTGATTAGGGGAATAGGAACAGCTGGGAGCAGGAACGGAACGATAGAGAGAAGAGAGAGCGAGAGAGTGAGAGAGGGAGGGGGAGAGAGAGGGATAGAAAGAGGGAAAGAACCTAATAAGACCAGCAGAGGGAAACGAATAGAATGGGGAGCACAGGGACAAGACATGATAATAAATGACAAACATGACAGTACCCCCCACTCACCGAGCGCCTCCTGGCGCACTCGAGGAGGAATCCTGGCGGCAACGGAGGAAATCATCAATGAGTGAACGGTCCAGCACGTCCCGAGACGGAACCCAACTCCTCTCCTCAGGACCGTAACCCTCCCAATCCACTAAGTATTGGTGACCCCGTCCCCGAGAACGCATGTCCATGATCTTATGTACCTTGTAAATAGGTGCGCTCGACAAGGACGGGAGGGGGGAGGGAAGACGAACGGGGTGCGAAGAAAGGGCTTAACACAGGAGACATGGAAGACAGGATGGACGCGACGAAGATGTCGCGGAAGAAGCAGTCGCACAGCGACAGGATTGACGACCTGGGAAACACGGAACGGACCAATGAACCGCGGAGTCAACTTACGAGAAGCTGTCGTAAGAGGAAGGTTGCGAGTGGAAAGCCACACTCTCTGGCCGCAACAATACCTTGGACTCTTAATCCTGCGTTTATTGGCGGCTCTCACAGTCTGTGCCCTGTAACGGCAAAGTGCAGACCTCACCCTCCTCCAGGTGCGCTCACAACGTTGGACAAACGCTTGAGCGGAGGGAACGCTAGACTCGGCAAGCTGGGATGAGAACAGAGGAGGCTGGTAACCCAGACTACTCTGAAACGGAGATAACCCGGTAGCAGACGAAGGAAGCGAATTGTGAGCGTATTCTGCCCAGGGGAGCTGTTCTGCCCAAGACGCAGGGTTTCTGAAAGAAAGGCTGCGTAGTATGCGACCAATCGTCTGATTGGCCCTCTCTGCTTGACCGTTAGACTGGGGATGAAACCCGGAAGAGAGACTGACGGACGCACCAATCAAACGACAGAACTCCCTCCAAAACTGTGACGTGAATTGCGGGCCTCTGTCTGAAACGGCGTCTAACGGGAGGCCATGAATTCTGAATACATTCTCGATAATGATTTGTGCCGTCTCCTTAGCGGAAGGAAGTTTAGCGAGGGGAATGAAATGTGCCGCCTTAGAGAACCTATCGACAACCGTAAGAATCACAGTCTTCCCCGCAGACAAAGGCAGACCGGTAATGAAGTCTAGGGCGATGTGAGACCATGGTCGAGAAGGAATGGGGAGCGGTCTGAGACGACCGGCAGGAGGAGAGTTACCCGACTTAGTCTGCGCGCAGTCCGAACAAGCAGCCACGAAACGGCGCGTGTCACGCTCCTGAGTCGGCCACCAAAAGCGCTGGCGAATAGACGCAAGAGTGCCTCGAACACCGGGATGACCAGCTAACTTGGCAGAGTGAGCCCACTGAAGAACAGCCAGACGAGTGGAAACAGGAACGAAAAGGAGGTTACTAGGACAAGCGCGGCGACGCAGTGTGCGTGAGTGCTTGCTTAACCTGTCTCTCAATTCCCCAGACAGTTAACCCGACAACACGCCCATAAGGAAGAATCCCCTCGGGATCAGTAGAAGCCACAGAAGAACTAAACAGACGGGATAAGGCATCAGGCTTGGTGTTCTTGCTACCCGGACGGTAAGAAATCACAAACTCGAAACGAGCGAAAAACAACGCCCAACGAGCTTGACGGGCATTAAGTCGTTTGGCAGAACGGATGTACTCAAGGTTCTTATGGTCTGTCCAAACGACAAAAGGAACGGTCGCCCCCTCCAACCACTGTCGCCATTCGCCTAGGGCTAAGCGGATGGCGAGCAGTTCACGGTTACCCACATCATAGTTGCGCTCAGATGGCGACAGGCGATGAGAAAAATAAGCGCAAGGATGAACCTTATCGTCAGACTGGAAGCGCTGGGATAGAATGGCTCCCACGCCTACCTCTGAAGCGTCAACCTCGACAATGAATTGTCTAGTGACGTCAGGAGTAACGAGGATAGGAGCGGACGTAAAACGTTCTTTTAGAAGATCAAAAGCTCCCTGGGCGGAACCGGACCACTTAAAACACGTCTTGACAGAAGTAAGAGCTGTGAGAGGGGCAGCAACTTGACCGAAATTACGAATGAAACGCCGATAGAAATTAGCGAAACCTAAAAGCGCTGCAACTCGACACGTGACCTTGGAACGGGCCAATCACTGACAGCTTGGACCTTAGCGGAATCCATCTGAATGCCTTCAGCGGAAATAACGGAACCGAGAAAAGTAACGGAGGAGACATGAAAAGAGCACTTCTCAGCCTTTACGTAGAGACAATTCTCTAAAAGGCGCTGTAGAACACGTCGAACGTGCTGAACATGAATCTCGAGTGACGGAGAAAAAATCAGGATATCGTCAAGATAGACAAAAACAAAGATGTTCAGCATGTCTCTCAGAACATCATTAACTAATGCCTGAAAAACAGCTGGCGCATTGGCGAGACCGAACGGCAGAACCCGGTACTCAAAATGCCCTAACGGAGTGTTAAACGCCGTTTTCCACTCGTCCCCCTCTCTGATGCGCACGAGATGGTAAGCGTTACGAAGGTCCAACTTAGTAAAGCACCTGGCTCCCTGCAGAATCTCGAAGGCTGATGACATAAGGGGGAAGCGGATAACGATTCTTAACCGTTATGTCATTCAGCCCTCGATAATCCACGCAGGGGCGCAGAGTACCGTCCTTCTTCTTAACAAAAAAGAACCCCGCCCCGGCCGGAGAGGAAGAAGGCACTATGGTACCGGCGTCAAGAGACACAGACAAATAATCCTCGAGAGCCTTACGTTCGGGAGCCGACAGAGAGTATAGTCTACCCCGAGGAGGAGTGGTCCCCGGAAGGAGATCAATACTACAATCATACGACCGGTGAGGAGGAAGGGAGTTGGCTCGGGACCGACTGAAGACCGTGCGCAGATCATGATATTCCTCCGGCACTCCTGTCAAATCGCCAGGTTCCTCCTGAGAAGTAGGGACAGAAGAAACGGGAGGGATGGCAGACATTAAACACTTCACATGACAAGAAACGTTCCAGGATAGGATAGAATTACTAGACCAATTAATAGAAGGATTATGACATACTAGCCAGGGATGACCCAAAACAACAGGTGTAAACGGTGAACGGAAAATCAAAAAAGAAATAGTCTCACTGTGGTTACCAGATACTGTGAGGGTTAAAGGTAGTGTCTCAAATCTGATACTGGGAAGATGACTACCATCTAAGGCGAACATGGGCGTAGGCTTCTCTAACTCTCTGAAAGGAATGTCATGTTTCCGAACCCATGCTTCGTCCATGAAACAACCCTCAGCCCCAGAGTCTATCAAGGCACTACATGTAGCACCCGAACCGGTCCAGCGTAGATGGACCGACAAAGTAGTACAGGATTTTGATGGAGAGACTTGAGTAGTTGCGCTCACCTGTAGCCCTCCGCTTACAGATGAGCTCTGGCTTTACTGGACATGAATTAACAAAATGTCCAGCAACTCCGCAATAGAGGCACAGGCGGTTGGTGATCCTCCGTTCCCTCTCCTTAGTCGAGATGCGAATCCCTCCCAGCTGCATGGGCTCAGTCTCTGAGCCAGAGGAGGGAGATGGTTGCGATGCGGAGCAGGGAAACACCGTTGATGCGAGCTCTCTTCCACGAGCCCGGTGACGAAGATCTACCCGTCGTTCTATGCGGATGGCGAGAGCAATCAAAGAGTCCACATCTGAAGGAACCTCCCGGGAGAGAATCTCATCCTTAACCACTGCGTGGAGTCCCTCCAGAAAACGAGCGAGCAGCGCCGGCTCGTTCCACTCACTAGAGGCAGCAAGAGTGCGAAACTCAATAGAATAATCCGTTATGGACCGTTCACCTTGGCATAAGGAAGCCAGGGCCCTAGAAGCCTCCCTACCAAAAACTGAACGGTCAAAAACCCGAATCATCTCCTCTTTAAAGTTCTGGAACTCGTTAGAGCAATCAGCCCTTGCCTCCCAGATAGCTGTGCCCCATTCTCGAGCCCGGCCAGTAAGGAGTGAAATGACGTAAGCAACCCGAGCTCTCTCTCTAGAGTATGTGTTGGGTTGGAGAGAGAACACAATCTCACACTGCGTGAGAAAGGAGCGGCACTCAGTGGGCTGCCCGGAGTAGCAAGGTGGGTTATTAACCCTAGGTTCTGGAGGCTCGGCAGGCCAGGAAGTAACAGGTGGCACGAGACGTAGACTCTGGAACTGTCCAGAGAGGTCGGAAACCTGAGCGGCCAGGTTCTCCACGGCATGGCGAGCAGCAGACAATTCCTGCTCGTGTCTGCCGAGCATGGCTCCTTGGATCTCGACGGCAGTGTAACGAGCGTCTGAAGTCGCTGGGTCCATTCCTTGGTCGGTTCCTTCTGTCATGCAGGTGAAAGA
Organism: Oncorhynchus gorbuscha; assembly: GCF_021184085.1. Lineage (NCBI taxonomy): Eukaryota > Metazoa > Chordata > Actinopteri > Salmoniformes > Salmonidae > Oncorhynchus > Oncorhynchus gorbuscha. The sequence goes on along the minus strand of NC_060178.1, from coordinate 22,402,287 downwards.
GGACCCAAAAGCGACTTGGCGAAAACAGAGTCTTTAATCCAGTAAAGTGAATACAAACAAAAGAACACAACTTTCACTCGAAATGACGAGGACAAACTGGAGACTCGATCTTGAACAGCAGGTGAACAGCAGGTTGCCTCGGGAAGGCACTCGAACCAGACAGACTCAGACACCTGCTCACCACGCAGCATCTGAGGAAAACACGACACGACAGGGCGATACACAATCACAGCACGGTGAATTCTAAACAAGGAACCGACAGGACAGGAACGGAACACAAAGGAAGAAATAGGGACTCTAATCAGGGGAAAGGATCGGGAACAGGTGTGGGAAGACTAAATGATTGATTAGGGGAATAGGAACAGCTGGGAGCAGGAAAGGAACGATAGAGAGAAGAGAGAGCGAGAGAGTGAGAGAGGGAGGGGGAGAGAGAGGGATAGAAAGAGGGAAAGAACCTAATAAGACCAGCAGAGGGAAACGAATAGAATGGGGAGCACAGGGACAAGACATGATAATAAATGACAAACATGACACTATCATTCTGACATTTCACATTCTTAAAATAAAGTGGTGATCCTAACTGACCTAAGACAGGGCATTTTTACTAGGATTAAATGTCAGGAATTGTGAAAAACTGAGTTTAAATGTATTTGGCTAAGGTGTATGGAAACCCGACTTCAACTAGTCAATACATTTCACTGGCTGTCTGCTTTTCCTCCTCATCAAAATCCCCATCCCTAATTTACCAGAGAGACTGTTAGGTTTCACATAAACAGCAGTGGCAATCAACAGGCGGGCCACCTGCACAGATAACACTGCCATGCTGCTCGAAATGTTTTCACATTTTCTTCATCTGCCCCTGTACATTTCCATCTCCCTTGGTTTGTAAATTGATTTATGATGTTGTCTCTGCTGAGTGTCGGGGGTGGATGGTGCTGGCATTAGAATACAATGGAGCAGGGATTCTGACTGAATGCTTCACTCCCTGTATATTTTTTAACTAGGAGCCTCTATAAAATTCAATTGTGGCAATTTCCATCCCTGGCTTCCTAGACTTTAGGGAGTTAAGGTTGAGGGCTATTATTGGCATTCAGATTACTATGGCAACCACAGAACATGAAATCCAGAGATGGGTCTGAGTGAAGGAAGGAGAGTGAGAGAAAGATGTTATGTTATGAAACTGTTTCCCTGAAATAAATGGGAAAAAAGCCCAAACGATCAAGAACAGATTCAAGTCAACACCCGGCTTCCTTTCAGGCCTGATCAGAAAGTGACTGCACACTGAACATCCCTACTTACCAATGTAGACGTAATGGTTTAAAAAGACTTATAGAGCAGGTGTGTTATCTTGTTATTATAGAGCAGGTGTGTTATCTTGTTATTATAGAGCAGGTGTGTTATCTTGTTATTATAGAGCAGGTGTGTTATCTTGTTATTATAGAGCAGGTGTGTTATCTTGTTATTATAGAGCAGGTGTGTTATCTTGTTATTATAGAGCAGGTGTGTTATCTTGTTATTATAGAGCAGGTGTGTTATCTTGTTATTATAGAACAGGTGTGTTATCTTGTTATTATAGAGCAGGTGTGTTATCTTGTTATAATAGAGCAGGTGTGTTATCTTGTTATTATAGAGCAGGTGTGTTATCTTGTTATTATAGAACAGGTGTGTTATCTTGTTATTATAGAGCAGGTGTGTTATCTTGTTATTATAGAACAGGTGTGTTATCTTGTTATTATAGAGCAGGTGTGTTATCTTGTTATTATAGAACAGGTGTGTTATCTTGTTATTATAGAGCAGGTGTGTTATCTTGTTATTATAGAGCAGGTGTGTTATCTTGTTATTATAGAGCAGGTGTGTTATCTTGTTATTATAGAGCAGGTGTGTTATCTTGTTATTATAGAGCAGGTGTGTTATCTTGTTATTATAGAGCAGGTGTGTTATCTTGTTATTATAGAGCAGGTGTGTTATCTTGTTATTATAGAGCAGGTGTGTTATCTTGTTATTATAGAGCAGGTGTGTTATCTTGTTATTATAGAGCAGGTGTGTTATCTTGTTATTATAGAGCAGGTGTGTTATCTTGTTATTATAGAGCAGGTGTGTTATCTTGTTATTATAGAGCAGGTGTGTTATCTTGTTATTATAGAGCAGGTGTGTTATCTTGTTATTATAGAACAGGTGTGTTATCTTGTTATTATAGAGCAGGTGTGTTATCTTGTTATTATAGAGCAGGTGTGTTATCTTGTTATTATAGAGCAGGTGTGTTATCTTGTTATTATAGAGCAGGTGTGTTATCTTGTAGGCGGAAAGTAGGAACAGAGAGACATGATCTGATTTGCCCAAAGTGGGGACAAGGAATGACTGTGTACCCATCACAGATATTTGTATATATACTGAACAAAAATATAAACACAACATGCAACAATTTTTAAGATTTTACTGAGTTACAGTTCACATAAGGAAATCGGTCAATTAAAATAAATTCATTAGGCTCTAATCTATGGATTTCACATAACTGGGCAGGGGTGCAGCCATGGGTGGGCCTGGGAGGGCATAGGCCCACCCACTTGGCAGCCAAGCCCACCCACTGGGGAGCCAGGCCCGGCCAATCAGAATTAGTTTTCCCCCCACAAAGGGGCTTTATTATTAAATACTCCTCAGCACTCCGTTTGAGGTCATTTGGACATACTGCCAAATTCTCTAAAATGACGTTGGAGGCGGTTTATGGTAGAGAAATGAACATTGAATTATCTGGCAACAGCTCTGCTGGACATTCTTGCAGTCAGAATGCTCCCTCAAAACTTGAGACATCTGTGGCATTGTGTTGTGTGAGAAAACTGCACATTTTAGAGTGGCATTTTATTGTCCACAGCACAAGGTGCAATTGTGTCATGATCGTGCTGTTTAATCAGCTTCTTGATATGCCCCACCTGTTAGGTGGAGGGATTTTCTTGGCAAAGGAGAAATACTCGCTAACAGGAATGTAAACAATTGTGTGCACATCATTTGAGAGTAATTAGCTTTTTGTGCATATGGAACATTTCTGGGAATTTGTTTTTCATCTCATGAAACATGGGACGAACACTTACATGCTGCATTTATATTTGTGTTCAGTGTACATAGTCCAGCAAGTTGTTTCCTTTCGTGTGGCAGGATACATGTTGGTGATATATTGGAAAAATTTGTTTTAAACGTGCGTAACGCGTAAAATCACATGCAAATTAAGACTGCTTCCGGGTGAGAGGATTCTTGCTGGCTAAAGTTATTTTACAGTTCGCTGAGGGCCGCCTTGGTGTTTGCTCGTGGTGGTATGTACACAGCTGTGATAAGAACACACATGAATTCCCTCTGCATATGGTGGGGTTGGCATTTTAGCATCAGAAACTCCAGGTCAGGTGAACAGGAGCTCAAGATGTTTTTGTCTTTGTCTTTGTCTTTGTTAGTATTTTGTGTTTTCTTTCTTTCTTTATTTGGTCAGGCCAGGATGTGACATGGGTAATTGTGGTGTGTTTTTTGTCTTGGGGTTTTGTGGGGTCACTAATTAGTCTATGGCTGCCTGAGGCGGTTCTCAATCAGAGTCAGGTGATTTATCGTTGTCTCTGATTGGGAACCATATTTAGGCAGCCATATTCTGTGAGTGTTTTCGTGGGTGATTGTTCCTGTCTCTGTGTTAGTTGACACCAGACAGGCTGTATAGGTTCTCGTTCCGTTTGTTGGTTTGTATATATATATATATATAGTTATTTCATGTATCGTTCTATTTCATTAAAGAACATGAGTAACCACCACGCTGCATTTTGGTCCGCTTCTCCTTCAACAGACGAACGCCGTTACACCCATTTGGGAGGGGTTTGGTCGATGGTAAATGTCATTCTTGTTCATCAAGTTTGTACAATGAAAATTTAAATTCTCCTTGAAAATGTATGCATATTACATATTCTAATATAATATTAATAATATGAACATTGCTGATTGCATATTGTACCAAAGTGGTAATTATTCCAACATCGGTATTTGTACAGGCGCTTAAGGAATTCATTCATCTCTGTAAGCCTCATTGAAGCTACGAAACTGTCAGTGTTCAACCTTATCATGAGATGACAATACAACAGAACAGATGAAAAGAAATGACATTTACTCTCACTGGTGGCCAAAAATAACCATATGAAGACCACGCCCCTACAAAGCCATGTCTTAATAACACAGCATCAACAACCCAACCTGGTTCTTTTTAAAGAAAGCAACCCAACTAAGTGACCCAATGTATGTAACTAAGCAGTTGGGTCATCCAAACAACCCAGCATTTTTAAGTGTAGGCTAGGTTGAAAATACTGTAGCTAGCTAGCGACCTAAGCTAACACCTAATAATTATCATATTTTCCTCTTCTTCTGAGTATGGCAGCACAACAAATCCAAGTGTTCTGCAAGTGCTCTAATTCAGCAAGACAAACACAAGTGTTACTTGTATGACGCTTTGAGTAAATATTAGTATTGGTGTATCGGTGTTCCTGCCATTTTTAGTTGCATAATGCTTGAGGTCCTTGTGTCATTAAGTGGTCTTAATTTCCTATGGTAACCTTGGGAACCTGTGGGGACCTTTGACCCTAGACAGTCTATGATTGAGGGGTAGAATGGGAAGAAATGATGTGTTTATTGTCATGAACCATGAGTGTTTTCTCATGGATGGACTGACAGATTGGATTGAACAGTGTATTCCCAATATCCTGGTTAAGCCAGGGTGAGTGATCACCACACAGCAGGCATTGTTTGTTGTCCAGATTAATCAGTACTCATAAAATGTGTGTGTGTGTGTGTGTTTGGGGGGGGATTACATGGCATACCTTGGAGTTGCCATGGTGACAGGCAGGACATGGACCGACACCTGTGAATTAACATTAGGCTGGCTGGGGTAGCAGCTCACCAAGCTCCCAGTGCTGTTTTAATTACTGGAAGGCAGTCGGGGGGAGCGGAGACGAGAGGATAGGATAAGAGAGGAAAGAAGAGGTGAGGAGAGGAGGAGAGGAGATGAGGAGAGGAAAGGAGGAGAAGGAGATGAGAGTGGTGCACTCAACAACCTGCATTATTCCTGCCCTTTAACAACACACTGCTGCCATAAAATCAAAGGGAATTATCTTTGAAATAGACAGGTGTCCAGGGAGACAGAGTTCTCCGCGAATGAAGGGGCTCCACCAGGGCCAGTTCCTCAATCTGATTTGGTTAACCAAGACACTGAACTGTACTCACCGTCACACCTCCTGATCCATTTTGGGAAGTGATGCTGATTTCCATGGAAGGCTAAACACAGAGGACTATGTGTGCATATTAAAGTCATACGGGTTCAGTCTAACAACAGTCTAACAACCTGACTCACCTAACAAGGGCACACGAAATGGGGCTAATATTTTTCAATTGACCTTCATGGGAGAAATATGACTCATCTACATGCAGTATCTCTATCATTTTCAAAAATTGAGGACCACTGATGTGTGTGTGTATATATATATATACTGTCAAAGTCAGAAGTTTACATACACTTAGGTTGGGGTCATTAAAACTCGTGTTTCAACCACTCCACAATTTTCTTGTTAACAAAATATCGTTGGTTAGGACATCTACTTTGTGCATGACACAAGTATTTTTTCCAACCTTGATTACAGACAGATTATTTCACATATAATTCACTGTATCACAATTCCATTGGGTTGACCGTGCCTTTAAACAGCTTGGAAAATTCCAGAAAAGGATGTCATGGCTTTAGAAGCTTCTGATAGGCTAATTGACATAATTTGAGTCAATTGGAGGTGTACCTGTGGATGTTTTTCAAGGCCTACCTTCAAACTCAGTGCCTCTTAGCTTGACATTAATGATCTGCCTTCTGTCTGTACTGGGTCTGAAGTTCAAATGTATGCAGATGATACAGTGATATATGTGCATAGAGCAAACAACAAGCTGCACAAGAACTCACTACTGTAATGGTCCAGGTTACAGAGTGGCTCAGTGACTCGTGTTTGCATCTCAATGTGAAAAAAAACTGTTTGCATGTTCTTCACAAAGAGGGCAACAGATGCTACTGAGCCAGATGTCTATGTGTCAGGAGAAAAGCTCCAGGTGGTATCTGACTTTAAGTAACTTGGCATACTTGATTCCAATCTCTCTTTTAAAAAGCATTTGAAAAAGGTAATTCAAATAACCTAATTCAAGCTAATTTCCGATTAATACGAAATTGTTTGACTACAGAGGTAGCAAAACTGTACTTCAAATCTATGATACTTCCCCACTTAACATACTGCTCGGCTAGTTGGGCCCAAGCTTGCTGCACAACATTAAGACCTATTCAGTCTGTCTACAAACAGGCTCTCAAAGTGCTTGATAGGAAGCCCAATAGCCATCATCACTGTTACATCCTCAGAAAGCATGAGCTCCTGAGTTGGGAAAATATTGTGCAATACACCGACGTGTGTCTTGTATTCAAGATCCTAAATGGCCTGGCTCCCCCTCCACTCAGTATTTTTGTTAAGCAGAAAACCCAAACAAATGTCAGCAGATCCACAAGGTCCATCATGAGAGGTGACTGTATAGTTCCCTTAAGGAAAAGCACCTTTAGTAAATCCGCTTTCTCTGTGAGAGCTTCCCATGTCTGGAATACACTGCCATCAGACACACATAACTGCACCACATATCACACTTTCACAAAATGCTTGAAGACATGGCTAAAGGTCAATCATATTTGTGAACATGGTCCCTAGCTGTGTGTTGCCACTTTCCATGTTGTCTGTTGTCTGTAGCTTGTGAGGTGTGAAAACACTTTGTTGCTTTTATGAATTTTGTCTTGCTGTTTTTTGTTCTCTGTATGCTACGTCTTGCTTGTCCTATGTTGCTCTGTCTGTATGCTATGTCTTGCTTGTCCTATGTTGCACTGTCTGTATGCTATGTCTTGCTTGTTCTATGTTGCTCTGTCTGTATGCTATGTCTTGCTTGTTCTATGTTGCTCTGTCTGTATGCTATGTCTTGCTTGTCCTATGTTGCTCTGTCTGTATGCTATGTCTTGCTTGTCCTATGTTGCTCTGTCTGTATGCTATGTCTTGCTTGTCCTATGTTGCTCTGTCTGTATGCTATGTCTTGCTTGTCCTATGTTGCTATTGTTTATATTTTAATTGTTTTTAATAACCTGCCTAGGGACTGCTTGCGTACTAACACCATGGGACCACACAGCCGTCATACCGCTCAGGAAGGAGACACGTTCTGTCTCCTAGAAAATGAACGTATTTTGGTGCGAAAAGTGCAACTCAATCCCAGAACAACAGCAAAGGACCTTGTGAAGATGCTGGAGGAAACAGGTACAAAAGTATCTATATCCACAGTAAAAACGAGTCCTATATCGACATAACCTGAAAGGCCGCTCAATAAGGAAGAAGCCACTGCTCAAAAACCACAATAAAAAAAGACAGACTACAGTTTGGAACTGCAAATGGGGACAAAGATCGTACTTTTTGGAGAAATGTCCTCTGGTCTGATGAAACAAAAATAGAACTGTTTAGTCATAGTGACCATCGTTCTGCTTGGAGGAAAAGGGGGAGGCTTGCAAGCCGAAGAACACCATCCCAACCGTGAAGGACAGGGTGGCAGCATCATGTTTTGGGGGTGCTTTGCTGCAGGAGGGACTGGTGCACTTCACAAAATAGATGGCATCATGAGGAAGGACAATTATGTGGATTTATTGAAGCAACATCTTAAGACATGAGTCAGGAAGTTAAAGCTTGGTCGCAAATGGGTCTTCCAAATGGACAATGACCCCAAGTAAACTTCCAAAGTTATGGCAAAATGGCTTAAGGACAACAAAGTCAAGGAATTGGAGTGGCCATCACAAAGCCCTGACCTCAATCCTATAGAAAATTTGTGGGCAGAACTGAAAAAGCGTGTGTGAGCAAGGAGGCCTACAAAGCTGACTCAGTTACACCAGTTCTGTCAGGAGGAATGCATCAAAATTCACCCACCTTATTGTGGGATGCTTGTGGAAGGCTACTCGAAACGTTTTACCCAAGTTAAACAATTTAAAGGCAATGCTACCACATTTACATTTACATTTAAGTCATTTAGCAGACGCTCTTATCCAGAGCGACTTACAAATTGGTGGCTACCAAATACTAATTGAGTGTATGTAAACTTCTGACCCACTGGGAATGTGATGAAAGAAATAAAAGGTCAAATAAATAATTCTCTCTACTATTATTCTGACATTTCACATTCTTAAAATAAAGTGGTGATCCTAACTGACCTAAGACAGGGATTTTTTTCTAGAACTAAATGTCAAGAATTGTGAAAAACTGAGTATAAATGTATTTGGCTAAGGTGTATGTAAACCGCATTTGTTGATAACAAAATCTGAAAATACTCTGGATACAGTAACCTGATAAGAATATTCTTGCAAAATTTGAGGTACATAAGACAAAAAAATACAAGGGTTTGAGTGAGAGGTCCAACTCTCACCTCTCCAAAGTGTGTACAGTTCCTAAGTGATTTTATTGCACTTAACGTGTGTCCTCCATAACACAACCAAGCCGTACTGCTTCTTGACACAATGCCCACTTAACCCAGAAACACCAATGTGTCAGAGGAAACACTGTGCACCCGGCAACCATGTCAGCATGCACTGCACCTGGCCCCCACAGGAGTTGCTCGTGCACAATGGGCCAATTGTGTGCCGCAACATGGGTCTCCCGGTCACGGCCGGCTGCGACAGAGCCTGGACTTGAACCCAGAATCTCTAGTGGCACAGCTAGCACTGCGATGCAGTTCCTTAGACCACTGTGCCACTCGATAGGCCCTCACTGCACTTTTATGACTCAAACTATAAGGTGCTTTTTTGAGCTCTCCTAGCTGTGCCCTTGAGGAACTAGAGCAAGCACACTTGTAGTTGTTTTTATGGAACTCAGCCCTGCATCACCGCCTTTACACAGTTACTGTTGTTTTTACAATCAAAAAATGTCCCATTATAAATCGCAATCTGGGTCAGGTGGGAAACATGTGAAAGCTTTTTCTATTGCCAACATGACAAGTTCAATTGTAAAATAGGATCTTACAGCGTTAGGCTTTCACGAGGAAATTCAGAGAAGCAGATCATCATTTTGGTGCACATAGAATGGAGTCATGAGGGCATTCAGATGCGTGGTCTATGGCAACATCACTTTACAATACAACAAACATAGGCTCATTCTGTTCAGGACAACACAGGGTATAATTCCATGTCATCTTGTAACTGTACGTCAAACATAGTGATCATAAGCATAGCCTAGTGGTTAGAGCGTTGGACTAGTAAAAATCAGATCCCTGAGCTGACAAGGTACAAATCTGTCATTCTGCCCCTGAACAAAGCAGTTAAACCACCGTTCCTAGGCTGTCATTGAAAATAAGAATTTGTTCTTAATTGACTTGCCTAGTTAAATAAAGACATAATGAAAAAAATCAACGTTGAAGCTGTATTTTACACTCGTGGGTGTTTGGCTTGCTTGTATCACATCGACGTGCTCTTTATTATAATCCTCATTGTCTCATGGGATGGGGGCAACTTCTTGTTGTGCGCGTTGCTCAAGTTCAGAACGGCTGTCAGTCAAAACCCATACAGCGCTGGGAAGCGCAGAGCCAGAGCTCTGACGGCATGTACAACATGTTACTGTACAGCCACTGCGTTCCCATTTAGGCCATTTTCATTGTCCACATCGGCCATTTTCAAACCGTATACAGGCACGACCCACTGGGCATAGACGTCAAATCAATGTCTATTCCATGTTGGTTCAACGTCATTTCATTGAAATAGACGCTGAATAGACGTCTGTGACCAGTGGGTTTCTACGTTGAGAAGAGGCGAAGACATTCATGGTGAGGAAATAGAGTCTATTTAAATGATGAACATCTATTTTAAAATCACTATTACTCTCCTCCCACCCTAAATTGACTCTCCCCTCACTTATGTCTCTCTTTCTCTCTCTGGCGCATGTAAATGCACCCTAATTGCTGAAGGAACTTAGTTATAATGCTGTGGCTATATTATGTCACATCTTTTTCTGTGGCAGCAAATCCATTATTTCTGCTGTTTTCTGAAACATGTAGAAAGCCTCTGCCTCGCATTGTATTGTTCTCTGTGATGTGGGCACGATCTGTTGGTGTAATCCCCCATTTGTTCCAATGCCAAGAAATCCATAAGACCAAGAATATCTCATATTTTATATTGTTACAGTAGCCATGTAACATGCCATTCTATTTGAAAACAGCAGTCGACGCAATGTTGCAAGAACACTATGATACCGTGAGTCTGGTAGTGATGGGAAAGTCCCAGTCACCTAGTTGTAACGAGGGTGAAATTCAGTCCTAACAAACTCTCCTATTCCTCCACAGGTGGATAAAGAATGAATCATATTTTTTACAATGATTTCTATCATGGAACATATACAGTCAGTGTAGAACACCTAATGCTAACCCTTCTTGTTAATGATCCAGAGGAGACAGTTTAAATTGACACAAAGCTCCTGTGGAGATGGTTTTATGAGAGAGTGATATGATATGATGATATGGCCGCTTAATAAGACGGGTTACACCTGAAGAAAATAGCTATTAGTCAGAGTTTCTACAGAGGCAAAGAGCAAAGAGCAACTTGGCATCTCTAAAGAGCATAACATTCAAAACCTCTGCTGTGAATGTGAATTAGTAGACAGTACTGTTTTACCTCTTATTATTTGTTGATGAGCAGGAAATTATTAATAGATGGTGTTTTCTACACCAGTTATAAAGAGATGGTGTTTTCTATGCCAGTGATAGAGAGATGGGGTTTTCTATGCCAGTGATAGAGAGATGGGGTTATCTATGCCAGTGATAGAGAGATGGTGTTTTCTATGCCAGTGATAGAGAGATGGGGTTATCTATGCCAGTGATAGAGAGATGGGGTTTTCTATGCCAGTGATAGAGAGATGGGGTTATCTATGCCAGTGATAGAGAGATGGGATTTTCTATGCCAGTGATAGAGAGATGGGGTTATCTATGCCAGTTATAGAGAGATGGGGTTATCTATGCCAGTTATAGAGAGATGGGGTTTTCTATGCCAGTTATAAAGAGATGGGGTTATCTATGCCAGTGATAGAGAGATGGTGTTTTCTAAGCCAGTTATAGAGAGATGGGGTTATCTATGCCAGTGATAGAGAGATGGGGTTATCTATGCCAGTGATAGAGAGATGGGGTTATCTATGCCAGTGATAGAGAGATGGGATTTTCTATGCCAGTGATAGAGAGATGGGGTTATCTATGCCAGTGATAGAGAGATGGGGTTTTCTATGCCAGTTATAAAGAGATGGGGTTATCTATGCCAGTGATAGAGAGATGGGGTTTTCTATGCCAGTGATAAAGAGATGGGGTTATCTATGCCAGTGATAGAGAGATGGGGTTATCTATGCCAGTGATAGAAAGATGGGGTTATCTATGCCAGTGATAGAGAGATGGGGTTTTCTATGCCAGTGATAAAGAGATGGGGTTATTTATGCCAGTGATAGAGAGATGGGGTTTTCTATGCCAGTGATAGAGAGATGGGGTTATCTATGCCAGTGATAGAGAGATGGGGTTATCTATGCCAGTTATAGAGAGATGGTGTTATCTATGCCAGTTATAAAGAGATGGGGTTATCTATGCCAGTTATAGAGAGATGGGGTTATCTATGCCAGTTATAAAGAGATGGGGTTATCTATGCCAGTGATAGAGAGATGGGGTTTTCTATGCCAGTTATAAACATTTAACATTTACATTTAAGTCATTTAGCAGACGCTCTTATCCAGAGCGACTTACAAGAGATGGGGTTTTCTATGCCAGTGATAGAGAGATGGGGTTTTCTATGCCAGTTATAAAGAGATGGGTTTTTCTATGCCAGTTATAAAGAGATGGGGTTATCTATGCCAGTTATAAAGAGATGGGGTTATCTATGCCAGTGATAGAGAGATGGGACTTTCTATGCCAGTGATAGAGAGATGGGGTTTTCTATGCCAGTGATAGAGAGATGGGGTTTTCTATGCCAGTGATAGAGAGATGGGGTTTTCTATGCCAGTGATAGAGAGATGGGGTTATCTATGCCAGTTATAGAGAGATGGGGTTATCTATGCCAGTGATAGAGAGATGGGGTTTTCTATACCAGTTATAAAGAGATGGGTTATTTATGCTAGTGGTCAATTGTGAAGGAGGTATTTATACAGTCCAGTCTCATTCTGATGTGAAATACAATGGAACATAGTGTATTGTTATATATTGTTTCAGACTTTAAATAGCTACTGCCAGGGCTGTAGCTAAATATGGGGACACAGAGGTCTGGAAATAAATATATGTGCTGTATAGATCCACTGAGTGTACAAAACATTAGGAACACCTGCTCTTTCATTACATACACTGACCAGGTGAATCCAGGTGAATGCTATGATCACTTATTGATGTCACTTGTTAAATCCACTTCAATCAGTGTAGATGAAGGGGAGGAGACAGGTTAAAAAAGTAGTTTTAAGCCTTCAGACAATTGAGACATGGATTGTGTATATGTGCCATTCAGAGGGTAAATGGGCAACACAAGGATTTAAGTGTCTTTGAACGGGGTATGATAGTAGGTGCCAGGTGCACCGGTCTGAGTGTGTCAAGAACTTCAACGCTGCTGGGTTTTTCATGCTCAACAGTTTCCCATGTGTATCAAGAATGGTCCATCACCCAAAGGACAACTAACCAACTTGACACAACTGTGGGAAGCACTGGAGTCAACATGGGCCAGCATGCCTGTGGAACGCTTTCGACATCTTGTAGAGTCCATGCCCGACAAATTGAGGCTGTTCTGAGGGCAAAAGGGGGTACTCCTAATGTGTTCTACACTCAGTGTACTGTATATACAGTTTGGAATTCAGTCGGGGTCTCAACTTACTATTAAGAGTTAGAATAGTAGAATACACAAGGTGCAATTTCTAAACTTGGTTGTGCATCAGCAGTTTTCCTCTTGTTATTCAGTATGTCACTCACTAACAATCACTCAATTGCTTTCTCGGAAACAGGCCCAGATCTCCGTGATTTGCGTGAAGTGGAGGTGGAGAAAAAGGGGCCAGAGGGCAGGCTGCCTTCTGAGAATTCATAGGCAATCGAATAAACCCCCACTTCCTTCTGTTCTGCTAGCAAACATGCAATCTTTCGAGAATAAAATAGATGACCTATGGGCAAGATTAAACTGCCAACAGAACATTCAAAACTGTAATATCTTATGCTTCACGGAGACGAAGCTGAACGACGACACTATCAACAGAGAGCTGGCTGGTTAATTAAACGCTGTTCCGGTAGGATAGAACAGTGGCGTCTAGTAAGACAAGGGGTGGCGGACTATGTCTTTTTGTAAATAACAGCTGATGCACGATATCTAAGGAAGTCTCGAGCTATTGCTCACCTGAGGTAGAGTATCTCATGATAAGCTGTAGACCATACTATCTACCTTGAGAGTTTTAATCTGTATTTTTTGTAGCTGTTTACATACCATCACAGTCAGAGCACTGAATAAGCTGTATTCTGCCATAAGCAAACAAGAAAATGCTCACCCAGAGGCGGCGCACCTAGTAGAAGGGGACTTAATGCAGGGGAACTTAAATCAGTTTTACCAAATTTCTATCAGCATGTTAAATGTACAACCAGAGGGAAAAAAAACTCTGGACCAACTTTACTCCACACACAGATATGCATACAAAGCTCTCCTTCGCACTCCATTTGGGAAATCTGACCATAATTCTATACTCCTGATTCCTGCTTACAAGCAAAGATTAAAGCAGGGAGCGCCAGTGACTAGATCAATAAAAAAGTGGTCAGATGAAGCAGATGCTAAGCTACAGGACTGTTTTGCTAGCACAGACGGGAATATGTAGCGGGATTCCTCCAATGCCATTGAGGAGTACACCACATCAGTCATTGGCTTCATCAATAAGTGCATTGATGATGTCGTCTCCGCAGTGACTGTACGTACATACCCTAACCAGAACCAATCGATTACAGGCAAATTTCGCACAGAGCTAAAGGCTATAGCTGCCGCTTTCAAGGAGCGGGATTCTAACCCGAAAGCTCATAAGAAAACCCGCTACAGCCAAAGCGTCAATTCAGGACTAAGATCGAATCGTACTACACCAGCTCTGACGCTCTCCGGACGTGGCAGGACTTGCAAACCATTACAGACTACAATGGGAAGCAAAGGTGAGAGCTGCCCAGTGACACTAACCTACCAGACAAGCTAAACTGCTTCTATGCTCGCTTCAAGGCAAATAACACTGAAACATGCATGAGAGCACCAGCTGTTCTGGAAGACTGTGCGATCACGCTCTCCGCAGCTGATGTGGGTAAGACTTTTAAACAGGTCAACATTCACAAGGCCGCAGGGCCAGACGGATTACCAGGACGTGTACTGCGAGCATGCACTGACCAACTGGCAAGTGTCTTCACTGACATTTTTTTACCTCTACCTGTCCGAGTCTGTAATACCAACATGTTTTAAGCAGACCACCATAGTGCCTGTGTCCAAGAACACTAAAGTAATCTGCCTAAATGACTACCGACCTGTAGCACTCACATATGTAGCCATAAAGTGCTTTGAAAGGCTGGTCATGGCTCACATCAACACCATTATCCCAGAAACCCAAGACCCACTCCAATGTGCATACCACCCCAACAGATCCACAAATTATGCAATCTCTATTGCACTCCACGCTGCTACTCTCTGCTGTTATCATCTATGCATAGTCAGTTTAATAACTTTACCTAGATGTACATATTACCTACACTAACCGGTGCCCCCGGATATTGTCTCTGTACCGATACCCCCCTGTATATAGTCTCGCTATTGTTATTTTACTGCTGCTCATTAATTACTTGCTACTTTTATTTGTTATCCATATTTTTTTTAACTGCATTGTTGGTTAGTGGCTCGTATGTAAGCATTTCACTGTGAGGTCTGTTGTATTCGGCGCATGTGACTAATACAATTTGATTTGATATAACTGTTGGAATTCAGTCTCAACTTACTGTTAAGAGTTAGAATAGTAGAACACACAAGGTGCAATTTCTAAACTTGTTTGTGCATCAGCAGTTTTTCTCTTGTTATATGTCACACACTGACAATAACTCAATTAGCCCATGTTAGTAAAAATGTTTAAAATCAAATAAATATAAGCAGAATTCAAGCCCTTAATTAAATTCAAGTCCTTAACCAACAATGCAGTTTTAAGAAAAATACCTAAAAAAATTAGAAATAAAAGTAACAAATAATTAAAGAGCAGCAGTAAAATAACAACAGCGAGATTATATAAAGGGGGTACCATTTAATTGGTAAATTAGTCCATTTAGTCTAGTCAGCTATCTTAACTTGTAATAACCACGGTCGATTTACCGTGCCCAGGGGCCCTGACCTCCAGGGGGCCCCCATTAATTTGATTAGTCACTCTCACTCAGATATCGTATTAACATGGCATAAGTCATAAGTCATGGCAAAATGTATAGAATAGCAGGCAATTAGCTGTAAAACTGCAACAAAAAGTTATGTACAGCAAACATTTGTTCACCTTTTTTAAAATACTTTTTCTGCTAACACATTCCTCTGTATGTATAAAATTATTGTTTTTAATCTCGGTGCTAAATCAATGTGACTTAATGTGTAGCATCTCATTGTATAGCTAATAGGCTATGTGTATGTAGATCAACTGAGGTGAGTAAAGCTACAGCAACCAATGTGAAAATGGCCGGGGACATTTTTGCTTGTTTTTGCTGTTCTCCAAATTGCATTTTATAGTTTTTGTTGTTGTTGTTTTTAGCAGCAGGATCATCAGTGGTCCCTAACCGTAGATCTGTTCTTGTCAGGGTTTGGGCAGCCAGACAAGTATTGCAGATCATTGTGATCTGTATTTAATAGGACAGATATACTGTAGCTTGTGTTGTTTGCTTGCATCTGTTTTTCTGTCCCTGAATAACAGGGAGAGTAAGGAGAATAAGAATAACCCAGTTGTGACTATTTCTGTCTCATGGTGTATGCAGGACAGGTGCATTTTCACTTTCTCATTTGACACTTTATACATCTCTCCACTCTCTAATCTAAAAACAATCGTCTTTCTCACCTCAGCTTTGGAAAATCTCAATTGTTGTAAAGTCATGTAGGAAGGATTTTCACACACTGAAACATGAATGGAGAGAAGGACTGTCAGTTTCCTCCTCCTCTCTTCCTCTTCTCCACCGTCGCCCTCCCTCCCTCCCTCCCTCCCTCCCTCCCTCCCTCCCTCCCTCCCTCCCTCCCTCCCTCCCTCCCTCCCTCCCCCTCCCTCCCTCCCTCCCTCCCTCCCTCCCTCCCTCCAGTCCCTGTCAGGCTGTTTGTTGCCTTTATTTCCTCCTGTCCCTCCCATCCTGTCGTTCAGCCACTATGCTCCCCAGTGTTAGGAATCATCTCTGAGCAGCCTTAACACAGCGCAGGCAGGCAGCTGAGACTGCAGATCTGGGCTGCTGGGCTCTGAGTCTCCTAATGCATCTGGGTATCATGCACAGCCAGGGGCTCCACCTCTGTGACTGCACTGTCCCCCTCCAGCTGTCGTTATTTCATACGGCCCCATAAATCAGTATTAAGAAATATGAGTACTTATTTGTAATGCAATTCGGCTGCTAGATCTGCACAAGTCTCAGCTCTCTGCTTACTGTCTCTGAGGTGAGGCAGAATAAAAAAATCTCCCCAGTCTGAACACTCTCTCTCTCTCTCTCTCTCTCTCTCTCTCTCTCTCTCTCTCTCTCTCTCTCTCTCTCTCTCTCTCTCTCTCTCTCTCTCTCTCTCTCTCTCTCTCTCTCTCTCTCTCTCTCTCTCTCTCTCCCTCTATAAGCTAAAATTACATCTTGTATTATTCTCTTTTTTTAAGGGGTGGATCAATTACTGCACCAGTAAATCTGTGTGAGGGATATGGTCTGTCTTGATATACACACTCTACCATAGCACGTTAATTATGGGGCGGCAGGGTAGCCTAGTGGTTAGAGCGTTGGACTAGTAACCGGAAGGTTGCAAATTCAAACGCTCGAGCTGACAAGGTACAAATCTGTCGTTCTGCCCCTGAACAGGCAGTTAACCCACTGTTCCTAGGCCGTCATTGAAAATTAGAATTTGTTCTTAACTGACTTGCCTAGTTAAATAAAGATAAAATAAATAAAATGCCTGTGCTGATAACTAACTACATGCAGACAGAAAAGGCCCAATGGCAGCACTGTCTAAGTTAATCTGTTAAGTCAGTGCATCATATAAACAATATCCTTCTCCTTTCATTATCAATTATCTTTCACATTAGCATCCCTTCAGTCTATACAGATGTAGGATCTTAATTTGAGCCAGTTGTCACGCCCTGGTCGAGGTATTTTGTGTTTATTTTAATTGTATTTTATTTCACCTTTATTTAACCATGTAGGCTAGTTGAGAACAAGTTCTCATTTGCAACTGCGACCTGGCCAAGATAAAGCATAGCAGTGTGAACAGACAACACAGAGTTACACATGGAGTAAACAATTAACAAGTCAATAACACAGTAGAAAAAAAGGGGAGTCGATATACAATGTGTGCAAAAGGCATGAGGTAGGCGAATAATTACAATTTTGCAGATTAGCACTGGAGTGATAAATGATCAGAGATATATCAGAGATATTGGTGTGCAAAAGAGCAGAAAAGTAAATAAATAAAAACAGTATAAAAACAGTATGGGAATGAGGTAGGTGAAAATGGGTGGGCTATTTACCAATAGACTATGTACAGCAGCAGCGATCGGTTAGCTGCTCAGATAGCTGATGTTTGAAGTTGGTGAGGGAGATAAAAGTCTCCAACTTCAGCGATTTTTGCAATTCGTTCCAGTCACAGGCAGCAGAGTACTGGAACGAAAGGCGGCCAAATGAGGTGTTGGCTTTAGGGATGATCAGTGAGATACACCTGCTGGAGCGCGTGCTACGGATGGGTGTTGCCATCGTGACCAGTGAACTGAGATAAGGCGGAGCTTTACCTAGCATGGACTTGTAGATGACCTGGAGCCAGTGGGTCTGGCGACGAATATGTAGCGAGGGCCAGCCGACTAGAGCATACAAGTCGCAGTGGTGGGTGGTATAAGGTGCTTTAGTGACAAAACGGATGGCACTGTGATAGACTGCATCCAGTTTGCTGAGTAGAGTGTTGGAAGCCATTTTGTAGATGACATCGCCGAAGTCGAGGATCGGCAGGATAGTCAGTTTTACTAGGTTAAGCTTGGCGGCGTGAGTGAAGGAGGCTTTGTTGCGGAATAGAAAGCCGATTCTTGATTTGATTTTCGATTGGAGATGTTTGATATGAGTCTGGAAGGAGAGTTTGCAGTCGAGCCAGACACCAAGGTACTTATAGATGTCCACATATTCAAGGTCGGAACCATCCAGGGTTGTGATGCTAGTCGGGCATGCGGGTGCAGGCAGCGATCGGTTGAAAAGCATGCATTTGGTTTTACTAGCGTTTAAGAGCAGTTGGAGGCCACGGAAGGAGTGTTGTATGGCATTGAAGCTTGTTTGGAGGTTAGATAGCACAGTGTCCAATGACGGGCCGAAAGTGTGTCGTCTGCGTAGAGGTGGATCAGGGAATCGCCCGCAGCAAGAGCAACATCATTGATATATACAGAGAAAAGAGTCGGCCCGAGAATTGAACCCTGTGGCACCCCCAATTGAACCCTGTGGCACCCCCATAGAGACTGCCAGAGGACCGGACAGCATGCCTTCATTTATTTGGTCATGCCAGGGTGTGGCATGGGGTTTTTGTATGTGGTGTGTTGGTATTGGGATTGTAGCTTAGTGGGGTGTTCTAGTTAAGTCTATGGCTGTCTGAAGTGGTTCTCAATCAGAGGCAGGTGTTTATCGTTGTCTCTGATTGGGAACCATATTTAGGCAGCCATATTCTTTGTGTGTTTTGTGGGTGATTGTCCTTAGTATCCTTGTTCTTGTCTCTGTGTTAGTTTACACAAGTATAGGCTGTTTCGGTTTTCGTTACGTTCTTTGTTTTGTAGTGTTTGTAATTGATTCATGGTTTACGTTTGTTTATTAAACATGGATCGCAATCTACACGCTGCATTTTGGTCCGACTCTCCTTCACCACAAGAGAACCGTTACACCAGTTCATTACAGCAGGAAAATAATCCTGCAGCAACAGGAAATGTGAGTTATTATGTGGATTATAATTAATGGAACTTTTTGTAGGGGTTGATACATTTTTTGTAAGGGAAAATCAAGTCTGACATTTCAAAGTGGAAATTACAAACTTCAGAAGCCTTTTTAAACCTTAAAATATGCATTTACAAGTTTTACATTTCCTGCATTACAGCACAGTTTTCCTGCAACAGGGTGATCAAATGAAGATCTTTTTTCATGTTTGTTGTGCTACTTCTAGTCGGTCGCACTGCAGGTAATAATAACTTATTACCATACTCTTACTGTGCTACCTGAGCTGTTATTAAGTGCTACCCTCTATCCTCTTCACTCTCTCCATGATTTCTTGTCTGCTTCAAGCAAACTGCTACCTCACTAATCCCCCTCCTCCTCCTTCCTGTCTCTCCTCCTGTCTTATCTTATCTCCCATCTCTTGATTCTGATTTGCAACTTAGGGGAGGATATGAGAGGATTAGCTTTAGATTCTCTTCTCCTCAGCAGCATAAGGCCATGTGGTCCTGACTGGCAGGCTGAATGGATTTCCTATGTAGTCTGGGTAACACATTTCTGTCACACTCAACCAACCACCACCAGCTCCCTGCTCCTACCTTTTGAATATGTTGCGTGTCATATACAGTGGGGCAAAAAAGTATTTAGTCAGCAAGTGTACCTATGATGAAAATTACAGGCCTCTCATCTTTTTAAGTGGGAGAACTTGCACAATTGGTGGCTGACTAAATACTTTTTTGCCCCACTGTATATATATTTTTTAACATGACAAATTTGAGGGGGCATGTGCCCCTGTGCCCCCTGTGGGCTTGACGCCTCTGTGTGTATGTTTTTGTTTAGTCCCGAGCACCTCACCTCAGGCATTAAAAAGGTGGCGTAGTTTTGGATGCGGGATATTGATATTTACGGTAAAATCCCCCACGTTACATATGATCTTATACTGTTTGGGTGTGAAACTTACCAACCTTTACTTTTAACATACAAAGCATAAGTAGCTATTCATCACTGTACCATTTAATTTGACTGACATGTACCTGTGTTCCAAACATACAGTGGCAAGAAAATGTATGTGAACCCTTGGAAATACCTGGATTTCTGAATAAAGTGGTCATAAAATTTGATCTGATCTTTATCAAGGTCACAACAATAGACAAACACAGTCTGCTTAAACTAATAACACACAAACAATTATGTTTCCATGTCTTTATTGAACACACCGTGTAAACACTCACAGTGCAGGGCGGAAAAAATATGTGAACCCTTGGATTTAATAACTGGTTGACCCTCCTTTCGCAGCAATGTTTTCTGTAGTTGCGGATAAGACCTGCACAACAGTCAGGAGGAATATTGGACCATTTCTCTTTCCAAAACTGTTTCTGTTCAGTAATATTCTTGGGATGTCTGGTGTGAACTGCTCTCTTGAGACCAGGCCACAGCATCTCAATCGAGTTGAGGTCATGGCTCTGACTGGGCCACTCCAGAAGGCGTATTTTCTTCTGTTGAAGCCATTCTGTTGTAGATTTACTTCTGTGTTTTTGGTCGTTGTCCTGTTGCATCACACCACTTCCGTTGAGCTTCAATTGGCAGACCGATAGCCTAAAATTCTCTTACAAAATGTCTTGATAAACTTGGGAATTCATTTTTACGTCGATGATGGCAAACTGTCCAGGCCCTGAGGTAGCAAAGCAGCTCCAAACCATGATGCTCCCTCCATCATACTTTACAGTTGGGATGAGATTTTGATGTTGGTGTGCTGTGTTGTGTCTTTTTTTTCTCCACATATAGTGTTGTGTATGCCTTCCAAACGACTCAATTGTAGTTTGATCTGTCCACAGAATATTTAGGATTCTAGGATTCTTCTTAACTTCATTGAGCATTCTGCACTGTGCTCTTGCAGTCATCTTTGCAGGACAGCCACTCCCTGGGAGAGTAGCGACAGGGCTGACTGTTATAGACAATTTGTCTTACCGTGGACTGATGAACATCAAGGCTTTTAGAGATACTTTTGTAACCCTTTCCAGCTTTATGCAAGTCAATTCTTAATTACATTTACATTTACATTTAAGTCATTTAGCAGACGCTCTTATCCAGAGCGACTTACAAATCGGTGCATTCACCTTATGACATCCAGTGGAACAGCCACTTTACAATAGTGCATCTAAATATTTTAATGGGGGGGAAGGGGGGTAAGAAGGATTACTTTATCCTATCCTAAGTATTCCTTAAAGAGGTGGGGTTTCAGGTGTCTCCGGAAGGTGGTGATTGACTCCGCTGTCCTGGCGTCGTGAGGGAGTTTGTTCCACCATTGGGGAGCCAGAGCAGCGAACAGTTTTGACTGGGCTGAGCGGGAACTGTACTTCCTCAGTGGTAGGGAGGTGAGCAGGCCAGAGGTGGATGAATGCAGTGCCCTTATTTGGGTGTAGGGCCTGATCAGAGCCTGGAGGTACTGAGGTGCCGTTACCCTCACAGCTCCGTAGGCAAGCACCATGGTCTTGTAGCGGATGCGAGCTTCAACTGGAAGCCAGTGGAGAGAGCGGAGGAGCGGGGTGACGTGAGAGAACTTGGGAAGGTTGAACACTAGACGGGCTGCGGCGTTCTGGATGAGTTGTAGGGGTTTAATGGCACAGGCAGGGAGCCCAGCCAACAGCGAGTTGCAGTAATCCAGACGGGAGATGACAAGTGCCTGGATTAGGACCTGCGCCGCTTCCTGTGTGAGGCAGGGTCGTACTCTGCGGATGTTGTAGAGCATGAACCTACAGGAACGGGCCACCGCCTTGATGTTAGTTGAGAACGACAGGGTGTTGTCCAGGATCACGCCAAGGTTCTTAGCGCTCTGGGAGGAGGACACAATGGAGTTGTCAACCGTGATGGCGAGATCATGGAACGGGCAGTCCTTCCCCGGGAGGAAGAGCAGCTCCGTCTTGCCGAAGTTCAGCTTGAGGTGGTGATCCGTCATCCACACTGATATGTCTGCCAGACATGCAGAGATGCGATTCGCCACCTGGTCATCAGAAGGGGGAAAGGAGAAGATTAATTGTGTGTCGTCTGCATAGCAATGATAGGAGAGACCATGTGAGGTTATGACAGAGCCAAGTGACTTGGTGTATAGCGAGAATAGGAGAGGGCCTAGAACAGAGCCCTGGGGGACACCAGTGGTGAGAGCGCGTGGTGAGGAGACAGATTCTCGCCACGCCACCTGGTAGGAGCGACCTGTCAGGTAGGACGCGCCGGAGATGCCCAACTCGGAGAGGGTGGAGAGGAGGATCTGATGGTTCACAGTATCGAAGGCAGCCGATAGGTCTAGAAGGATGAGAGCAGAGGAGAGAGAGTTAGCTTTAGCGGTGCGGAGCGCCTCCGTGATACAGAGAAGAGCAGTCTCAGTTGAATGACTAGTCTTGAAACCTGACTGATTTGGATCAAGAAGGTCATTCTGAGAGAGATAGCGGGAGAGCTGACCAAGGACGGCACGTTCAAGAGTTTTGGAGAGAAAAGAAAGAAGGGATACTGGTCTGTAGTTGTTAACATCGGAGGGATTGAGTGTAGGTTTTTTCAGAAGGGGTGCAACTCTCGCTCTCTTGAAGACGGAAGGGACGTAGCCAGCGGTCAGGGATAAGTTGATGAGCGAGGTGAGGTAAGGGAGAAGGTCTCCGGAAATGGTCTGGAGAAGAGAGGAGGGGATAGGGTCGAGCGGGCAGGTTGTTGGGCGGCCGGCCGTCACAAGACGCGAGATTTCATCTGGAGAGAGAGGGGAGAAAGAGGTCAGAGCACAGGGTAGGGCAGTGTGAGCAGAACCAGCGGTGTCGTTTGACTTAGCAAACGAGGATCGGATGTCGTCGACCTTCTTTTCAAAATGGTTGACGAAGTCATCTGCAGAGAGGGAGGAGGGAGGGGGAGTGGGAGGAGGATTCAGGAGGGAGGAGAAGGTGGCAAAGAGCTTCCTAGGGTTAGAGGCAGATGCTTGGAATTTAGAGTGGTAGAAAGTGGCTTTAGCAGCAGAGACAGAGGAGGAAAATGTAGAGAGGAGGGAGCGAAAGGATGCCAGGTCCGCAGGGAGGCGAGTTTTCCTCCATTTCCGCTCGGCTGCCCGGAGCCCTGTTCTGTGAGCTCGCAATGAGTCGTCGAGCCACGGAGCGGGAGGACCGAGCCGGCCTGGAAGATAGGGGACATAGAGAGTCAAAGGATGCAGAAAGGGAGGAGAGGAGGGTTGAGGAGGCAGAATCAGGAGATAGGTTGGAGAAGGTTTGAGCAGAGGGAAGAGATGATAGGATGGAAGAGGAGAGAGTAGCGGGGGAGAGAGAGCGAAGGTTGGGACGGCGCGATACCATCCGAGTAGGGGCAGTGTGGGAAGTGTTGGATGAGAGCGAGAGGGAAAAGGATACAAGGTAGTGGTCGGAGACTTGGAGGGGAGTTGCAATGAGGTTAGTGGAAGAACAGCATCTAGTAAAGATGAGGTCGAGCGTATTGCCTGCCTTGTGAGTAGGGGGGAAGGTGAGAGGGTGAGGTCAAAAGAGGAGAGGAGTGGAAAGAAGGAGGCAGAGAGGAATGAGTCAAAGGTAGACGTGGGGAGGTTAAAGTCGCCCAGAACTGTGAGAGGTGAGCAGTCCTCAGGAAAGGAGCTTATCAATGCATCAAGCTCATTGATGAACTCTCCGAGGGGACCTGGAGGGCGATAAATGATAAGGATGTTAAGCTTGAAAGGGCTGGTAACTGTGACAGCATGAAATTCAAAGGAGGCGATAGACAGATGGGTAAGGGGAGAAAGAGAGAATGACCACTTGGGAGAGATAAGGATCCCGATGCCATCACCCCGCTGACCAGAAGCTCTCGGGGTGTGCGAGAACACGTGGGCGGACGAAGAGAGAGCAGTAGGAGTAGCAGTGTTATCTGTGGTGATCCATGTTTCTGTCAGTGCCAAGAAGTCGAGGGACTGGAGGGAGGCATAGGCTGAGATGAACTCTGTCTTGTTGGCCGCAGATCGGCAGTTCCAGAGGCTACCGGAGACCTGGAACTCCATGTGGGTCGTGCGCGTTGGGACCACCAGATTAGGGTGGCAGCGGCCACGCGGTGTGGAGCGTTTGTATGGTCTGTGCAGAGAGGAGAGAACAGGGATAGACAGACACATAGTTGACAGGCTACAGAAGAGGCTACGCTAATGCAAGGAGATTGGAATGACAAGTGGACTACACGTCTCGAATGTTCAGAAAGTTAAGCTTACGTAGCAAGAATCTTATTGACTAAAATGATTAAATCTTAATCTTAGGTCTGAGATCTCTTTTGTTCGAGGCATGGTTCACATCTTGTGAATAGCAAACTCTAATTTTGTGAGTTTTTTATAGGGCAAGGCAGTTCTAACCAACATCTGGTAGTCTCTATGGGGGTGCCACAGGGTTCAATTCTTGGGCCGACTCTTTTCTCTGTATACCTCAATGATGTCGCTCTTGCTGCTGGTGATTCTCTGATCCATCTCTACGCAGACGACACCATTCTGTATACCTCTGGCCCTTCTTCGGACACTGTGTTAACTAACCTCCAGACGAGCTTCAATGCCATACAACTATCCTTCCGTGGCCTCCAACTGCTCTTAAATGCAAGCAAAACTCTTCAACCGATCGCTGCCCACACCTACCCACCCGTCCAGCATCACTACTCTGGACGGTTCTGACTTAGAATATGTGAACAACTACAAATACCTAGGTGTCTGGTTAGACTGTAAACACTCCTTCCAGACTCACATTATGCATCTCCAATCCAAAATTAAATCTAGAATCGGCTTCCTATTTCACAACACAGCATCCTTCACTCATGCTGCCAAACATACCCTCGTAAAACTGACCATCCTACCGATCCTCGACTTTGGCGATGTCATTTACAAAATAGACTCCAACACTCTATTCAGCAAATTGGATGCAGTCTATCACAGTGCAATCCGGTTTGTCACCGATGCCCCATATACTACCCACCACTGCGACCTGTATGCTCTCGTTGGCTGGCCCTCGCTACATTTGTCTCCAAACCCACTGGCTCCAAGTCATCTATAAGTCTTCGCTAGGTAAAGCCCCACCTTATCTCGGCTCACTGGTCACCATAGCTGCACCCACCCGCAGCACACGCTCCAGCAGGTATATTTCACTGGTCATACCCAAAGCCAATTCCTCCTTCGGCCGCCTTTCCTTCCAGTTTTCTGCTACCAATGACTGGAACGAACTGCAAAAATCACTGAGGCTGGAGACTCATGTCTCCCTCACTAGCTTTAAGCACCAGCTGTCAGAGCAGCTCACAGATCACTGCACCTGTACATAGCCAATCTGTAAACAGCCCAACTGTAAGGGATTTCCTCCTCTTCTTCCGAAGAGGAGAGGCGAAAAGGATGAGAGGACCAATATGCGGTGTGGTAAGTGTCCATGGTTCTTTTAATACGTAAATGTACAAATGAACAACTGAATACAAAAACAAGAAACGTGAAAACCCCAAACAGCCCTATCTGGTGCAAACACAGAGACAGGAACAATCACCCACAAACACACAGTGAAACCCAGGCTACCTAAGTATGATTCTCAATCAGAGACAACTCTTGACACCTGCCTCTGATTGAGAACCATACTAGGCCGAAACATAGAAATACCCAAATCATAGAAAAACAAACACAGACTGCCCACCCCAACTCACGCCCTGACCATACTAAATAATGACAAAACAAAGGAAATAAAGGTCAGAACGTGACACCAACCAACTACCTCATCACCATATTGTTATTTATTTTGCTCCTTTGCACCCCAGTATCGCTACTTGCACATTCATCTTCTGCACATCTATCATCCCAGTGTTGAATTTGCCATACTGTAATAATTTTGCCACTATGGCCTATTTATTGCCTCACCCCCCTTATCCTACCTCATTTGAATACATGTATATAGACTTTCTCTATTGTATTATTGACTGTATGTTTGTTTATTTCATGTGTAACCCTGTGTTGTTGTTTGTGTTGCACTGCTTTGCTTTATCTTGGCCAGGTCGCAGTTGTAAATGAGAACTTGATCTCAACTAGCCTATCTGGTTAAATAAAAGTGAAATATATATATATTTTTTTAAAGATGAAGATCAGATCAAATTTGATTAACAATTTATGCAGAATTCCAGGCAATTCTAAAGGGTTCACATACTTTTTTCCTTTCACTGTAATTGTTCACGCATTTTCATCAGCAATTTATGCTTTCTCCCTCTTCCTCTGCCCGTTCCCTCCGCTTCTCGTTTGAGTTGTGTTGTGCTCCAGAGAGAGTCTCCCTCCTTCCTGCCATGGCCAGGCACAGTGCATGGAGCCCAGGGATGTTGTGCTCAGTGCAGGGGGATCAGGGTCACCCCTGTTGTTGTCCGGATCCAGTTGGTGCCACCCGGTTAAGGGGTTTTAATCACGTTGACAGGGGCCTAGGATGGAGGGTCCATTCTACTACCTGATCCCTCTGATGAAGTGGAGAGACACTGATGGGCTGATGTTGCTTTCCACAACAATACAATTCCCTGATGCCCTGAGGTAATTTCACAGCCATTTGGAGGAGATCATTTTGTTCAATTATTCCCCCTTTAACACATAACTACAGTATCGGTCAAAAGTTTTAGAACACCTACTCATTCAAGGGCTTTTCTTTATTTTTACTATTTTCTCTATAAAGAATAACCCTTTAATGAGTAGGTGTTCCGAAACTTTTGACCGGTAGTGTCAATATAAATAAAATAATATGCAGTATGTACACAAACAATATCAATAACGATAGTGATATACAAGGTAGTTGTATGCATATAATCAGAGGTAAAGTGGCTGAGCAGCAGGATAAAAAAATAGATAGTAGAAGCAACGTATGGCGTGTGTTAGGAGTGAGTCGTGTGAATAGAGGCACTGCAGATAGTGCTGATGACTGGTCCGTCTGAACCACGCATGAACAGGGAATCTATGTTCGGAGAGCCTGTTTCTGTCCTGCCCTTGACTTTGGTGCAGGGCATGTGATGTCAATATCCTCTTCGTCGCAAAACTCCTTGATCTTCTCAAAAAGATACGTTTGTCTAGCTGTGTCCAGTCCAGGTGGTGCTTGTACAGGCAGACCATCTATGGGAGGAAGGATGTCAGTGTTGTGCAGCAGCTGAAACCTGGTCCCGACTGAGTCCGAACGCTCATTGGCGATAACAAGACCAGGCTCCATAGCATTGAAGCTGTAAAACAGGAAATAACACTAAACAAGTTGAAGACATTAAACCTTCCACAACATCAATTCACCTCCCAAGTTTAGATAAGACAAATGACCTCATACAATGCAATAAAAATTATATTCACCTGAAGTGCTGGCACTGCTTGATCTGTGGCAGCTGCCTGAATGACGGAATCAGGTGTTGTTGCCAGCCATAGCTTTCCACCAGCACCATACCATCCTCCAGTCCAAACAGCTGTGAGATGTTGACCCCTGGCACAGTGCTGTCCTTCACAACACCAGCAATCTCAGACAAAGTGTTCACTTTCTACCAAAGTGTTTGTGTCCTGGGTGGCATCCTGGTAATAATATTGCATTATCCTCTGCGTAGTTGTTGAAGTTCACCACTCGCTGCAAGTCCTCATGCTTCAGGTGTAACCTGTGCTTGCTTGGGCCAGCTCTCTTTTTGATGGGAGGGATTATACTATTCTCTTTGTATGACTTGTGGAGGACAGTTAGGCGTGACGCTGAAAGACAAATTCCAGACACTAACGTTACACACACTTCATACATGTAAGTTCATGTTAGCTAGCAAGTCAGTCACCTAACCCCCTAACGTTTGCTAGCTAACAGCAAGCTTTAACTTGGGGTCTTTGTTTAGACATTTAATATTACCGTTAGCTAGCTAGCTAAAACATGAACTAAAATCCCAATCCATAGAGTAACGTTAGCAAGCCAGCCATCGAACTCCAGCTGGCTAACTAACAGCAAGCTTTAACTAGCAATACAAATTGATTGTCATAGCTAGCTAAAGTTAATCAAAATAAGTTCAATGTTAGATTCTTCTCCGTATACATGGACAAAATATTATTTTATTAAATAAGACGTCCTGTGTCGTTTCCGTTTAGTTTGGCCCGTTGTGTCAAATCACTCTGCTTCACACTGACCATGTGCAATACCGTAATAATAATCAGATCTTTCTCCATCTCTGTCACCGATACCATGGTTATCCTTAGTTTGAATATGTAATCCGGATACATGTGTTATACACAACAGCATTCTGTGTTCTCTTTTCGACTCCTTATGCATTTGCAATCAAACAGCAGAATCCCATTAATCTCCTTATCATACTCCGATTCTACCAGAAATTCCACAGATTTCAAAACTAAAGTTAACTTCTTCCGTGACAACAACACTGTTGATTGTCGCCATTTCTTCTCCATCACTGTCATCAGAAGACTAGAATGTTTTCTTCAATGAAAATGTTTTTACCTAAATCAGGGATTTCCTCATCGCCTGATTCATTTTCAGAGTCAGAGTCAGCATGGCACGATCGTCCTCCAGAAAGTAGTCCATTACAACTTTTTCCCTCTGACCTTTGTCGATAGCGCCTGATAAATTCAGGGCAGCAATGTTATTGAGAGCAGTAGCAACATATTTGTCGGTCTCCATGGATAACGTTATATCTTTTGGAAAAAAACTGCAGTAGAAGGGACTATCTACACATTACGAGCAGCTCATTTTATAGACACAAGGTGCTACACCGCAGACCAATCCAAACTCATCTCTCGACACTTCCAGCCCACTCATTATCTCTGCCCACCATGGCTAGCGAGAAGGTTGCTGTCTTTTTATGTGGCTAAACCAACTAGGCTTGTAATTACAGGTGGAAAACAAGTTTGATATTAAGGCACATGAAAGTTCACAAGTTTGAGAAGGCATTTCTGACAAACGCATTTTGATAAAAAAAAATATTTGTAATGTTCAAACGCCTCTCCTGTGAAGTCCTGACTTGCGACATACGCCTAGTTTCCTGAATCAGGTCACGTGTATATGTATTTTATACAATTGAAGATGGAAGTTTACATACACCACAATCTTAGTGAAAAACTCCCTGTCTTAGGTCAGTTAGGATCATCACTTTATTTTAAGAATGTGAAATGTCAGAATAATAGTAGAAAACAATTTATTTCAGCATTTATTTATTTCATCACATTCCCAGTGAGTCAGAGGTTTACATACACTCAATTAGTATTTGGTAGCATTGCCTTTAAATTGTTTAACTTGGGTCAAACGTTTTGGGTAGCCTTCCACAAGCTTCCCACAATAAGTTGGGTGAATTTTGGCCCATTCCTCCTTACAGAACTGGTATAAATGAGTCCGGTTTGTAGGCTTCTATAGGGTTGAGGTTGAGGCTTTGTGATGGCCACTGTTGCTTCGATATATCCACATAATTGGCCTTCCTCATGATGTCATCTATTTTGTGAAGTGCACCAGTCCCTTGTGCAGCAAAGCACGCCTACAACATGATGCTGCCACCCTGTTCTTCACAGTTTGGATGGCGTTCTTCGGCTTGCAAGCCTCCCCCTTTTTCCTCCAAGCAGAACGATAGTCATTATGGCCAAACAGTTCTATTTTTGTTTCATTAGACCAGAGGACATTTCTTCAAAAATGACAATCTTTGCCCCCATGTGCAGTTGCAAGCCGTAGTCTGGCTTTTTTATGGCGGTTTTGGAGCAGTGGCTTCTTCCTTGCTGAGCGACCTTTCAGGTTATGTCAAAATAGGACTCGTTTTACTGTGGATATAGATACTTTTGTACCTGTTTCCTCCAGCATCTTCACAAGGTCCTTTGCTGTTGTTCTGGGATTGATTTGCACTTTTCGCACCAAAGTACGTTCATCTCTATGAGACAGAACGAGTCTCCTTCCTGAGTGGTATGACGGCTGCATGGCCCCACTGTGTTTATTTGCTCCCAAGGATGAACCATACTTTTTTTCTGAGGTCTTGGCTGATTTCTTTTGATTTGTGATGTCAAGCAAAGAGGCACTGAGTTTAAAGGTAGGCCTTGAAATACATCCACAGGTACACCTCCAATTCACTCAAATTATGCCAATTAGCCTATCAGAAGCCATGACATAATTTTCTGGAATTCTCCAAGCTGTTTAAAGTCACAGTCAACTTTGTGTATGTACATTTCTGACCCACTGGAATTGCGATACAGTGTATTAAATGTTAAATAATCTGTCTGCAAACAATTGTTGGAAAAATGACGTGTGTCATGCACAAAGGAGATGTCCTAACCGACTTGCCAAAACTATAGTTTGTTAACAAAAAAATAGTGGAGTGGTTGAAAAACTAGTTTTAATGACTCCAACCTAAGTGTATGTTAACTTCCGACTTCAACTGTATGTATATATAGTACCAGTCAAAAGTTTGGACACACCTACTCATTCAAGGTTTTTTCTTTATTTTTACTATTTTCTACATTGTAGATTTAATGAACATGCTTCGTGGGAGGCAGTTGTTGCTGTGTGCAGACGATCCCAAGTTAGAGCCCAGGTAGGGGTGAGGAGAGGGACGGAAGCTATACTGTTACATTGATGCTGTTGACCCGGATCACTGGTTGCTGTGGAAAAGGAGGGGGGTGAGTGTAACCGGTGTGAAATGGCTAGTTAGTTAGTGGGGTGCGCGCTAATAGTGTTTAAATCAGTGATGTCACTTGCTCTGAGACCTTGAAGTAGTTTTCCCCCCTTGCTCTGCAAGGGCTGCGGCTTTTGTGGAGCGATGGGTAACGATGCTTCGTGGGAGGCAGTTGTTGATGTGTGCAGAGGATCCCTGGTTCGAGCCCAGATAGGGGCGAGGAGAGGGACGGAAGCAATACAGTTACAGATGCATTCTCATAGCATGGGCTGACCAGGTGGCAAGTGTCTACACGGACATTTTAAACCTCTCCCTGACCCAGTCTGTAATACTTAGATATTTCAAGGAGACCACCATAGTCCCTTTGTCCAAGAACACCAAGGTAACCTGTCTAAATGACTATCGACCCATAGCACTCACTTCTGTAGCCATTGCTCACATCAACACCATCATCCCAGACACCATGGACCCATTCCAATTTGCGTACCGCCCCAACAGATCCACAGATGACGCAATCTCTATAGCACTCCACACTGCCCTTTCCCACCTGGACAATAGGAACACCTACGTGAGAATGCTGTTCATTGATTGCATTGACTATCTACATTTAACACCATAGTGCCCTCCAAGCTCAACACTAAACTAAAGACCCTGGGACTGAACCCCTCCCTCTGTTTATGGGATAGACAGTAATTCGGTGGGTTATGGGTATTTATGGTATATGCTTGACTGTGTGCGTACATCTCTCATTGTGGACTATTGGAGATACAGATAGAAAGATAGAGATTGATTGAGGTAGGGGGAGGCAAAAGGGAGGAAAGAAATAGAACACAAAGAGGTGTTGATATTGACAGGTTCGGAGTCAGACTGAAGGTAGTCTCATTACACAGCACGTGAGTTGATTGAAAGACTTCAAGTGAATCATCATCCTAAATATTAGTGAAAAATCTGTTTCCTTTCATCCAGTCATAGCTTCAGTGAGGTTTTAAAAATGTCTTAATTTGTCCAATTTTTAGTAAGGTACAGCCTCTATCTGCTGGTAATTCTCTTTATTTTCAAGTCACATATTTTGAGGAGCTTTAATCAAATAGCAATTATTCATCATTTAGCAATATTCTTCCCTGTCATTTTCCCCATCCATATCCTTTCCCGCATTCTTTCCCACCGGAGGTCCTCTCTGTTTCTTCAACCTTTACTACTTTATTTCTCCATTCCCCTCTTTAATTACATTGCTGATTTGCTGTCTAAATCTACTCCCCAGCATGGACTGCTACTCCATCCCTGTACTCTGTGCTTGATAGTGACTGATGAAGGTTGTGCAGCCATTGGCCAATTATAGCCGAGATGTGAATTCCCTGTAATGGATTCCATTACGTTAGCGGACATATTATCTGAAATGACTGAATTCCCTTTGGAGCATTCGTGTTATCTGTTGTCTGACGTGTTTGAAGGCACTTTAATCTACGGCACAATCAAACATACCATCCCCCCCAAACATACAGTTAGTAATCTGTGTGCCTGGATCATCTCGGTTCCTTATAATGGTCTTGAGTCACTAATAAAGGGCTGTTATAACTGGACTCCACGGGTCAAGGGGCGGGGGCATAAGGAAAAAACAGCTGAAAAATCTAAACTAAACTATAAATAATAAATAATATGGACTAAAATTCTGTAAATCATGTTATGGAATTGTGAGCTCAAATGTATTGGTATGAAAGTTGAATTGTAGTTACAGTTGAATTCGGAAGTTTACATACACCTTAGCCAAATACATTTAAACTGCATTTAAGCTGAGTAATAATTCCCTGTCTTAGCTCAGTTAGGTTCACCACTTTATTTTTAGAATGTGAAATGTCAGAATAATAGTAGAGAGAATTATTTCTTTCAGCTTTTATTTATTTTATCACATTCCCAGTGTAATGGCCACTCCAATACATTGACTTTATTGTCCTTAAGCCATTTTGCCACAACTTTGGAAGTATGCTTGAGGTCATTGTCCATTTGGAAGACCCATTTGCAACCAAGCTTGAACTTCCCTTCTGATGTCTTGAGATGTTGCTTCAATATATCCACATACTTTTTGTTCCTCATGAAGCCATCTATTTTGTGAAGTGCACCAGTCCCTCCTGCAGCAAAGCACTCCCACAACATGATGCTGCCACCCCGTGCTTCTCGGTTGGAATGTTGTTTTTCGGCTTGCAAGCCTCCCCCCTTTTTCCTCCAAATATAACAATGGCCATTATGGCTAAACAGTTTTATTTTTGTATCAGACCAGAGGACATTTCTCCAAAAAGTACGATCTTTGTCCCCATGTGCAGTTGCAAACCGTAGTCTGACTTTTTTATGGCGGTTTTGGAGCAGTGGCTTCTTCCTTTCTCAGCGGCCTTTCAGGTTATGTCGATATAGGACTCGTTTTACTGTGGATACAGATACTTTTGTACCTGTTTCATCCAGCATCTTCACAAGGTCCTTGCTGTTGTTCTGGGATTGATTTGCACTTTTCGTGTTCATCTCCAGAAGACAGAACGTGCCTCCTTCCTGAGCGAAATTACTTCTACGTGGTCCCATTGTGTTAATACTTGCGTACTATTTATTGTTTGTACAGATGAACTGGTACTGATACTTTCAGGCGTTTGGAAATTGTTCCTAAGGATGAACCAGACTTGTGGAGGTCTGCAATTTTTTTGGGAGGTCTTGGCTGATTTCTTTGGATTTTCCCGTGATGTCACGCACTGAGTTTGAAGGTAGGCCTTGAAATACATCCACAGGTACACTTCCAATTGACTCGCAAAGCCATGCCTATCAGAAGCTTCTAAAGCCATGACATAATTTTCTGGAATTTTCCAAGCTGTAAGGATACCCCCCCACTTTGTGCAATTTCCGCCTGAAGACATACCCTATTCTAACAGCCTGTAGCTCAGGCCCAGAAGCAAGGATATGCATATTCTTGTTACCATTTGATTAAAAACACTCTGAAGTTTGTGTAAATGTGAATTGAATGTAGGAGAATATAACACAATAGATCTGGTAGAAGAAAATACAAGGAAATAAACAGGCGTTTTTCAGTTATTTTATTGTTGTAGCATCTTTAAAATCAACTAGAACACCAACATATTCAGTTATGATACTCTGGATACTTTTACATGAGAGAATAACCAGGCAACAGTATTTCCCCAAAGTTTCAGACAGATGCCTCTAGGAATGAGTGAGGTACATGCCATTGGGTATGTAGTCACCCAGGTGTCCCTCACAAGTTTCCCAAATGTACCCAAGTGGCCGAATTGGTACATGGGTACATTGCTGAAAATAACTATATACAAAATTTAAAAAAAATATTCACACATACCCGGAAACATATATTTTGGAAAATTGAAGAAAAAAATGAACATTTCCAAAATGTTTCGGTTAGGCTATAGAAATGGATTATATGAACAAAACAACCCTTTATTGTTTCGTGGTGACCTTTACTGTTGCCAAAAGAAGAAGATATTCAAAGGTAATTGATGAATTTTAGTGCAATTTTTGACTTTTGTGAAAAATGTACTTTGCTGTAACTTACCCAATGTGATCAATAAGCGGATTGGCTGGATTTTTTTTTTTAATCTGACATGGTGACTGGATTAGCAAGAGGTTTAGCTTTCATTTGGTGTGCTGCATTTCTGATTTAATTGAAGTTAAATATTTTTGATAATTACATATTAGGCAATTTATGTAGAAACGTTCCCAACTGGGAACGGGTTTCCCCAACAGGTTAAAGGCACAGTCAACTTAGATAATGTGAACTTCTGACCCACTGGAATTGTGATACAGTGAATTATATGTGAAATAATCTGTCTGTAAACAATTGTTGGAAAAATTACTTGTGTCATGCACAAAGTAGATGTCCTAACTGTAGTTTGTTTAACAAGAAATTTGCAGTGGTTGAAAAATGAGTTTTAATGACCCCAACCTAAGTGAATGTAAACTTCCAACTTCAACTGTATGTGAAAAATGTATGATTGTAACATATAAAAAACTGAAATAAATATTATTTTTAACAATAACATAAACAGTAGAGCGGAGAAGAATCTATATGGTTACCCTGTGGAGTTGAGACAGCAGACACACGCATCTCACATTTCATTACATTACATTTTTACATATTGCTACTAAAATTAAAAAATAATCACAAATAATATTTTATATTATTAATTTCAAACAACGGCATTAGCATGAGAAGAACTTACCAGTCCAAAACGATTTCCTCTACGTTCAAAAAATATTCCTCCATTTGGGAATCGCTAAATGAATCGTCCTCCAACAATCTCTGTCTCACTTTTCCGATCAATTTATTCTAAAATTGTGTGTACATCTGTATATCTAGACTTAGATTTAGCTTTCCCCGCCTTAGTCGCCATACTGATTGATATATAAACAGCTGAAGATGCGCTTTACCAAAATAATGCTGTGCGTAACATGCGTGGCTCCTTCCGGTATGAATCTTCAATGGAGAATGACCCTCTTTATGCCGGAGTTTACTACATGGGTTGGTCTTCCAACACATAAACATTACATATTGCCGTTTATTGGCTATCTACCCAGCTAGATTTCAAGACGATCAGTGGTCATTGGGTTAAAATACAGTCAATCAACGAAACAGCGGTCATATCATTGGTGCACAATGATGTCATTACTTGTTGTCTTCAAATCGGTTTCTTTCAGTCAATACGTCCGGCGAAATAACCCATCACGTTTGGTTGTGTTACAAACAAACCAGTTGAATGCAATGAAACCAAACATGACTGGAAAAGTCACGTTTAGTGTGTGTATTTACATCGAATGTGTCGTCGAAAATGGAATGAGACGGAATTCACGACACAAGCGGTTCACAAAATGTTTCGTGTTAGGCTATAAAAATGTATTTGATCAAACAAAAGACCATTCATTGTGTAACAATGAGCATTGGGATTGCAAACAGAGGAAGCTCATCAAAGGTAAACAATTTATTTTATTGCAGTTTGTGATTTTGTTATGCCTGTGCTGGTTGAAATAGTTGTTTCTTATGGGGCTCTATCCTCAGATAATCGCATTGTATTCTTTCGCAGTAAATCCTTTTTTAAATCTGACAATGCAGTTGGATTAGCAAGATTATAGGCTTTCGATACGTGTGAGACACTTGTATTGTCATGAATGTTTAATATGACTATTTATGTAGCGATCACCGTATGTTGTCGAATTTCATCCCGCTAACGGGTTCGGTGCGCAGAGAGGTTAATGACCCGACTAGATCATAAAGGAACAATTGTCCAGACAGAGGTTTGAGGTTACGAATTTATGGTTTATTAACCCAAGTTCACACAGGCTACTGTTTGACCGTAGCCTACTCCAAATAAATGAAGAATACCCTATATCCAGGGCTTTAATGTCCATGGGAATGGAGAGGGGCTGAGTGGGGATGCCCAGCTCAGAAGCCAGGGTAGAGTCCAAAAAGCTCTCATCGGCCCCAGAGTCGATGAGGACCCGGAGCGATCTCGACTGGTTCCACCACAGCAAAATGGCATGAAAAGGGGTGTGAGTAAGGGAAGAAGAAAAGATTCCCATATGTCCCACCAGAGTACTCGCTCCTGACGGTGAGCCTGGTTTTAGTGGACATGTGGACACAAAATTACCACAATACAGACATTTACATTACATTTACATTTAAGTCATTTAGCAGACGCTCTTATCCAGAGCGACTTACAAATTGGTGCATTCACCTTATGACATCCAGTGGGACAGTCACTTAACAATAGTGCATCTAAAACTTAGGGGGGGGTGAGAGGGATTACTTATCCTATCCTAGGTATTCCTTAAAGAGGTGGGGTGTCAGGTGTCTCCGGAAGGTGGTGATTGACTCCGCTGTCCTGGCGTCGTGAGGGAGTTTGTTCCACCATTGGGGGGCCAGGGCAGCGAACAGTTTTGACTGGGCTGAGCGGGCGCTGTACTTCCTCAGTGGTAGGGAGGCGAGCAGGCCAGAGGTGGATGAACGCAGTGCCCTTGTTTGGGTGTAGGGCCTGATCAGAGCCTGGAGGTACTGAGGTGCCGTTCCCCTCACAGCTCCGTAGGCAAGCACCATGGTCTTGTAGCGGATGCGAGCTTCAACTGGAAGCCAGTGGAGAGAACGGAGGAGCGGGGTGACGTGAGAGAACTTGGGAAGGTTGAACACCAGACGGGCTGCGGCGTTCTGGATGAGTATAGCCTGTATAGCCATTCAGCTGGAGACAACCCAGCTCTGCCTAGTTGCATAGGCTCGGGAAGAGGTGGATCAGCAGGCATTTGGCGACTCTCGGGGGAACTTGGGTAGCCTCAGTTCCTCTAGGCAACAGAGCCGTCGGGGAATTCTGGGATGCCTCAGAGGCAATTTGGAATCGTTGGATGGGCGAGTGCAATCAAATCTCCTCTCTCTCTTTCGTTTCCGTAGTCGCCCATCGATCCTGATGGTCAAGGAGATGAGTTCCCAGGCTGCAAGCTCAGTCTTCACTTCCTCCGATACTCCATGCCAGGAACACGACGAACAGCGCTTTGGTGTTCCAGGCACTCTCCGCTGCCGATGTGCGGAAATCCACAGTATAATCTGCAACACTGTGGGATTCCTGCTGAAGCTGGTGTAGCTTCCGGGCAGCCTCTCTCCTGGACAATGGGGCATCAAAAACCTTCTTGACCTCCACCACGAACTCCTCCAGACTGAAGAATATGGCCAACTGTTGTTCCCATACTGCTGTACTCCAGGCGCGAGCCTTCCCGGACATCAGTGTGATGAGGTACGCTATTTTAGAGCGGTACCAGGGGAAGAAGGAGGGCTGAAGCTCGATGATGAGGGCACACTGAGCAAGAAATGCCCGACTCTCCATTGAATCATTCCGGTGGAGGTGAGCGTGGTTCCCGGGAAACTGGGATGACCAGTGAGGCGACGCCGCTAACAGCTGGGCTACTGAGGGGCTGTGAGATTACCATCATGGTAGGCTGCCTCCCAGAGAACCCGCAGAATTGCTCCAGAAATGAGTTCAACGCTTGGTCATGGCGTTCGGCCAAGGCGTGGACCCCTTCCACAAGGCCACGAAGCAACTCGTCATGCCTACCAATGATGGCTCCTTGGGAGGAAATGGCTTTGCGAAGCTCGTCCGAGTCTACTGGGTCAGTCATGGCCAGTTCGTACTTTCACGCTTAAGGTAAGACCCAGGTGCAGACAGTGTCGAAATAACAAAAGTTTATTATTCAAACAGGGGCAGGCAAAAGGACAGGTCAAGGGCAGGCAGAGGTCAGTAATCCATATAGGTGGGGCAAATGTACAGGATGGCAGGCAGGGTCAGGGCAGGCAGGAATGGTCGAAACCGGGAAACAAGAAAACAGGAACTATAGCAAAGACAGGCGCAAGGGGAAAAAACGCTGGTAGGCTTGACAAACAAAACGAACTGGCAACAGACAAACAGAGAACACAGGTATAAATACACAGGGGATAATGGGGAAGATGGGCGACACTTGGAGGAGGGTGGAGACAATCACAAAGACAAGTGAAACAGATCAGGATGTGACAATAAGTACAATCATGTGTGAGATAATGACATTTCACTCCATCATGTGAGATGTAATTCATTCAAAATTAATTGAGGATAGAATGGTGGCTGTAGGACCAGTCGTTCCTAATCAGAGGAATCATCAAAATGCAAATACTGCTGGCCTCTTTTTGACTCACAATCTCACTATCTTATGTCTCCTCAATGGAGTCAGGGTTCATGAGTTATTTTACACAGACAGACAGACAGACAGACAGACAGACAGACAGACAGACAGACAGACAGACAGACAGACAGACAGACAGACAGACAGACAGACAGACAGACAGACAGACAGACAGACAGACAGACAGACAGACAGACAGACAGACAGACAGACAGACAGACAGACAGACAGACAGACAGACAGACAGACAGACAGACAGACAGACAGGGATGTGGTCATTTAAACTTTGTGTCAAAGGGGGAATATTTAGCATTACTAGCTGAATTAACAATGTATGGTTCCACTGTATTAGTAATGAAACATGTCATATGAATGGGCAGATAAAATATGATAAACCTGCCACCAGTCCACCCACAGCCATCTCACCCTCTCCTTCCCTCCCTCTCTTCTCTCCGGTGTATCAGTCACACAGTGAAGCAGGACGAGCTGTCTGGGTGAAGACAACACCAGGGAAAAGCAGAGGCAGCAGAGGCAGCTGAAAACCTTTGAATCAAAGGTTTAAACTGTAATAAAAACAGAAACATTCAGCCTGAAGTTTTGAGACAAAGTTATTACAGAAGATAGAGATGGTTATAATGGCAGATCGAAGTTCATGCATAAATTGTGGAGAAGGGTGTGCAGGTGGGAAAATTATATTGGGAAGTGAGCTGGCAGCCGGAAGGTTGCTGGTATCAAATCCTAGATGCCATTGCCTACTGTTGTGCCCTTGAGCAAGGCCCTTAAACCCCCGAAAATAACTGCTCCACGGGCGCCCAGTGTGGCAGCCCCCCTCTCAAATATGTGTTTTTTCAAATTTAGTTAATAATTAACAACTAAAGTAGTCTTAATATATGAGGAGTAATTTCAGTTGCAGATCATATCATATAGATTAAATGTATATCAAACATCTACTGTAGAACTGAAAGCCAACTCAAACTATGCTTATTCTTGATTCCCTGACATAGGCTACACTCTTAGAAAAAAGGTTCTACTATGGGGAGCCAAAGAACCCTGTAAAGTTCTAGATAGCACCTTTTCTTCTAAGAGTGTATCTATCCAGTGACTCAACTAATTTCTAAAGTGTATACTTGTAATAAATAATGCATTCCGATTATTGCATCCCATTGTAATGGACACCTATTATGTGTGTAAAATACTTTTTTAAAGGTTGTACTGATGATAAGGAGCTAAGTTATTTCCCAGCTATGTGTGTCATGTTTGTTGACATTATACAACAAACATGTATATGACATTCTGGGTGTCATCTGTCAGACCAAAGATGTTATAATGAGGTGAAGGAATGGTTCACTCGTCTTTTTCCGGAAGTGAATGAATTCCCTGGGTGAAGTTTATTCCCTAGATGATTGTAGACGTATAAACAGACCAAACTCATCTTGTCTCCTCTTATCTTTGGTTGATGTGAAAAAATAAACATTCCGGCGTGCACAAACTACCCATCATTGGATTACTTTCGATTTCTACAAAGTGTTTTATTCAATTATTTCGATCAATGGTGAGCTCACCCGTGATGTGATTCATTATAAATAGTAATTGCTATTAGCTCATTCATATTGTAGTTTCTGTCAGCCGGGAGTTAAACAAATATGATTGCTTGTGTTACGTCAATCTTTCCTCAGCTAGGACAAATGTAGCCTACATTTTCTGGTTTGGATTATTGTGTTATGCTGTAGCTACATCTGTGAATGTCTGAACATTGCATCCAAAAACGGGTCACATTCTGGACATAACTTTGCGCAAAATGTTTCTGTGAAAAAAAAGTGTGGCCAGCTCAAATGCTGATTGTTGCGTCAATCGAAAATGGACGTTCTAAATAAGCGCTCCAATCAAGTGTTCTAATCACACCGGTTTGATCAGAAGCAACAGGGACCACTATAGAATGATCACACCCGTTTGTTAGTACGTGGGAAAAGGTTAAGTCTCCTCAGATTCCTGTGGTATTGAGATTCTCCTGGCTCCAGCGACACAATCCCCCCCGTTCTGCCACCCCTATTGCCTGAAGTCAGCAGAACCTGCCCCGGGACGTCTTCCTGGGGGCTTGGAAGTGACCCTGGACCCCCGGGAGGTGTTCAACAAGGCCCGGGCAACTTCGCTTCTGCTGCACCAACCTTATGACTGTGGGATTGACCTTCTCCCAGGCACCACTCTGCCCCGGGGACGACTGTACTCTCTATCGGGACCAGAGACCAGGGCGATGGAGACCTATATTGGGGACTCCCTAGCTGCAGGATTCATCAGACCTCCTCCTTCTCCCGCCGGTGCAGGGTTCTTTGTGGAGAAGGACAAGACCCTGCGCCCGTGCATCGACTCACGGGGTCTCAATGACATAACGGTGAAGACCTGCTACCCCTCATCTCCTCTGCCTTCGAGCCACTCCAGGGGGCCACTGTGTTTTCCAAACTGGATCTACGGAACGCCTACTACCTGGTGCAGATACGGGAAGGGGACGAGTGGAAGACCACCTTCAACATGGCCAACGGTCACTACAAGTACCTGGTCATGCCATTTGGCCTTACCAAAAGCCCATGCTGTATTCCAGGCTCTGGTCAATGATGTTCTCCGTGACATGTTGAACCGGTTCGTCTTTGTCTACCTCAATGACATCCTCATCTTCTCCCGCTCCTCCCAAGGACCTGTGCTCTACGTCTGACAAGTTCTCCAACGCCTCCTGGAGAACCAGATGTTTGTAAAAGCAGAGAAGTGCGAGTTCCATTGCTCCACCGTTCCTTTTCTAGGTTACATCATTGCTGCAGGGAGTGTACAAATGGATCCCGGGAAGGTGAGAGTGGTGGTGGATTGGCCCCAGCCTACTTTCAGGGTGTTTCCCCAGCCTACTTTCCATGTTTCCTGGGGTTCGCCAACTTCTATCGCCGCTTTATCCGGGGTAAAAGCACCCTGGCTTCCGCCAGTGTCAGCACTCACCTCGCCCAAGGTTCTGTTCACGTGGTCTCCAGCTGCTGACTTCACTTCACCACAGCTCCCATCCCGTTCATCCTGACCCATCCAGGGCAACAGGGTGAATAATAGCCTATATTACCTGGGCTCTCCATGTATCACCTCTTTGGGAATGTTACAGGGGGATATGAGGAATTATAGCCAAGTGTATTTGTTCCTTGGTTTAAGGTTGATACTCTCAGAACCGATTAATCTGCAAGGTTTTCATCTGCAAAAGTTCTCGCCTGAATAAGACAGGAATCTTTGCTCTGTGGTAGACAGACACATATCTGCCCAGACGAGAACTACAGTTCATGGAAAATAACAAGTGTAAATAGACTGTTGAATGAGATTAATCCAACCCCCATGGCCCTCAACCTCAATAGCCGAGTTGCAATCCGATCTGAACCCACACGAACACACACACGCACATGGACACACACACACATTCACACTACTATAGCCTTGAAGGTCTGGCAGGCCATTTCTCTAGTCTGGAAAATATCATTAGGCCTATACAATGGGTTGGTAGTGTAAGTGTTCTGTAATGTCTATTTTGAAAGCATGTTTTTAAATATCCCCCACCACTCCTCATCCACAATCAGCATAGCGCTCACACTGCACACCAAGTGGGACTTGCCCCCAGCTCCATCAAGTGGAAAATTACTTTGTGATGGGAATATTATCATTCTTTTGCAAAGATGGGCTCACACCTCTGCTTGTGTGTTTTGGTTAAGCGTTTGTGACTGTGTGTAGGTGTGTGCAGGTGTCTGTGTGTGCAAAAGCAAGTGTGTGTGTGCATGTGTGCGCGTGTGTTATGAGGGCGTACCTGCAGTACAATTAGTCCCACTGCTCACAGAATGGACCTCATCACAGGTTTTACACAGCAGGAAAGGTCAGCCTCATTCACCACTCCTAATCAAACAACCATTAGTATGCAATATGTAAATAAGACACCTAGCACTCACCATCCACTGATCCACTGACGCAACACGGGCCACAGCCTTCTTGTCACTACAGGTGAAGGATCTTAATTTGATCACTGCTTTGTTGCTGAGTATTTTTCTGCACTGCAGGAAATGCAGATAAGCTTTGTGATTTATATCAATTCACTGAAAATCTGAGCTAAAACATGGTTATGTTAACAGTATTGCACTTTTCATGTAGCAATACTTTTCAAGTTTGGATAGCTAATAGCCTAACCATCAATCAAGTAACATTATGGACTACACATTCAAATCCTGTTGCTGCAGGATTATTTTGCTGTGACAATACTGGTCAAACTAAGATCTTACATCTGTACCCCCAAATGTTGACAGATTTGAGAGACATGCTTTTACGAAGCAAATTGGAGTGTAAATTGTGAGAGACAAAACACCACAGAAGGTAATTGCACACTCACCAACCACTGGATATGAAGTGAGAACAAAGACAGAGAGGGAGGTATAAGTGGATCAGGTGTTTTTATCACATGTTTTTATCATCAACAGTGAAGCTAAAGATAAGATTTTTGGTAAATACTGGTTCTTACTCATCAAGTAATCCAAGCGTGTGTTCTCATCATCTGAGTCAGATGCTTGACCAGATTTGCAATAGAGCAGCCAGGTGTGCTATCATACAAGTGCATAATTGGCTCTGGCAAATGATATGCATTCAAATATCTGTTGTTCTGAGTCCACTATGACGCTCTTCTCTCTGTACAGTCAGGTGTAATGACAGGCTATAATGACTGTGTCATTTGTGGAGATAGACAAAAGATGGGCACAGTGAGTGTGTGTGGGTGCTGTTACTATCCAAAGCCCTGACCATCCTCCTCAGTGAATTTCATTTAAAAAATACATTTTTAAACATTTAAAAAGTTCTCTTTTTAGATAAAACTATACTAAATATAATCACAAGTCACTGACTTCACTGACTACACTGACTTCAATACAAAACCTAGGAGGCTCATGTTTCTCACCCCCTTCCACAGACTTACACAGTAAATATGACCACTTCCGGAGGACGTCCTCCAAACTATCAGAGCTCCTCCAGCATGAACTGACATGTTGTACACCCAATCAAAGGATCAGAGAATGAATCTAGTACTGAACACATAAGCTACAGCTAGCTAGCACTGCAGTGCAAGTTTTATCTCCCAAAGGTTAATTGTTTTCACAGACATTCGGGCCAGTGTTTAAATTGTAGGCTTACTTGAAGTTCAGTAGTATCTCCTAATAAACAATTGTAACTTTATGGCAGGATTGTTTTAGGTGTCTAGAGTATATATATATATAGAGAGAGAGAGAGAGAGAGAGAGAGAGAGAGAGAGAGAGAGAGAGAGAGAGAGAGAGAGAGAGAGAGAGAGAGAGAGAGAGAGAGAGAGAGAGAGAGAGAGAGAGAGAGAGAGAGAGAGAGAGAGAGAGAGAGAGAGAGAGAGAGAGAGAGAGAGAGAGAGAGAGAGAGAGAGAGAGAGAGAGAGAGAGAGAGAGAGAGAGAGAGAGAGAGAGAGAGAGAGAGAGAGAGAGAGAGAGAGAGAGAGAGAGAGAGAGAGAGACCTGTGTGCACCTACATTATATACTTTCATTTATAAGCTAGGTTGTAGCAACCTCATGATGGGTACAGAGAACATTTAAGATTGATGTAGTAGCCATAACTTATTGATGTTACATTGAACTGATTGAATGGAATATGAATGACAGTCATCCAATATGCTGTAATAGAAATAAGGCCATGCTCATGGAAACATTTTTGTCCTCCCTTATCTTAAACGGCACTGACCACCAAATTTAGCCTGTGCTGGGATTTTGCCTGCGTTTTTTTTATTCTGAAAAACTCCCAGTCCTTAACGATTACAAGCATACCCATAACAAGATGCAGCCACCACTATGTTTGAGAAAAGAGAGTGGCATCCGCCAAATCCAGATTCGTCCATCGGATTGTCAGATGGTGAAGCATGATTCATCA
The DNA here is from genome assembly GCF_021184085.1 of Oncorhynchus gorbuscha. Taxonomy (NCBI): domain Eukaryota; kingdom Metazoa; phylum Chordata; class Actinopteri; order Salmoniformes; family Salmonidae; genus Oncorhynchus; species Oncorhynchus gorbuscha. The sequence goes on along the minus strand of NC_060178.1, from coordinate 22,357,842 downwards.
CTCCAGAGAACGTGTTTCCACTGCTCCAGAGTCCAATGGCGGTGAGCTTTACACCACTCCAGTCAACGCTTGGCATTGCGCATGGTATTCTTAGGCTTGTGTGCGGCTGCTCGGCCATGGAAACCCAATTCATGAAGCTCTCGACAAACAATTATTGCAGTGGCATTGCTTCCAGAGGCAGTTTGAAACTTGATAGTGTGTGTTGCAACTGAGGACAGATGATTTTTTACGTGCTATGCGCTTCAACACTCGCCGGTACCGTTCTGTGAGCTTGTTTGGCCTACCACTTTGCGGCTAAGCCGTTGTTGCTCCTAGACATTTCCACTTCACAATAACAGCACTTACAGTTGACCAGAGCAGCTCTAGCAGGGCAGGAATTTGACAAACTGACTTGTTAGAAAGGTGGCATCCTACGATGGTGCCACCTTGAAAGTCACTGAGCTCTTCAGTAAGGTCATTCTACTGCCAATGTTTGTCTATGGAGATTGCATGGCTGTGTGCTCGATTTTATATACCTGTCAGAAACAAGTGTGGCTGAAATAGCCGAACCCACAAATTTGAAGGGGTGACCACATACTTTTGGACATGTAGTGTATCACTGGGAAATTGATATTGTAACAATGTTACATTTTGATATTGTTTCTGTATTCACTTGACACTGATCTTTTTTTTGTATATGAATCCTTGTGCTTTTTGTGTCATGTTCACATCAAACAACTACTTCACATAAGGTGCATATTCAAATCAAGATAATCATGTTGATCAAAGAAAGATAAGTGTGTGAGCATGTGCAGTAGCATGTATCCGCGGAGTACCAAAAGTGCCAAAGTCAATTGCCATTCAAGTAGTTCACTCAGAAAGAGTCACATTCTCATTTCTCAGGGAATTGTAATTGTTCAGATTAGACTCTGGACATCATTGTTGAAGAGCTGTCTCAGGAAGCCAGTTTTATCTGCATTATCTGCATGCTCTGATGAGTGCAATAATAACTTCTATTACATTGGAGGAGTTATCCAAAATAGCCCAGCACCCTCTCAGATATGGAGAGGCTATCACTATCTCAGATAGTTATACCTTTGCACACACACACACACACACACACACACACACACACACACACACACACACACACACACACACACACACACACACACACACACACACACACACACACACACACACACACACACACACACACACACACACACACACACACACACACACACCAATCCATCCCTGGTTTCCTGGAAGCCCAGAGCTATAATGTGTTTCTAGACAGAATCAGTGATACAGAATACAGAGGAACAGACACATAGTCCCCTGAGGTGTAACGGAGAGCACATATAAACAGACTCTCTCCCCCTCCCATCAAGCTGACCTGATCTGGATGTGATGCCTGTTAGATGTCCTGGTGGCACAATTAGACCTGTGTTTACTTTCGCATTAGCTCAAGTGTCAGCAGTGTCAACAGGGCCGTCATCATCAGAACACAGAGAACTGTCTCTCTCTCTCTCTCTCTCTCTCTCTCTCTCTCTCTCTCTCTCTCTCTCTCTCTCTCTCTCTCTCTCTCTCTCTCTCTCTCTCTCTCTCGTTTTGAGTGGGAGGTGAGTGAGACAGAAGTGTGTGTCTGGGGAAGGGATATACCATTACCAGGGGCATGAACTAGATAAGAATGTTACACACTGTTGCACCAGATCCTTAAAGAGGTAAATGGCTGATGTTTAAAATATTTAAATTTAGGATTGGTGGTGATAGAGAGTTATACCATAACAAGTCATAAAGAATAAACCTAATCTAGAACATACCATTCTACCAATTAGTTAACATGACATAAACTAACATGGATAACATGAAGTGATAATCTGCAGTTTAAACCTAATATTATAAGAACACAATGCAGCCTATCACAGTGCATCTGTTTTGTCACCAAAGCCCCATATACTACCCCCACTGCGACCTGTATGCTCTTGTTGGCTGGCCCTGGCTTCATACTCGCCGACAAACCCGCTGGCTCCAGGTCATCTACAAGTCTCTGCTAGGTAAAGCCCCACCGTATCTCAGCTCACTGGTCACCATAGCAGCACCCACTCGTAGCACGCACTTCATCAGGTATATCTCACTGGTCACCCCCAAAGCCAATTCTTCCTTTAGCCACCTTTCCTTCCAGTTCTCTGCTGCCAATGACTGGAATGAACTGCAAAAATCACTGAAGCTGGAGACTCATATCTCCCTCACTAGCTTTAAGCACCAGCTGTACATAGCCCATCCAACTACCTCATCCCCATACTGTATTTATTCATTTATCTTGCTCCTTTGCACCCCAGTATCTCTACTTGCACATTCATCTTCTGCACATCTACCATTCCAGTTTTTAATTGCTATATTGTAATTACTTCGCCACCATGGCCTATTTATTGCCTGACCTCCCTTATCCTACCTCATTTGCACACACTGTGTATAGACGTTTTCAACTGTATTATTGACTTTATGTTTTTTCCATGTGTTGCTGTATGTGTTGAACTGATTTGCTTTATCTTGGCCAGGCGCGGTTGTAAATGAGAAATGAAGCACAGCCAGAAGATGACCAGTGACACGAGCCTACCAGCCGAGCTAAACTACTTCTGTCCTCGCGTCGAGGCAAATAACACTGAAACATGCATGAGAGCACCAGCTGTGCTGGAAGACCTTTAAACAGATCAACATTCACAAGGCTGCAGGGGCAGATGGATTACCAGGATGTGTACTGTGAGCATGCACTGCCCAACTGGCAAGTGTCTTCGCTGAAATTTTCAAACTCTGCTCATCCAATTCTGTAATACCAACATGTTTTAAGCAGACCAACATAGTCCCTGTACCCAAGAACACTAAGGTAACCTGCCAAAATTATTACCGACTTGTAGCACTCACGTATGTAGCCATGAAGTGCTTTGAAAGGCTGGTCATGACTCACATCAAGGAGTCATTAACACCATTATGCTAGAAACGCTAAACCCACTCCAATTTGCATACCACCCTAACAGAACCACAGATGATGCAAACTCTATTGCACTCCACACAGCCCTTTCCCACCTGGACAAAAGGAAAAACCTATGTGAGAATGCTATTCATTGACTACAGCTCAGCGTTCAACACCATAGTGCCCACAATGCTCATCAATAAGCTAAGGACCCTGGGACTCAACACCTCCCTCTGCAACTGGATCTTGGACTTCCTGCCGGACCACCCCCAGGTGGTAAGGATAGGTAACAACACATCCGGCACGCTGATCCTCAACACAGGGGTCCCTCGGGTGCGTGCTCAGTCCCCTCCTGTACTCCCTTTTCACTCATGACTGAACTGCCAGGCACGACTCCAACACCATCATTAGGTTTTCCGATGACACAACAGTGGTAGGCTGGATCACCGACAACTACGAGACAGCCTATAGGGAGGAGGTCAGAGACCTGGCCGTGTGGATTTAGGACAACCTCTCCCTCAACGTGATCAAGACAAAGGAGATGATTGCAGACTGCAGGAAAAAGAGGACAGAGCACGCCCCATTCTCATTGACAGGGCTGTAGTGGAGCAGGATGAAAGTTTCAAGTTCCTTGGTGTCCACATCACCAACAAACTAGCATGGTCCAAGCACACTAAGACATTCGTGAAGAGGGCACGACAAAACCTATTCCCCCTCAAGAGACTGAAAAGGTTTGGCATGGGTCCTCAAATCCTCAAAAGGTTGTACAGCTGCACCATTGAGAGCATCATCACTTGTTGCATCACTGCCTGGTATGGCAACTGCTCGGCCTCTGACCACAAGGCACTACAGAGGGTTGTGCGTACGGCACAGTACATCACTGGGACCAAGCTTCCTGCCATCCAGGACCTCTATACCAGGCGGTGTCAGAGGAAGGCCCAAAAAATTGTCAGAGACTCCAGCCACCTTAGACATAGACTGTTCTCTCTGCTACCGCACAGCAAGCAATACTGGAGTGCCAAGACTAGGTCCAAGAGGTCCATAATAGCTTATCAAATGGCTACCTAGACTTTTTGCATTAGTCCCCCCCATTTTTACACCGCTGCTACTCTCTGTAGTTATCATCTATGCATAGTCACTTTAATAACTCTGCCGACATGTACATATTACCTTAATTACCTCGACTAACCAGTGGCTCCGCACATTGACTCTGTACCGGTACCCCCTGTATATAGTCTCGCTATTGTTATTTAACTGCTGCTCTTTATTTACTTGTTACTTTTATTTCTTATTCTTATTTGTACTGCATTGTTGGTTTAGGGGCTCGTAAGTAAGCATTTCACTGTTGTATTTGGTGCATGTGACTAATACAATTTGATTTGACTTTAATATAACTCAGGACCTCAGCCTTGGAAGCCAGCTTGTCAATTTGGCGATTTGGCAGAGGAGGAAATGAGAGTTTAGCATATTTGACGACAGACACTGTCTGTTCACTCTAACAAAATGGTTAATTGAATAAGCATGGGAAACAATGTTTAAACCCTTTACAATGAAGATCTGTAAAGTTATTTGGATTTTTACGAATTATCTCTGAAAGAAAAAGGGACATTCCTTTTTATGCTGAGTTTAGTTATACACACACAAACACACAATGCTTTTAACATAGCGTACAATGTCCCTGTGGAATGCTTTGGACACCTTGTAGAGTCCATGCCCTGACAAATTGAGGCTTTTCTGGTGGCAAAAGGGGGTGCAACTCATTATTAGGAAGGTGTTCCTAATGTTTTGTACACTCAGTGTATTTTTTGTAGTAAGAATATAATTGAATATAACAGGATAAAATAAATGATATTTTCCACACACAAGTTGTCACAGGAAGCTGTGGAACCGCTATCATAGAAAGAAGTAATATTTTGAAACAGAGCCCAAGCCCATGCTTTTTTGATTCGCATTTCATATTTCCTACCCTCACTCCACTTTGTTAGGGATTAGTCATTGGGCCTTACATTGAGATGTTTCTGATTAGTGAGATATGAGCAAACGAGTAGATGCGCTATACCACCTCCACTTATTTGCCCAGCCAGAAACAAATGAACCAAATAGGCTATTCAGGAGTTCAGTGAAACAAAATCACATTGATTGAGACAAGTCAGTGAACCCTTATGAAAAAAAATTGCAATCAGAGTGTAGTATAACCGCAGTATAAGTGCAGTATGCTGCAAATACTGCTTCCGAAATAACAGTTTTTTTCACCGTAGTAATTGTGCAGTGTAACTGCCATTAGAGTGCAGTATAACTGCAGTTCGACGGCAGTACACTGGAGTTATTCAACAGTTACATGCGTCCAAAATACCACAGTCCACTGCAGTTATTGCACTTTTACTGCCGTTTCAAAACTGCAATCTTTTTTTTGTATGGGAAGTCACAGGTTTTTGGTCAGGAGTAGGCCTAGGATACTAAGCGACTGCGAGTGAAGAGCAAAATAATCAAATTGTTAAACTACATAACATGATGGCAAAATGTTCTTGTCAATGAGCCAACTAGACAAGATGATAATGAGCAGCACTCAACTCAATTTAGCGAACAATCCCCCAGGCTTATTGATGAAGCCTAACCAATATCCAAACGGAGATTCAGTGAAAACAAAAATGTGACATTGATTGATTTATCAATACGAGACCCCACACTTAGCTCAAGCAACGCGATGGACCTGACCCAATCAAAACGATGCTAAAACGATGCTAAAATTATAATCTGGTTGACCACATGCGGGTCGGCTGCTTCAACAATTGCAACATGAACAGTCACTTTACAATAGTGCATCTAAATCTGATTACTTGGTTATTAGGTGGAAAGAAAAGTTTCGGCTTTGATACCAGCAATACCTTAAAGATAAGGAAAAGACGGAAGAAATTAAGGTATTACTTGAATATGTTTGTGTGTGTGTGTGTGTGTGTGTGTAAGTGTATAAGTGTGTTTGTGCGTCAGAGGAGGCTGGTGGGTTGAGTTATAGGAGGACTGGCTCATTTTGGCTGGAATGGAATTAATGGTACATATCAAATACATGGAAACCATGTTTGACTCCGTTCCAATAATTCCACTGCAGCCATTGCAATGGGTCCGTCCTCCTATAGCTCCTCCCACCAGCCTCCACTGGTGTGCATGTAGGCGGGGGTTTTAATAAAAGGGAAATAGTCACAGTGCAATGTCAGCGCAGAGCTGCTTCGTCACACACATAACAATAGTTCATCTTTCATACATTGCCAAACGTACCAGTGACATGAGATGATTTTGGCATATTCATGTCTGCCTGACATTTAAAGAGATTGATTTGTCAACTATGGCTGCAGTGCAAGCAGAGGCATCATGCCCATAGGGGGCACTGGGGCATGTGCCCCCTCAGATGTCTTTTCTTTTTTTAAGAAGAAAAAATGATATAAGAGTATGTTTGTTGTTGATGTTGTTTCTCTGTAATACTATTAGCCACCTAGCAATATTATTAAGCTGGCTTTAGCTAGTCCAATCTCCCAACCTCATAACTAGCTACCAAGAAGCCAATTCAGGCTATCAATCAAGTTCGAGTAGCTGTAGCTTGAACTGTTTAAAGTGGCATGAGTGCTGGCAAGATTGGTAGAAAAGCAAGCGATTACTAAATGTACTGAATCAGACTCACATTCCTTTCAATCGTTTACCCAGATTTTAGCAAAGATGCAGAGAAGCATATTTATTTTCTTTAAAAAAAAAGAACCACCGGCCAGGAGGATACACCCAGCTCAAGAGGTATGCTTAGATATGCAGAAAAATAAACATATTTGCTTTACATAGAATTAAGTCTAATGATTATGGCTCTAGATTGCAGGAAAAGCTGTTTTAGGTGGGGTGCACATATTTTGTGCCCCATCAGATTTTTGGGGTGCATGAGTGCAAGCTAGAGTGGGATTTATAAATAAGGTGGGTTTGATAGCAGGTGGGATGTACACAGCTAACTCATTAAGATGGATCTGTTTTTGGGAACATCATACTGACACACACTCATACGCACATTCATCTTCTCCTGAAATACCATTGCTATTGATTGATCCCTCCTGGAGCCAAAACTAAGCACACACACATGACACAACCTTTGCCTAGCTCCCCTGTGTAGTGATGAAAGGCCTGTGTGAGGATTCCCCTCGTCTTTTTCATCCCCAGCCGCACAGAACACCCTTCTAGAACACAGGTATCGTTGTGATGTGTTGTAGAGAGACGAGGTAATAGCTTTGGCTGTTTGAGGGCTGGCTTTTTTCTGCCTTGTGGCTGTCTGTGTATTTCTGTGGGTATGCTGCTGTAGACTGGACAAGCTGATAAGAAACAGTCAAAGCCTCCCATCTTCATTAATGTCTCTCAAGGCAGATACACAGAGAATCAATCAGCTTGATAAACAATAATCTTCAAGAAAATGATATATCTTTTCAAATATTATTCTTGCTAATTGATAGAAATACAATTGTTAGACTGAAAAATTGCAATTTGTAGATATTGTAAATATTCTCCATTCACCCCCACAAAATAGCATTTCAGATCATTTCCACAGAGTGAAGCAAATAAGCTTTTCTTCCACAGGTCTTTTTCAATCATTTTCAGTGAATAGAAGACAATTTAAAATTGTTATCAACACCCAAAATGAATCAATTTGGCAGCATGGAATCAGCGCTGGGCTCTAGCCTTGGATACACCAGCTGGCTTGGGCTTTTCTACCGGGGCTTACCCCTCACCGAGACCAGAGCTGGCCTGCAGAGTGACGGAGAGCAAGGGGGAGTGGGAGGAACATCCATCTGAATACCCTGCAACGATAATCAACCAGAAGCAGCTCAGTCTTTTGTTGACTAGGAGTCCAAGCCACGCAAAAGACAGGCTAGGCTGTATGTCAATAACCAATTACTGGCACAGCTGTTCCTCCATTGTTCCTCCTCTGAGCAGGAACAAAACCACACTGAAACACCATCTTTAGAAAGAAAATCTTCTCTTCTAATCGTTTCTAAAAGGCCTTGCTAGACCTTGTCCATCTACTAATATCCCCTTCTTTGTTTCTTCTATTCTCCTTCTATGGAGCCAAGCCTATTTATTTAACCTTTATTTAACTAGGCAAGTCAGCTAAAAACAACTTTTTATTTACAATGACAGCCTACACCGGCCAAACCCGGCCAATTGTGCGCTGCACTATGGGACTCCCATTCACAGCTGGTTGTCATACAGCCTGGATTCAACCCAGGGTGTCTGTAGTGATGCCTCTAACACTGAGCTGCAGTGCCTTAGACCACTGCGCCACTCAGGAGCCTATCAGGTAATTTTGTTTTGTTGTGGTACTCTTTTTTTCACCCCCTGTGCTCCGCAACATCGGCTGGAACTGCGTTAATTAAATAGAGAGAAAGAGCTGCGGGCCCTGGTTTATTAATGTGGAAGAACAGCGTTTCAAACTAAACTCAAAATGTTCCCAATTAAAATGAAGATGAATTGCAGCCCCTAGTCCCCTATTGCGCCTCTGTGGCTGAACCTCTGAGTGGGTCTCCAGCCACTGCCATTCAGACAGGCCATTAAAATCATCCTTAAGAGTCTGTTGATGCACCCGTGCGTCAATCTGATTAACATAATTTAAAAAAACATCCATATCCGTCAGTTTAAGCTAGAGATATGTTTTTTTGTTGTTGCATGAGCTGCATCTCAATTTGCTACATCCACCTATGTCGGCATCTGCGGTGGAAAGTGACAAAGCTACAGCTATACTTGTCAGACCAGGAAAACATCTGTAACGTCCAAACAGTTTGGCTAACTAATATGACCACTCCATGGAACGATAAGAATCTCACGGACATGATGGTGTTCTCCGTTTTGCACTATGACCATCAAGTATCAGGGGACTCGTCTGAAGGTAACCCATACATATGAATGGAGGTATGGAGGTAGTTTTGTACCATCAAAAAAACAGCCGTTAAATATGTGTCCAAAAAATGTAAGTATTTCCTGTGTTTTCTTATATCTCCTAAAAATAGGACAATCACTTCAAAACCTTATTCCTGAAGATTTGTGTTATTCAGTGCATTTCTATGAGCTACAGTAGTAAAGGACAAATTCAATATAGATATACAGTACCAGTCAAAGTTTAGACACTACTCATTTTTCTTTATTTTAGTTTTTACAATTTTCTACCAAAACTATGAAATAACACATATGGAACCATGTAGTAATCAAAAAACTGTGAAACAAATACAAATATATTTTAGATTTTGGATTCTTCAAAGTAGCCACCCTTTGCCTTGATGACAGCTTTACACACTCTTGGCATTCTCTCATCCGGCTTCACCTGGAATGCTTTTCCAACAGTCTTGAAGGAGTTCCCACATATGCTGAGCACTTGTTGGCTGCTTTTCTTTCACTCTGTGGTCCAACTTATCCCAAACCATCTCAATTGGGTTGAGGTTGGGTGATTGAGGAGGCAAGGTCATCTGATGCAGCACTCCATCACTCTCCTTCTTGGTTAAATAGCCCTTACACAGCTTAGCAGTGTGTTAGGTCATTGTCCTATTGAAAAACAAATGATAGTCCCAATAAGCACTAACGTTAGTATTCAGCTAACCACGGTTTGTGGTCATTAGCTATCCTTTAGCTCGAAAAGCTATCGGCAGTTTTGTACAACGCGACTCAGACCAGAACATACCGAACCTATTTTTCTATCCATATCCCTGGATTTCAACCGCAAGCTCTGGACATTTACTATCCTTGTGACTATTGGCTTACGTCGATCCCGGAGCAAACATCAATTACTCCGGAGCTAGCCAGCTGAACAGTTCCATCAGCCACTCCTGGGCTACAATCACCTATCCGGACCCGTTTTACTGCCGATGCGGAGCCCCACCGAGCCTTCACGACTGGACTACTGACGTTATCTTCCCGAGGGAGTTATCCAACTGGCCCCTCCGTCGCGACGTTACCCGAACGCCCATCTGCGGCCCGCTAATCGTTAGCGATCTTATCGGCTGCTATCTGAAAAGGTCTATCGGACAATTCTTGGGTCACTATAACTATATCTATTTTGACAATTGGATTGATCCCCTCTACCACACGGAACCCCACTAATCTACCGACGGAAACACACGAGGTGGCTAAAAACAGACCTCCATCCTATGCTAGCTTGCTACCGATGGCCCGGCTAGCTGTCTGAATCGCCGTGACCCCATCCAACCTCACTACTCACTGGACCCTTATGATCACTCGACTAAGCATGCCTCTCCTTAATGTCAATATGCCTTGACCATTGCTGTTCTGGTTAGTGTTTATTGGCTTATTTCACTGTAGAGCCTCTAGCCCTGCTCACTATACCTTATCCAACCTTTCAGTTCCACCACCCATACATGTTATGACATCACCAGGTTTCAATTATGTTTCTAGAGACAATATCTCTCTCATCATCACTCAATACCTAGGTTTACCTCCACTGTATTCACATCCTACCATACCTTTGTCTGTACATTATACCTTGAAGCTATTTTATCGCCCCCAGAAACCTCCTTTTACTCTCGGTTCCAGACGTTCTAGACGACCAATTCTCAAAGCTTTTAGCCGTACCCTAATCCTACTCCTTCTCTGTTCCTCTGGTAATGTAGAGGTGAGTCCAGGCCCTGCAGTGCCTAGCTCCACTCCTACACCCCAGGCGCTCTCTGTTGATGACTTCTGTAACCGCAATAGCCTTGGTTTCACGCATGTTAAAATTAGAAGCCTCCTCCCTAAGTTTGTTTTATTCACTGCTTTTAGCACACTCTGCCAACCCGGATGTTCTAGCCATGTCTGAATCTTGGTTTAGGAAGACCACCAATAATTATGAAATCTTCATCCTAACTACAACATTTTCAGACAAGATAGAATGGCCTAAGGGGGCGGTGTTGCAATCTACTGCAGAGATAGCCTGCAGAGTTCTGTCCTACTATCCAGGTCTGTACCCAAACAGTTTAAAAATCCACCCCTCTAAAAACAAGTCTCTCACCATTGCCGCCTGCTATAGACCACCCTCTGCCCCCAGCTGTGCTCTGGACACCATATGTGAACTGATTGCCCTCCATCTATCTTCTGAGCTCGTGCTGCTAGGCGACCTAAACTGGGACATGCTTAACACCCCAGCCATCCTACAATCTAAGCTTGATGCCCTCAATCTCACACAAATGATCAATGAACCTACCAGGTACCACCCCAAAGCTGTAAACACGGGCACCCTCATAGATATCATCCTAACCAACTTGCCCTCCAAAATCACCTCTGCTGTTTTCAACCAAGATCTCAGCAATCACTGCCTCATTGCCTGCATCCGTAATGGGTCAGCGGTCAAACGACCTCCACTCATCACTGTCAAATGCTCCCTGAAACACTTCAGCGATCAGGCCTTTCTAATCGACCTGGCCAGGGTATCCTATAAAGATATTGATCTCATCCCGTCAGTAGAGGATGCCTGGTTATTTAAAAAAAGCCTTCCTCACCATCTTGAATAAGCATGCCCCATTCAAGAAATTTAGAACCAGGAACAGATATAGCTCTTGGTTCTCTTCAGACCTGACTGCCCTTAACCAACACAAAAACATCCTATGTCATTCTGCATTAGCATCGAACAGCCCCCGTGATATGAAACTTTTCAGGGAAGCTAGAAACCAATATACACAGGCAGTTAGAAAAGCCAAGGCTTGCTTTTTCAAGCAGAAATTTGCATCCTGCAACACAAACTCAAAAAAGTTCTGGGACACTGTAAAGTCCACGGAGAATAAGAACACCTTCTCCCAGCTGCCCACTGCACTGAAGATAGGAAATACTGTCACCACCGATAAATCCACTACAATTGACAATTTCAATAAGCATTTTTCTATGGCTGGCCATGCTTTCCACCTGGTTTCTCCTACCCAGGTAAACAGCACTGCACGCCCCACAGCAACTCGTCCAAGCCTTCCCCATGTCTCCTTCTCCCAAATCCAGTCAGCTGATGTTCTGAAAGAGCTGCAAAATCTGGACCCTTAAAAATCAGCCGGGCTAGACAATATGGACCCTTTCTTTCTAAAATTATTCACCGAAAATGTTGCCAGCCTGTTCAACCTCTCTTTCATGTCGTCTGAGATTCCCATAGATTGGAAAGCAGCTGCGGTCATCCCCCTCTTCAAAGGAGGGGACACTCTTGACTCAAACTGCTACAGACCTATATCTATCTAGATCTATATCTAAGTATGGTTCCCAATCAGAGACAACAATAGTCAGCTGTCCCTGATTGAGAACCATACCCGGCCAAAACAAAGAAATACAGAACATAGAAAAAGGAACATAGAATGTCCACCAAAATCACAACCTGACCAAACCAAAATAGAGACATAAAAAGCTCTCTACGGTCAGGGCGTGACAGTCAGCCTTCTTCTCTGGAGCCATCTTATACATACACACATATTGAGATGGATATTACACTCATATGTACAGAGACCGTATTGCTTCAATTGCACCAATATAAAATCCAAAGCCAGCTGTCTGTTTGTGGACACACACCTGTCCTTACAGGTTCTCTCTCGGGCCACACCTTAAGCACACAGGGGTTTAAAGATCCTGTATGACTATTTGAAAAAAGAAGGTTAAGCTAAGTCCCTCCTCCTTGGAGTCATGTGACAGGAAGCTATATCAACATGGCAAGCAATTCAGCAGTACACTAGATTTCCCATGAGTACCATAGTCTGAAGAAAAACACAAAAATAGAATCTTTGTCAAAACATATCTTTAATCTGAAAATATTTCCACCAAATTCTTGCCAAATCTATACAAAATATTTGCACCAAATAAGAGTTCTCCCAATGTTTAAGTCTGTAAGATATACAACAACTCCAGTTACTGTAGCTATTGATGAGGTTGTCTAATATAAAAATAAGCTGAACACAATATTTCACAACAACAGGGCTCATGTTCAGTTCTTCAGGGGAAGACACAGTATATAGCTATACAACAGTTGCACATTCAGACTCAAATCCTTTACAAAAAAGCTATTTGGTCAAAAGTTAGAAAACACAGGTCAAATCCTTATACTGTATACATTATTCACACTGTCCCAAAGCAATATTCTGAAATCTTGATCAAATAGATGAATACTACACTACATGATCTAAGTCAATTTGTCATTACTGTATTCAATTAAATGGAAGAGGTTTTAATCTGATCTTGAAGTTTCTTTACACACACACACACACACACACACACACACACACACACACACACACACACACACACACACACACACACACACACACACACACACACACACACACACACACACACACACACACACACACACACACACACACACACACACACACACACACACACACACACAGGTTAGAATATTAATAACTGTATTATCAGACAGACTCCACATTGCTCCACTCACTCATATTGAGATGGATATTACACTCATATGTATAGAGACAATATTGCTTCAATTGCACCAATATAAAATCCAATATAAAATCCTACCGACCTAGTAACAATTTGAGCACAGCCAAAGCCTACAGAGCTAAATATCGACTGAACATAAATTTGGATATCGGGACCAGAGTAAAAGAGCTAGCCAACGATAAATAAAGAGATGTTAATAATAAATACAATGATTAAATCCTTGTTTTGCTGTGTAACCTTTGATGACACTCCGCAGCACAGCCCGAAGAGATGATCAGGAAACTCCACCGCTCAAATCAAAGCCCTACCGTGGGCTGTAGCCTATCACCATTCACATCACAACTACACTCTGTTCTTTTTATGTTGATTTTTGGAGGTATCAGACAGTAGCAAGACTTGAACCGCTCAGGATACCAGGCTTTCATTTCTACTGGCCTCCCTCAACCACCTAATAGCATTAACAGCAGCATGCCTGCCAGCTAGTATTAACCCTGTACTTGGCTCCTGCTCTTAAAGGGATATTTCACCCAAATTACACAATGACACATTAGTTCCCTTACCCTGTAAGCAGTCTGTGTACAAGATACAGTATGACAGCAATCCATTCTTTGGTTTAGTTTCCCTTGCACATTTTCCAAATGCCAACATTTGTAGCACAAATCTGTCATGGGACCAATTTGATCATTTATGTCCAAATTATCCTAAAGTATCGTGAAGCTCACCAAAGTAACTTATAGATGATTTGAACATGATGCCCAAAAAATGCTAATAATCGGTCCCATGACTTGAATGGGATTTGTGCTACAAATGCTAAACATTTGCATTTGGAAACAGTGCCAGGGAAACTAAACCAAAACATGGATTACTGTCATACCTTGTACATAGAATGCTGCAGGGTAAGGAAACCACCCAAATTACAAAATGACACATTGCAATGTATTGATTCACTGGTATTGTTGTTCCCATATGAACTCAATGTATAGCAGTTAGTGATTGGTCGAAAAGCAAGCACATTATGGGAAGAGACAAGAACATCCACAATGAACCAAACCAAGAATCCTAACAGTGTAGTACAGCATTGCATTGCATAACATACTGTGTCAGGGGAACCCATCGTCTCTCACATTTCCCGCCTTCACCACACCTCACACCTGGAATACAGCTATCAATCAATAAAACAAATGAAAAGACTAACCAAATACAAAATGTTACACCAGCCTTATTTGGTGGCACACTCTCATAAGTGTAAACGTATTAGTGTAAATGGTGTGTTGTGTTATGTAATGGATACAACACGTGTACAGTAGCGTTCATTCAACACACAGATAGAGTGGAAGCTTCTGTAGTGATCTCTAGAGCAGAGGCATTTTCTATCAACATGGGGGTGTTGGTGATACATATGGGCTATAGAGTTCTCCTCTCCACCTGCTAAAGTCATCACTAACATAATGGAGGCACAGCACTTCATGACATCTCAAGTCCAGTTTCAAGCACTGGTAGGGCACTGCATCTCCAAGCCCTTACACACAACATTATACAATAACAACCAGAGGGGGAAATAACTATGATCAGATCCTAGATCCTAGCCAGAAAGCATCCCCATCCCCAGCGCTGAGATGGAGAGAGGAGAAAAGTGAGCGAGGAATGGATTGGGGGAGAGTCTCTTCAGCCCTGAGTGTTGGTTGAGTGTTGCTCCCCAGGCTGGAGGGCCCCCAGGTCCATCAGATCACTCCATAATCCCTGAGGGCCTTGAGGAGCACCGTGTCCTTGACGGCATTGAATACATTGCAGATGTTGTTGGTGTCGGTGGCGCAGGTGAAGTGGGGGTACAGCGTCTTGCTCTTCTCCTTGTCCCGGCTGCGAGTCTGCTGCTTATACATCTTCTGTATATACTTCATAGCATCCTGAGCGTCACATCGCTTTCCTTCAGGAGTGGGGTGAGGGGGAGGACAGGGGCAGGATAGAGATGGAGAGGGAGGTGAGAAAGAGAGGGGAGAGAAGAAAAGAGGTCCGGGGGTGTGGGTAAATGGGAGAGAGAAATTGGAGGCCAATAGAAACAAAGATGAAAAGCAAAGGATAAAATCCCAAGATTGTACAGAAGTACAAAAATCATTAAATATGTTCTAAGGCAACCATCGCATAATGTTATCATCGCAACGCTATAGCGCAAAAAGTTTAAATAGCAACTTTACATCAAACGGCCAATATGGATGAACCTAACCTCAGGGTGTCAGGTAGCCTAGCGGTTAGAGTGTTGGACCAATAACCAAAAGGTCGCTGGTTTCGAATACCCAAGCCGACAAGGTGAAAAATCTGTTGATGGCACCTCATTTGCTCCAGGGGGCCGTACTACTATGGCTGACCCTGTAAAACAACACATTTCACTGGACCTATCCGGTGTATGTGATAATAAACAAAACTTCAATTCAGAGTTTATGGAGGAAGGAGTAAAGTCTCCCCAAACCCCCTGGAGGGATGGCTTGGCGATGCAAAGTGCAGGGTATTTATAGTTGCCATGGGCAACATGCCGGGGGAGTGGAAGTGTGGTGGGGAAGCTCTAGAGAGGCTCGGCAACCTTCCTTCCACATCAGTGGAGGCACATCGTTAGTAAACTATGTACCCACACCATACACATGAAATCAATCACACATTCAACCCTTGCTGAAACAATAATACCTGCATTAAGAAACAATGATTTGGTACTTAAAGAACGTTATGTTTACTGGTTTTGCTATAGCCAGCATGGTTATGTATTCATGTGAGAACTCACCCTATGAAACCCCTTTCAAAAGAGGTTTCTAAATGACTTTTTTGAATATCATAAGGCAGGGCATCAACTAGATTCTTGAGTGGATCGTCAAGGGGCTGGAACATAATTACAAAAAAAGCCGCAAAAAGCCCAAACAGATATAATATTTGAAAAAAACAATCATTTCAAACCTTGCTTACTTATGTACACAATCACATATACAGTATCTCTCTATTACACATGGGAATACTCTGGAACAGATTTACAAAACTAAAATCACTTGGAGCTAATCTGCTGGTGGTTTTACAGTCTTTTTTACATGTCCAACTATAATGCAAAAACCCACCAGTTGGGGTCATAAGGTCTCTGTTATTCCAGCCAGAAGCAGCAGTTAGCTACAACTCCATCGCTCTGAGAAGGAAAAACTAACACCAAGGGATGTGACTCAATGAGTTTACATCCATCATCACACCGCTATTTACCTCGATGGAGGGGATGTGTGTGTGTGTGTGTGTGTGTGTGTGTGTGTGTGTGTGTGTGTGTGTGTGTGTGTGTGTGTGTGTGTGTGTGTGTGTGTGTGTGTGTGTGTGTGTGTGTGTGTGTGTGTGTGTGTGTGTGTGTGTGTGTAGACCTACCTGTGAACCCTGGGAAGTACTTCTGCAGGTCGGACGCCTGGATCTTATCAGCGAGGATGTCTGTCTTGTTGAGGAAGAGGATGATGGAGGTGTTGAGGAACCAGGGGGAGTGGATGGTGGTGTAGAACAGAGCCAAGCTCTCCTCCATACGGTTCTAATGGGGGGAGAGGGGGGGGGGGGAGAGGGAAGGGAGAGGTGGGAGAGGGGGAGGAGGAGAGAATATGGGGGCAGGAGCACAGTGGAGGTTAATGAATGTAGAGAGAGTCTCAAAAGTGTCCAGGAAAGATAAGCGGCTTAGTGAGCCTTGGTCAGGAGGGAGGGAGGGTTGGAGAGATAGTGGTATGGCAGCAGGTTTTAATACGCAACACTGAAACCTGTTGGCCATGGCCAGAAAAACCTCTGGATAGAAAACGGAGGTTTCAATGTTTACTTGGTTGAGACCAAAATACAAACTATGCTATGAAATGAAGGTCAAGTACAACACAGAGGATAAACAAATATACAGACAGATAGACAGGCAGGCAGGCAGTCAGACAGACAGATAGACAGACAGACAGAGACAGGCAGTCAGCCAGTGTGTAAGACAGACAAGCAGGCCGAAACAATCAGACAGGCAGAGAGACAGAAAGACAGACAGGTACTCACATCGGTCTCTCTCTCCTCCAGGACCTGGTCGTACTCACTGAGGGAAGCCAGGAAAATGAGGGATGTGACGTCCTGAAAACAATGGATCCACTTCCGCCTCTCTGACTTCTGTCCACCCACATCCACAATCCTACCCAGTGAGAGAGGGAGAAAGTTAGAAACACCTATTAGAGCATCTTTCAACACACACACACACACACACACACACACACACACACACACACACACACACACACACACACACACACACACACACACACACACACACACACACACACACACACACACACACACACACACACACACACACACACACACACACACACACACACACACACACACACACACACACACCATTGTGACCTTTATCAATAAGGTGTTTGTGATGCCACGCAAGGCAGGGGCCTTGTCTCAATGAGGCAGCTGGTCAGAGTTGTTAATGAGCTAGAAGTGTCTGAGGTGTAGCTAACACTGTGAGAAAGGCTGAGAGGCATATCCTCCTGTGTATGCCGAGACTTATTTCTTCTCTCTCCTTCTGTCACATATCAAACGTGTTTTTCACAGTTTTCAAGTACCCATGCAAATGAGCCTCATAGAGCATTTGGCTCTAAAAAAGGACATAATTGATACCTCACCATTTCTATCCCTGTATCCTGCCTGCCTGATTACAGAGACAAATTACAGTCCAACCTTTCACAACAGGGGTGGTGAAAAACACCACACCTGAACACAGCTGGACCTTTCATATTAATAACACAAAGGTTTCGTAAAAAACAATGACATCGCCATGTTCAAAAGCACAAAAATAAATGTGTATGTTTTCAGCAAGTTTTCTGGGTAATGTGATTGTATGTGCTTGTAATTCCACTGTGTCTAAAACAGCCAAGGGTAGAGTCAGACAATATCAAAGATAGCCTATAGCTTAGTCCACAATCTCATCAGCAGCTCTGGTGTTCTATTAGTTCCCTTGAAGTCTGGGTGAGTCCAGGGTGAGCAATCGGAGTGATATGAGTGAGGGTGCGGCCACCTGAGTGTGATTTTCTCCACAGTGAAGGAGTAGTCATGGATGCCAGTGGTGGGGAATCGAACTCGCAGTACGTCCTGAGCAGTGGGGATGTAGTCTGGGGCTGATATGCGGTCCAGATTTGTCATGTAGCTGAAATGGACAGAAGCAGAGAAAGAGGGAGAGGGCAAAAAAGAGAGAGAAACAGACAAAGAAAGACCGAGAACACAAAAAATGTGATACAATTATCTTTCCCATGGTAATGACAATGGTAGTAGCAAGTTCATTCTGTACATGAGACATGTAATATCAACTGTATATTACATACAACAACAATCAACACAAATTGAGTCGTGCAGAAGGAATTGAGATGGGAAATTAGAAAAAGGCACATGGAGTCCTTACCACTGTGTTGGGATTATTGTTTTAATGGTTTATGTTGACACAACCTGTCATTAATTGGATGTTGACTGACTGTGTGCATGTTCCTTATCATGCTGCTATAATGACTCAGAGCTAGCTGAGTAAATACTGAGAGAGCAGGGAGAAGGAGAGAGAGGACAGGAGGGTGACGGTTAGGGACAGATAGCAGACCAACATTAGGCCTATTTCATTTTCTTGTAATGTGATGCATCATTTACTCTGACATCAACTTGTTGACTTTGTCTGTATCAATCTATTCAATTTCAACTTAGTTAGTAAATTAATTCTAAAAGGAAAATAACTTTACTATCGGGTAGCTTTCAAGAATGGGTGGAAAGTGAAAAAGTATACTTTTGAGAAATGATCTGTATTGTGACCGTCTCCACAGATGACGCAGTCCGTATTACACTCCTCACTGCCCTCACTCACCGGGACAAAAGCAATACCTATGTAAGAATGCTGTTCGTTGACTACAGCTCAGCATTCAACTCCATAGTTCCCTCCAAGCTCATCACCAAGCTCAGGACCCAGTGACTGAACACTGAACACCTCCCTCTGCAACTGGATCCTGAACTTCCTGACGGTCTGCCCCAAGGCAGTGAGGGTAGGCAACAACACATCCGCCACTCTAACCAACAACACGGGGGCCCTCATGGGTTTGTGCTTAGTCCCCTCCTGTACTCCCCGTTCACCCACGACTGTGTAGCTGCGTAAGACTCCAACACCATCTTCAAGTTTGCTGACGACACGACGTGGTAGAACTGATCACTGATGGTGATGAGGCAGCCTATAGGGAGGAGGTCAGAGACATGGCTGTATAGTGCCAGGACAACAACCTCTCCCTCAACGTCAGCAAGACAATGGAGCTGATCATGGACTACAGGAACAGGATGGACGAGCACGCCCACATCGGCATCGATCGGGCTGTAGTGGAGTGGGTCGAGAGATTCAAGTTCCTCAGTGTCCACATCACTAAGGAATTAACATGGTCTACACACACCCACACAGTTATGAAGAAGGCACAACAAAGTCTCTTCTCCCTCAGAAGGCTGAAAAGATTTGGCATAGATCCTCAAAAAGTTCTACAGCTGCACCATTGAGAGCATCTTGACTGGCTGCATCACCGCATGGAACGGACTGCAAGGCACCAGACCAAAAGGTGCTACAGAGGCTGGTGAGTATGGCTCAGTACATCACTGGGGCCGAGCTCTCTGCCATCCAGGACCTCTATACCAGTCGGTGTCAGAGAAAGGCCACAAAAATTGTCAAAGACTCCAGCCACCCAAGTCATAGACTGTTCTCTCTGCTATTTGATTTGATTTATAAAATGAAATCAAATGGTGCCGGACAAGATGGCTGTTTGTGAATATGTGTTTTTAACATGGCTGAGATCTGGTTGTGCATTTATTTGTGGAGAATTAGCCCCCTCCAATGGACATCATGTACTTTGCAGTTGATAAGGACAGTGTACAACGCACAGTGCTGTACAATGGGGACACAGTTCTGTGAATGAAACAATCATTTTTTTTCATTCATTGTGATTATTAAGGTATAACATTTTGTATTGACATAGGTATCTTACCAAGGAAGCAAAAACCATCTACTTCATATTTTTTCAGCCTCTACTGAAAAAAGCAGGTGCAAACTTAGCAAATATTGCACCTGGGGCAAACGCTTAGTAAATGTTTCCCATGGCGAGAGAGACAGAGAGAGAGAAAAAGACAGAGAGCGAGACCAAGAGATACTGGTGGTACTCACTACTCTGTGGAGTCCAACAGCTGGTACTCGCTGCGGCGGCTGTAGCAGACCCGGAGGCCTGGGTCGGCCCAGAGACGGCGGATGGCATCCACATTGCCTCTGTCCAGCTGGGTGACAGAGACATCCACATCCTGCACCCACCTGTCATACATCTGAGGGCAGATAGATAGATGCTAGAGAGGGTGCCTTTTACTCATGGTTAGGTCAGTTTGATTGAACAGTATGTAACCAGACCCTGACCTCATTCTCTGGGTAGGCATAGGGCAGTCTGAGGGTGATCATGGCCCGGGTCATAGCCTTCACAGCTGTGAAGATGTTCTGGTAGATGAGCTTGGCGAAGTCCCGTCTTTCCTCCTCAGAGAAGCCTCTTCCATGGATGATCCTCATCTGTCTGATGAAGGTGGTTTTCCCACTCTCCCCCGTGCCTGAGGATACATAGCCCAGTGGACAGTCAGAGAGGAAAAGAACATGTCCACTTCTCAGAAGATGATTAAACAATGCAATGTTAAAATAAGTTGTTGATACACTGAAGAGAGTCAGAGCCATCATTACAACATTCAAAACCTCACACATGCTTTCAAGCGATACCAGCCATCTGCCTAGTGATATAACCTGGACTCACGGGTAGACATAACATTTACATTTACTATGTTACGTCTAGTCTATGAGACCAGGCTGAGTGACAGACCTGCAATGAGAGGAAACAGCCCTCAGGGAAACGTCTAAGAGGAATGCATAGTTAACCATAAACTAAAGCTTTCGTGAAGTTGACAGATTTTACAGCTGTAGGCCACCGTCAAGTCAGGATGGTAGTTTATTGTAGCCTAATTAATTGGTTATAATACAGCTATTACACTTGAGAACATATTCCACATCTGACTTGTCCTGTCCAAAGTACCCTTTGCAAAGGATTCAGGTCAAATGTTGGGTTAATGTGCAGGCTACTAAGGTTCGAATAAATAAATCCTGTCCAAAGCGTCCTTTGCAAAGGCTTCAGGTCAAAATGCTGGGTTTATGTGTAGGCTAATAAATGTAATAACATTTAATAATATCTCTAGTTCTTCACCTTTTATTCCCCTTTCTTCAAATGGTTGAGTTTTTTTGACAGAGTATTATGTGTATAGAACTCCAGGGATGCAAAAACATCATTTTTTGGTGCTCGGAGACGTCTGCACGGTTCCTAAAGCACACCGTTACACAGGAAGTTCACCAGATGTGGCATCATTCATGTTCAACAAGTGCACACAGAGAAAGGTGCGGGGAAGTGTCACGTTCTGACCTTAGTTCTTTTGTTATCTCTTTGTTTTAGTATGGTCAGGGCGTGAGTTGGGTGGGTAATCTATGTTCTTTTTTCTATGTTGTGGTTTTGTGTTTGGCCTGCTATGGTTCTCAATCAGAGGCAGATGTCTATCGTTGTCTCTGATTGAGAACCATACTTAGGTAGCCTTTTCCCACCTGTGTGGTGTGGGTGATTGTTTTCTGTTATGTGCATGTCACCTTACAGAACTGTTTCGTTTCGTTCTCCTTTGTTATTTTGTTTAGTGTTCTTTGTTTAATAAATATATGATGAACACTCACCACGCTGCGCTTTGGTCCTCACCTCATTCCAACGACGAGCGTTACAGGAAGGTGTGAGAATGCTGCTACTGGATCAGTTGAAAAGGTTAAGCTCTGCTCAAATTATGCAAATGTTATGCGGCCACCACTGCCGTTAACTAATCAAGTGAGAAGCAGATGTTTGCTTTAAAATCTTCCGTTCATGAAACATACTGTAGTTTAACCTGTCATTTGTTCCGGACAAGCAAAACCCCAAAAAATATATTGAGGAAAGCAAATCATCTTTGTGTCTGGTTTTCCAATTCTATATGATGTAAATTTGTTAGAATACAGAGACAAAATCAGAAGGTCAACGGCATGGAGGATTGCAGAGATTGTTGGTGTTGATGGTGGGCGAAGAGAGATTTGCACAACGTTTGCTTGTGCTGCTAGCTAGCTATGAACTAAACCTAAACTTCAAAACTGTGATCAAAGCCACCATTTGTAAATGTGTTGATTAAATTAAATTGTGAAATTTGCCCACCAAAAGTGTAGAATTCACCAGTAACACACATTATAACATTGTAAATTAAACACAATTAATTTCCCATGTAATATGTTACCAATTGGATTATGGTATCTTAACATTATGATCCTCATATTTTAGCTTAGTTATGGCTCTTTCATTATACCTGTGTCATGACGTTGATTATTATAGCTCACTTCCTATAAAATACATAGGCCTGCATGTATAATGCACATGAATGCATTATAATGCTTCAGTCTGGTTTTAGATCCCATCATAGCACTGATACTGCACTTGTGAAGGTGGTAAATGACCTTTTAATGGCATCAGACCGAGGCACTGCATCTGTCCTCGTGCTCCTAGACCTTAGTGCTGCTTTTGATACCATCGATCACAACAATCTTTTGGAGAGATTGGAAAACCAAATTGGTCTACACGGACAAGTTCTGGCCTGGTTTAGATCTTATCTGTCGAAAACCATTCACAGTTTGTCTCTTTGAATGGTTTGTCCTCTGACAAATCAACTGTTCCTCAAGGTTCCGTTTTAGGACTACTATTGTTTTCACTATATATTTTACCTCTTGGGGATGTCATTCGAAAACATAATGTTAACTTTCACTGCTATGCAGATGACACACAGCTGTACATTTCAATGAAACATGGTGAAGCCCCAAAATTGCCCTCGCTTAGAAGCCTGTGTTTCAGACAGAAGTGGATGGCTGCAAACTTTCTACTTTTAAACTCGGACAAAACAGAGATGCTTGTTCTAGGTCCCAAGAAACAAAGAGATCTTCTGTTGAATCTGACAATTAATCTTAATAGTTGTACAGTCGTCTCAAATAAAACTGTGAAGGACCTCGGTGTTACTCTGGACCCTGATCTCTCTTTTGATTAACATATCAAGACTGTTTCAAGGACAGCTTTTTTCCATCTTGTCACGCCTTGGTCATTGTATCTTGTGTTTTTGTTATATGTTTGGGTAGGCCAGGGTGTGACATGGGTTATATGTTGTATTTTCGTATTGGGGTTTGTATTAATTGGGATTGTGTATGATTAGGGGTGTGTCTAGTTAGGCTTGGCTGCCTGAGGCGATTCCCAATTGGAGTCAGGTGATTCTCGTTGTCTCGGATTGGGAACCGTATTTAGGTAGCCTGAGTGCACGTTGTATTTTGTGGGTGATTGTACCTGTCTCTGTGTTAGTCACCAGATAGGCTGTAATTAGTTCACGTTCAGGTTTGTTGTTTTCTTCTTCAGTTATTTCATGTACCGCATTTATCTTCATTAAAGTCATGAGTAACCTACACGCTGCATTTCGGTCTTACTCTCTTCATACAACAGACGAACAACATTACAGAATCACCCACCATTCACAGACCGAGCAGCGTGTGAACTGGCAGGATCTGAAGGAGGACGTTATGGATAGCAGAAGCATGGAGTATACTACGTGGGAAGAAATCGACAAGTGGGCGGCCGACCCAGAGCGAGTGCAGGAGCCCGCCTGGGATTCCCTACAGCAATGCGAGGAGGGCTATAGACGTATGGATTCGAAAAGGAAAGCACGGAGACGCAGAGCGAAGACCGAAAGTAACGGGGGAAAGTGCAGAGAGAGAGTGGCTGAGTCAGGAGTCAGACCTGAGCCTACTCTCCCTGTTAATCGTGAAGAACAGTTGCAGTGGGAGAGACTGCATCATTTGGAGATTTGGACATGGGAGGAGGAATTAGACGGTAAAGGACCCTGGGCGCAGCCGGGAGAATATCGCCTCCCAAGGAGGAAATAGAAACAGCTAAAGCGGAGAGGCGCAGGTATGAGGAAGCAACACGGCGATGCGGTTGGAAACCGGAAAGTCACCCCAAAAAATTTATTGGGGGGGGGCTAGAGGGGAGAATAGTTATGCCAGGTAGGAAACCTGCGCATACTCCCTGTGCTCACCGTTGGGCTAGAGAGACCGGGCAGGCACCGTGTTATGCTATGGAGCGCACAGTGTTTCCAGTGCGGGTGCAGAGCCAGCTGCGACACATACCAGCCCTTCCTATTGGCCGGGCTAGAGTGGGCATCGAGCCAGGTAAGCTCGGGCAGGCTCGGTGCTCAAGAGCTCCAGTGCGCCTGCACGGTCCGGTCTATCCAGAGCCACCTCTACACATCAGTCCTCCGGTAGCAGCTCCCCGCACCAGGCTTCCTGTGCGTGTCCTCGCGCCAGTACCACCAGTTCCAGCACCACGCACCAGGCCTCCAGTGCGCCTCGCCTGTTTAGCGCAGCCAGAGCTGTTCTCCTCTCCTGCGCTATCGGAGTCTCCCGCCTGTTTAGCGCAGCCAGAGCCTTTCTCCTCTCCTGCGCTGCCGGCGTCTCCTGTCTGTCCAGCGCCACCAGTGCTCCCAGTCGGCCCAGCGCGTCCAGTGCGCCTCGCCTGTTTAGCGCAGCCAGAGCTTTTCTCCTCTCCTGTGCTGCCGGAGTCTCCTGTCTGTCCAGCGCCACCAGTGCTCCCAGTCGGCCCAGCGCGTCCAGTGCGCCTCGCCTGTTTATCGCAGCCAGAGCTTTTCTCCTCTCCTGCGCTGTTGGAGTCTCCCGCCTGTTCAGCGCAGCCAGAGCCTTTCTCCTCTCCTGCGCTGCCGGAGTCTCCTGTCTGTCCAGCGCCGCCAGTGCTCCCAGTCTGCCCAGCGCCGCCAGTCGGCCCAGCGTCACCAGTCTGCCAGGATCCGCCAGAAGTGCCAGTCTGCCAGGATCCGCCAGAAGTGCCAGTCTGCCAAGATCTTCTAGATCGGCCAGACAACCTGAATCATCCAGTTCCACCAGCCAGCCAGGATTTACCGGAGCCTACTACCTGCCTGAGCTTCCTCTCAGTACTGAGCTTCCTCTCAGTACTAGGCTTCCTCTCTGTACTGGGCTGCCTCTCAGTACCGGGCTTCCCCTCAGTACCGGGCTGCTTCGGTCCCGGGCTGCCCCTCTGTCCCGGGCTGCCCCTCTGTCCTGAGATGCCCCTCTGTCCTGAGCTGCCCCTCTGTCCTGAGCTGCCCCTCTGTCCTGAGCTGCCCCTCTGTCCTGAGCTGCCCCTCTGTCCTGGGCTGCCCCTCTGTCCTGAGATGCCCCTCTGTCCTGAGCTGCCCCTCTGTCCTGAGCTGCCCCTCTGTCCTGAGCTGCCCCTCAGTCCCGAGCTGCCCCTCAGTTATGTGGGGATCACGGTGAGGACAATTAGGCAATGGTCGGCGGAGAAGGTGGATTATCCCAGGACGCGAAGGGGAGGAACTAGGACATTTATGGAGTGGGGTCCACGTCCCGAGCCAGAACCGCCACCATGGACAGACGCCCACCCGGACCCTCCCTATGCTCTTGAGGTGCGTCCCGGAGTCCGCACCTTAGGGGGGGGGGGGGGTTCTGTCACGCCTTGGTCATTGTATCTTGTGTTTTTGTTATATGTTTGGGTAGGCCAGGGTGTGACATGGGTTATATGTTGTATTTTCGGATTGGGGTTTGTATTAATTGGGATTGTGTATGATTAGGGGTGTGTCTAGTTAGGCTTGGCTGCCTGAGGCGATTCCCAATTGGAGTCAGGTGATTCTCGTTGTCTCGGATTGGGAACCGTATTTAGGTAGCCTGAGTGCGCGTTGTATTTTGTGGGTGATTGTACCTGTCTCTGTGTTAGTCACCAGATAGGCTGAAATTAGTTCACGTTCCGTTTGTTGTTTTCTTCTTCAGTTATTTCATGTACCGCATTTATCTTCATTAAAGTCATGAGTAACCTACACGCTGCATTTCGGTCTGACTCTCTTCATTCAACAGACGAACGACGTTACACATCTACGTAACATTGCAAAAATGAGAAACTAAATAAACCTCAGTTAGTGCTAAATACGGCTGCTAAAATCCTGACTCGAACCAAAAATTTGATCATATTACTCCAGTGTTAGCCTACAAAGTGCTAACCTACAAAGCATTACATTGGCTTGCTCCTACCTATCTCTCTGATTTGGTCCTGCCGTACATACCTACACGTACGCTAAGGTCACAAGACGCAGGCCTCCTAATTATCCCTAGACAAAGCAAACAGCTGGAGGCAGGGCTTTCTCCCATAGAGCTCCATTTTTGTGGGATGGTCTGCCTACCCATGTGAGAGACGCAAACTCGGTCTCAACCTTTAAGTCTTTACTGAAGACTCGTCTCTTCAGTGGGTCATATGATTGAGTGTAGTCTGGCCCAGGAGTGTGAAGGTGAACGGAAAGGCTCTGGAGCAACAAACCGCCCTTGCTGTCTCTGCCTGGCCGGTTCCCCTCTTTCCACTGAGATTCTCTGCCTCTAACCCTATTACAGGGGCTGAGTCACTGGCTTACTGGTGCTCTTTCATGCCGTCCCTAGGAGGGGTGCGTCACTTGAGTGGGTTGAGTCACTGATGTGATCTTCCTGTCTGGGTTGGCGCCCCCCCTTGGGTTGTGCCGTGGCGGAGATCTTTGTGGGCTATACTCAGCCTTGTATCAGGATGGTAAGTTGGTGGTTGAAGATATCCCTCTAGTGGTGTGGGGGCTGTGCTTTGGCAAAGTGGGTGGGGTTATATCCTTCCTGTTTGGCCCTGTTCGGGGGTATCATCGATGGGGCCACAGTGTCTCCTGACCCCTCCTGTCTCAGCCTCCAGTATTTATGCTGCAGTAGTTAGGGTCAGGGTCAGTCTGTTATATCTGGAGTATTTCTCCTGTCTTATCCATTGTCCTGTGTGAATTTAAGTATGCTCTCTCTAATTCCCTCTTTCTTTCTCTCTCTCGGAGGAGCTGAGCCCTAGGACCATGCCTCAGGATTACCTGGCATGATGACGCCTTGCTGTCCCCAGTCCACCTGGTCATGCTGCTGCTCCAGTTTGAACTGTTCTGCGTACGGCTATGGAATCCTGACCTGTTCACCGGACGTGCTACCTGTCCCAGACCTGCTGTTTTCAACTCTCTAGAGACAGCAGGAGTGGTAGAGATACTTTCAATGATCAGCTATGAAAAGCCAACTGACATTTACTCCTGAGGTGCTGACTTGCTGCACCCTCAACAACTACTGTGATTATTATTATTTGACCATGCTGGTCATTTATGAACATTTGAACATCTTGGCCATGTTCTGTTATAATCTCCACCCGGCAGAGCCAGAAGAGGACTGGCCACCCCTCATAGACTGGTTCCTCTCTAGGTTTCTTCCTAGGTTTTGTCCTTTCTAGGGAGTTTTTCCTAGCCAGCGTGCTTCAACACCTGCATTGCTTGCTGCTTGGAGTTTGGGGTTTTAGGCTGGGTTTCTGTACAGCATTTTGAGATATCAGCTGATGTACGCAGGGCTATATAAATACATTTGATTAGATTTGAATGTGTACTTTGGGTAAAGGATATTGTGGCTTTGATTTGCAAACATTGTTGTGCAAATCTCTCTTCATCCACCATCAACACCAACAACCTCTGCAATCCTCCTCCATCCCATTGACCTTCTGATTTTGTCACTGTATCCAAAAATAATTCTCAGCAAATAAACACGGTAGAATTACAACGCTTCCCACGCCCTATTATTTTCCTTTTTGCCCAGTCAGCTCCTTTTTTTCATGTACAGCACTGTACCTAGAATACAAGGGTTGGATTTGCACTAAACAATTTCATATGTCAGAAAAATTATGTACGAAATTTGGCTTATGGTTATATATATTATATACTGGTAGCATTGTCCCCCATGATGAAATTGGGAAGGGACTGTGGATCTGTCTCCGTCCGCTAGTATGTTCGTACTTTCATCACATGTGATATCTCAAGACAGCACTGGCACGATTTTGACAAAACTTGGGTGAATGATCCGTCTTGCCATAGAGATCTGGCATTTACAAAATTACATTGATTGGCTAGATGGTGGCTCTATAACAAGTAATTGAAAATGCAACATTTGAAAGGTAACGTTTAAACTAAAGTCATGAAATTCGGGTACATAGGTCCTTCTACTTACAAAGAACAGATTTGCCTCAGGGACCCATAAAGTCCGGCATGATGGAGTTTCCGCATTTTGTGAAAAACACTTGCAAGAAACTTGATATGTGGCATCTATGGACAGTCTCTCAATGCAATATTTCCCAGACTAGTACCTAAAACAATGTGTGAGTTTAGCTATTCTCTGCTTCAGATGTACAATGACAAGGGCGGATTGCACATGCCCATAAGGCCACTAATGTTATTATACTGCAGGCCTATGGCTGCATTGGTGATGGATGCCAATATAATAAGCTGCAAAATGGGTTCACATGGCTGATATCCTGAGACAGAGTGACAATCAATTAAAACAGATTGGAAAGCTCACAACTGGACAAAAAGCTCATGCTAATTTGAAAAAGCAACACAGAAACACAATTACCTTCACCCTTTTTTATTGCAGAATTGTGATCAATGAACATTGACACTAGTTCATCTTGAATAACAGTTTTAAGTTAACAATTTAAACAAGTTTAAAAACTTTACTTCAATGAATCAACAATGAATGAATCCACTCAGTTTATTTGTACATTTTGAAATGACATGTTAACTTGTTCGTACATGTTACACATCTTAGTAAGTAGGCTATTATTACTAAAGCATACTTTCAGTTGAACAAAAACTAGTCCATACCAGAGGTGGCCAACCTTGCTCCACACCCTGATCTACCTGGTGAGCAGACTTCTATTCCAGCCCAGCAATAATACGCATTTTTATCAACTCTTTAGGTTCGATAAGTTATATCAGGTGTGTTACTACTGGGCTTGAACAGATGCCTGCACACCCAGCATAACTCCAGGAGCAGGATTGGTCTGCTCCAGTTGTAATAGCTTTGAAGCCTACATTGTGTGTGAATTTTAACTGTATTGTTGTATACAACCTTTGCTAACATAAGTACACATACAACCCATGGCATACAAGAATGTGCCAGCAGTCTCTTGGGACATCCATTGGGACCACTTCATCTGAGGACAGACTTTCAAAGCTCGCCATATCTGAGTACAGAAAACATAAAAAAGAAACAGGATTCATTATATTACAATTAGCAAGACAACCATGACTAGTATGTTGCTATTATCTCACTGTCTTCATATTTTTCCTCTCTATGGACTAGAACTGGAGAAGCTTTTCATAATGTCCCCCCTCAAAATTACCTTCCATATACAGTGCATTCGGAAAGTATTCAGACCCCTTGGCTTTTTCCACATTTTATTACATTACGGCCTTATTTAAAAATGTATTAAATTGTTTTTTTCCTCATCAATCTACACATAATACCCCATAATGACAAAGAAAAAACAGGTTTTTAGAATGTTTGTAAATGTATAAAAATTAAAAACTGAAATATCACATTTACATTAGTATTCAGACCCTTTACTCATTACCTTGTTGAAGCACCTTTGGCAGCGATTACAGCCTCGAGTCTTCTTGGGTCTGATGCAACAAGCTTGGCACACCTGTATTTGGGGAGTTTCTCCCATTCTTCTCTGCAGATCCTCTCAAACTCTTGTCAGGTTGGATGGGGAGCCTCAATGCACAGCTATTTTCAGGTCTCTGCAGAGATGTTCAATCAGGTTCAAGTCTGGGTTCTGGCTGGGCCACTCAAGGACATTCAGAGACTTGTCCCAAAGCCATTCCTGTGTTGTCTTGGCTGTGTGCTTAGGGTAGTTGTCCTGTTGAAAAGGTGAACCTTCGCCCCAGTCTGAGGTCCAGAGCGCTCTGAAGCAGGTTTTCATCAGGCCAAAGAGTTCAATCTTGGTTTTATCAGACCAGAGAATCTTGTTTCTCATGGTCTGAGTCCTTCAAGTGCCTTTTGGCAAACTCCAAGTGGGCTGTCATGTGCCTTTTACTAAAAAGTGGCTTCCATCTGGCCACACCACCATTAAAGCTTGATTGGTGGAGTGCAGCAGAGATGGTTGTCCTTCTGGAAGGGTGTCCCATCTCCACAGTGGAACTCTGGAGCTCTGTCAGAGTGACCATCGGGTTCTTTGTCACCTCCCTGACCAAGGCCCTTCAAACCCAATTGTTCAGTTTGGCTGGGCGGCCAGTTCTAGGAAGAGTCTTGGTGGTTCCAAACTTCTTTCATTTAAGAATGATGGAGGCCACTGTGTTCTTGGGAACCTTCAATGTTTTGGTACCTTTCCCCAGATCTGTGCCTCGACACAATCCTGTCTCGGAGCTCAACTGACAGTTCCTTTGACCCCACCGCTTGGTTTTGGCTCTGACGTGCACTGTCAACTGTGGGACCTTATATAGACAGGTGTGTGCCTTTCCAAATCATGTCCAATCAATTGAATTTACCACAGGTAGACTCCAATCAAGTTGTAGAAACATCTCAAGGATGATCAATGGAAACAGGATGCACCTGAGCTCAATTTTCGAGTCTCATAGCAAAGGGTCTGAATACTTATGTAAATAAGGTATTTCTTCTTTTTTTTTTAAAGCAATTTGCAAAAGAAAATCTAAAACAAATATTTTCACTTTGTCATTATGGGATATTGTGTGTAGATTGATGAGGATTTTTATTTATTTAATTTATTTTAGAATAAGGCTGTAACGTAACAAAATGTGGAAAAAAAACAAAGGGGTCTGAATACTTTCAGAGTGCACTAGTAGTCTTTTCCTTTTTCTGACAGCTGGAGCAGCAAATCCTTTCACCCTCTTCCATTGCTGTTTTTATCTACAAATGTATTTGGAGCATGTGTTTTTAATTTACAGTGATACATAAGCCTACATCAAGATAACAAGCTAATAGGAATTTAGTTAGCTGATGATATTTCACTTAGCTAGCTATACAGTATGTACAGTTGGCTAGCTAGCTAGCAGCTCATTAACCCACACAGAGTGGCCTTCCTATGCTAGCTAGCAGCTAATATATGGTACATTGTTTCTTTTTTTCATTTTCAAAATGTATACTTACTAGAATACATTCACACCTATGCCCTCGAAGCGGCCAGTCTTTTGCAGCGAAGAGTTGACAAGCGGAGGCCCTTTTCAGGTCAAACAACAAATTCAGCAGAAGTTCCACCCCCATTCATTTTCAAATTAAGGCACACAACAGAAATGTGCGGGGGATTGTGGGAAGATGAGCGGCGAGAACCCTGCTAGTGGAGCAGTACAAAAAGTTGAGCTCTGCTCTACTTTATGCAAATTAAAAACTAAATTAAGTGAAGCCTTGGAGCGAAGCGTTGTCAAGAGGAGGCACCGCCTCTGGTAGAAACCAGAGTGGCACCTGTTATCATACCATTATACCAGGCCCCACACGCAGAAATATCAGCCCACAGAGAGGACGAGATTTAACTTCACTCAACTTTCTAGAGCAATGGTCACCAAGGCATTCCTAGTCAATTGCCAAACATTTCTGTAAAAAACCCAAAGATAAAGCCTTGTGTTCCTTTTTTTGTTGGCGGTAGACGCGCCCGATTCAGCTGCCCCGCGCCGAGTAGGCAAACTGTTGCCATTGTGAATCATTTCATGTCTGAAGGTACAAACTCTGCCTTCCCATGGGCCCAGAGAGCAAATCAAGTGCACTATAGGCTTACCGCTGGCCAATCGGATGGCTCAGATTATAATGTCTGCAGTAACGTAGCAGGCATAAGAAATCTACAGCAAAGTTGATACTGTGATATTTCAAAATGTTTCAAACTATGACTACAGAGAGACTGTCAATGGATACAGCTATGAGCTGCTGTTTTTATGAGTTCATGTTTAAGTTCTTACTCAGCACTGTCAACACTTTGTATTCAACACTTTTATTAGCCATAAAATGCACTTTTTTCCTATTTCCACTCAGCGCTACAACAAGCACTAAAGCAGTAATGAATGAGTAGGTAAGTTGATCTGTAGGCTTCCGTTGTTATTATTAGCGGCTTGGGTCTTTTGTAATAGCAAGGAATATTTCACTTTCTCTGTTCATAGGAGTAATATGAATTTGTGCATGAGGCGATGTAACTCGAGTTTCGCCATCAGCTGAAGATGGTGTCAGTGGAGGAAAGGGAGAGCGGAGGGCTGTTGAGTGGCGAACCCTCAATCTTCTGCTCCTTCCCTCTGCTGAGACAGATCATCAGATGCATGCAACATCAGCCCAGTAAAATAGAAAGCAAATGATTTAAATCTCAACTTGCATTTAGACTCAGAAAGTGATCTTGACCTAGAAAAGGTTGGTGACCACTTCTAGAGTTTTCCCTGTTAACACTTTCAACATTTCTCTTTACTGTGGCAATTGGGATCGAATCAACGTAATATTAGCCACTTTCAATTCAACATACCAAAATAAAACTAACTATGCAAGAGATTTTGTTGTAGGCAGAACACATCGGAGTAGGATTCTATTGCATTGACACCAGTGAATGGGAGTGGAGCGGAGCTGGAGCGGAGCATGCCCAATTTGACTGCTTTGAGGATCAAGGTTCTCAAAGGCTGGAGCGCCAGCCTTCTCACACCTTCCAATTTCCCTCCAGTAGCGCTCACTTCATGAGCTCAGGGCCTGCCCGGCCCAGCATGCATTTGTAGTCTACTTGTGTGCTGTTATAGACCCTTGCTTTAGCTACTGTCATGGAATTCGCTCAATATTTTCAGAAATAAACTGATAGAACACACACGTGCTAAATCAAGGTGACTTACAAAGATGAGGACCGAGAGCAAGAAAGGGAGTGTGGTGATGTAATGTCCACAACTAAAGAATCGTTGTGGAATCTGAATAGACACATATCCCCAAGGCATGATGGTGTACTTAATATGTGCACATGCTAAAAGAAAGAACCGAGGTGTGTCATTGTAGCAAAGTATTTATAAACTAATAATCAGATCTCTTCAACGTTTCGTTCATTTTTGACAGGAGGGAGACTCCGGAAGCGCTGGACAGGCGGGAGCACCTGGAGGGAGGAGACGGAGAGACAGCCTGGTGCGTGGGGCTGCCACAGGAGGCCTGGTGCGTGGAGGAGGCACCGGATGAGACCACCGAGCCTGCACAACCTGTCCCGGCTGGATACTCCCCGTAGCCCGGCAAGTGCGGCGGGGTGGAACAGACCGCACTGGGCTGTGCTGGCGAACCGAGGACACCGTGCGTAGGGCTGGTGCCATATAACCCGGGGAAGAGGAGACGCACTGGAGACCAGATAAGCTGAGCCGGCTTCATTCCTCCTGGCTCGATGCTCACTCTAGCCCGGCCGATACGAGGAGCTGCGATGTAGCGCACCGGGCTATGCGTGCGCACTGGGGACACCGTGCGCCTCACCGCATAACACGGTGCCTGCCCGGTAAACCTTTCTCCACGGTAAGCGACACTCCCCGTGTGTCCCCCCCAATAAATTTTGGGGCTGCCTCTCGTCCCTGTTGTGCTGCCATGCTAACTCCTCATATCGCTGCCGCTCGGCTTTAGCTGCCTCCAGCTCTTCCCTGGGGCGGCGATATTCCCCAGCCTGTGCACAGGGTCCCTTACCGTTCAAAATCTCCTCCCATGTCCAGGAGTCCAGAACTCTCTGCTCCTGGTTACCACGCTGCTTGGTCCGGTTGTGGTGGGTACTTCTGTCACGATCGTCGTAGGTGGAAGAAGGAGAGGACCTAGGTGCAGTATGGTAAGTGTTCATGTTGTAAATTTAATCAAAACTGAACACTAAACAAAATAACAACGAGGAATAACGAGAACGAAACAGTTCTGTCAGGTGATACACACAAAACAGAAAACAACTACCCACAACTCAAGGGCGAAAACTCGGCTGCCTAAGTATGGTTCTCAATCAGAGACAACGATTGACAGCTGCCTCTGATTGGGAACCATACCAGGCCAAACACATAGAAATACAAACATAGAAAGAAACATAGAATACCCACCCACATCACACCCTGACCAAACTAAAAATAGAATCATACAAAGCAATCTACGGTCAGGGCATGACACATTGAATATCCCTTTGAGCATGGTGAAATTATTAATTACATTTACATTTTTGGATGGTGTATCAATAGACCTAATCACTCCAAGGACACAGGCGTCCTTCCTAACTCAGTTGCCAAAGAGGAAGGAAACCGCTCAGGCCAATGATGACTTTAAAACAGTTACATAGTTTAACTACAGCATTGTAGCAAAAAAAGTACTTTATCCTGAATACAAAGTGTTATGTCTGGGACAAACCAATGAGTACCACTCTTCATATTTTCAAGCATGGTGGTGGCTGCAAATTTGTTATTGGTATGTTTGTCATCAGCATGGACTAGGGAGTATTTTTTTAAATAAATGAAACGGAAGAGAGCTAAGCACAGGCAAAATCCTAGAGGATAACCTGGTTAAGTCTGCTTTCTTGTGAGACAAATTCACCTTTCAGCAGGACAATAACCTAAAACATTAGGCCAAATTTACACTGGAGTTGCATACCAAGACAACATTGAACATTCCTGAGTGGCCTAGTTACAGTTTTGACTTAAATTGGCTTGAAAATCTATGGCAAGACCTGAAAATGGTTGTCTAGCAATGTTAAACAACCAATTTGACAGAGCTTGAAGAATTTTGAAAATAATAATGTATACATATTGTACAATCCAGGTGTGGAAAGCTCTTAGAGACTTACCCAGAAAGTCTCACAGCTGCTATTGCTTCCAAAGGTGCTTCTACAAAGTATTGACTCAGGGGTGTGAATACTTATTTATGTAAATGAGATATTTCTGTATTTAATTTTCCCAAAATAATCTATAATTTCTAAAAACATGTTTCCACTTTGTCATTATGGGTTATTGCATGTAGATGGCTGATTAAAAAATGAATTCAGGCTGTAACACAAGTAAATGTGGAATAAGTCAAAGGGTATGAATACTTTCTGAAGGCACTGTAACTACATGCCCATCTAGCGACATCTTGGCGCACCTGATCCAGGTATTGTAAAAAGAAAGAAGAAAAAAGATCACTGTCATTATATCAAAATGTAAACAACCTTTGGGACAATATCATTAGGTTTCAAAGCTATTGTAATTGCAGTTTGCACAATAACTTTAATATGTGACGCAGATGCACCAGGTTCAAATGTTTACTCATGTTGTGTCCCTTGGACCTTGGGAGGATGGGGTTGTAGTTGGTAGAGCATGGCGCTTGTAACGCCAGGGTAGTGGGTTCAATCCCCGGGACCACCCATACGTAGAATGTATGCACACATGACTGTAAGTCGCTTTGGATAAAAGCGTCTGCTAAATGGCATATATTATTATTATTATTATTATATTAGATAGCTACTGAGTAAGGGGACATTGACGGGTCACCATCTCAAATGGCAAGGGTGGCAGTTCAATATTGGTTTCTTATAATGTTATTATAGTTCCCGTGTCCACTGTCCACCTAGGTAATTGTTTTGGAGGGTGGGTGCTCCATATGTTAAACAGCCAAGTTAACTATAGTATATAGCCAAGTTTTGAGGATATATCCTTTAGAATGTAACTTAAATATCTTTACAATTAGTTTTAGAACACCTACTCACGTGGTAGAATTATATACATGATTTGATAACAAAAGAGAAAAGGTTCAATTATGGGTTCATTCCTTGTTCTGGTAAAATGCATTCTCATAGGGGACACTAAAAATGCTGACACATAGACGCTTAAGACTAGCTGGACATACAAGGATCAAAGAAGTTGCCTAAGGACGGGGTCAGCCAAATGACCAACTGATGGATTACAGACATCAATCACAGGGCAGCTAGGCACCCTAAAGCTAAGAGAGATAAAAGACACACATGCAGAGGGACACAGAGTTAATTACAGAGCCAAAGCATAGGGTTGTAAAATAGAGGAATGTAAACTATTTTTAGTATAGCTGGACACGCTAGAAACTGAGGAGACACATAGTCTGCTGATCTTAGATAATACACAAACAAAAGAATGCATTTAGCTAAGTGCAGGAACAGCAAGGGTCTTGTCATCATTTATAATCTGACGGAAAGCAGGTATGGGCGTTATTGAGATGAACAAGCAGGATGCACGGATTGGAATGTAAACTAATTTTGCATGTGGGATGGGCTCATATGTAATATGTGGATAAATACTGGAGCCAGGGCTCTGGAAAAAGATGTGGGTCTCGTGGGTCCCGTGAGTCCCGTGGGGCTCTCCGGCTTCTGATGCGGGGGTGTATTAAAAGTCTATCATTGAATTCAAAAAGTTATTGGTCGTGTCATGTGTGAATCTATTGGCCACTACAGATTTGGCGAGCTTGCCAGGAGATCAGGGACTAAAGACGTTATTGGTTGGCCGTGGGATCTTTGGGGCAATCTGGCAAGACAAGGGTGGCCGCCCAGCTAAACAAGGTAAGCAAAGTTCTTACAATAGCTGAAATGTCTGTGTAGATTGCCACAAAGGATCCGGTAGCAGCAGGGGGAGCGTCAAGTAGGTCTCTCTCTCAAATTTCCTAAAAACTATAGAAACGAAATAACTTTTTGAAATTCAATGAATTGCATGTGTGTGTGTGTAAGCTTGGAAATCATATAATGAATGTGCATGCATGTGAATAAATAAGCGGGGGTTGTGAACTTCGCTGGTGTAGGGTGCGTGATTCGGACGGCACCCCTCGTTGAGTCATTCGCAGGGGACTGTTGTGTGAGCTGACTAGTGCGAGTGTTTAGCGCTCTCTGGCTGAGTGGTTGGAATCAGGCACAGGGCTACAGCGTCTGTTTATATGTTTAGAAAATAGATAAGTAGTAAGATAGATAAAATATTCATGGCTACTGCTTCAAGGAAAAGGTCTGTACGGATGGGTATTTAGTAAATAGATACACATGGCTACCGCTTTGAAATGAAGGTCTGTTACGGGTGAATATTTAATAAATAATAATATTTAGAATACAGAAACGTTAGCCTGATTGTGCGACGTTCATCTGAAAAAGGAAATCCTGCGATACCGCTTCAAAATATTTACCAAAAGGTCTGTATGGGTAAGGTTACTTTATTGATAAGTAATACTGCGATACCGCTTCAAAATATTTACCAGAAGGTCTGTATGGGTAGGCTACTTTATTGATAAGTAGATAGGGAAATATTCGTGGCTACCGCTCTATGAAAGAGGTCTGAAACGGACAAATATTTAAAACACAGGAAGAACGCCAGCCTGATTGTGCGACGTTCAACTGAAAAAGGAAATCCTGCGAATATAAAACGCTCCGTATAGCTAAACGGAGGTTTATAAACAGTAGGTCGTGCCACGATATTGCTCTAACGTAGAATAAAGATCAATACGGGGTGGATGAATAGGATATGAAGACAAGCTGATCCGATTAGACAGTATTCTTGTCATGTCGTAAAAATCCAATAGGATAATACATGTTTATGTAGAGGAAGTGAATTAAACTAGGGGATAAACTATAGGTCGTTTTTTAAGTAAAAAACGAAGGGATGTGTGAAAAATCCCATAGGATAAAACCAGCTTATGTTGAGGAAGTGAATTAAGTTAGTTTATTACCTATTTTGTTTTTAGGTAAAAACAGGGATTGAATGAATACTATAATATAATTCTTTGTGATGAATGAGCAGATTAGAAAGAAGAGGAAGAACAGGCTGTGTGTCTGTGACCAACTGGGAATGCTCAGGCCTCTCTGACAGTTAACTAAGTGTAATTTGAGAAAGAGAGCGCATTTAACTCTCACTGGGAAGAGGAACGAAATTGATAAATATTGGGCAAGATAAGTTATACATAAGCATAAAACATTGACTGGATAATGAGTTAAAAGACCATTGTAAAAATTACAATAGGTGTTAAAAAGAGGTATTAAACAAGGCATGGATAGTATATAACGGATGCGAAGTAGAAAGAGATAGATTAAAAATATACTGGTTAAAATAAATCTAGGCGGTCTAGAATGAAGTGAGAAGTCTAGATCACGAGCCCCGTAAACGAAATAGGAAGCTATAATTTAAAAATAGCCTCAGGAATTAAATAGTAAAATAGGCTAAAAGAGAAAATAGAAAGCGGATAAATAAAGAGATAAGAAAGTGCATTATTTAATTATAACTAAATTAATAGTATAAGCAAAGATAAAAACACAGTGATATTTGAGGTGCTGTATTAGAATAAGACATTAAGGCTTCTGTAAAATTCAGTTGTAGACATTATAGAATAGGTTTACTAGGGGTATTAAGTGATGTGACTAATAAATTATTATTTGAGAAGTAGGGTAGATCTGCCTTGGGAAATAGTAAATAAAGTGTATAATGCGATAGGAGTGTTTAGGGAAAATAAATAGTGGCATGGAAATAAACGGACTGTTTCTCCCTGGAATATAGAGATAGCGAAATGTAGTGGAGCCGTAGAGACGCTGAAAGACGCGAACGTTAATTCTTCCAATTCAATTTGGATATGAAGGAGCAGACCGTATAATGTAGGGCAACATTACCCGGTAAACAGGATAAATAAAATAATGAATTGGAACAATCACATAAAACCATAACACGAAGCTTAACTTAACATTCCATCATCAGAAATACATTACGATGGGGGACAGATATGATTCTGCTTGCCCTTGTAAATAGTGTGAGTGCTTTACAAAGCTATAGAAAATTAGTGTAAGATGACACTGGAATGTGGGAGCACCCTTTTCAAAAGAACAGCGGCTGATCGTTCTAAGGTTAAAATGAATGGAGTTTTCTCCAAGCTGTGTATAGTCTCTGATTGATCAAAAAGTGGTTCATAGAGAGTACAGTTTATATGTGATAAAATACGTACTAGATTACGTTTTACCTAACTTCTAGTAAGGTATCGATGTAATTTGCAAATAGCCCCACTTGGAGTTGTTTTGTATTAAAATGGTGGTTTCAATGGCGATTGAATGCGTGGAGGAAGTTGTTGTTAAAATACGGAGAATAAACATATATGAAGGATTGCAGAACGTGGTGAAGGTGGTTGAAAGAAGAGCAAATTGTAGTGTATGGGTAGGACCATACAGATGGTCGAGCAGGGAGGAATTGTATGTTCTGTGCATGGCTGGAGCTTTTATTGCATGCATGGGAAAAGTGAGGGGATTTCTTAGCAGCTTGCTGATTTAGAAGGTGGCATGGTAAATGTTAACGACATGTACATTTCTTTTCCAGAAGAAAAGGGGTTACATTTTCAATGGTTCTTTCAATTCAGTTTTAGACTGAGTATGCAGAGGGATGGAAGTGCTTTTGAAAGTGTGGTTAAGATGTTTCTAAAGAAAAGAGAGTATGCCCTGAACTAAGAATTTCCCGTGAAGACTGATCAACTTCACTAGAAATTGTTGGAACAGGTGGGATTTAATTATAAAATGATTGAGCAATACTAGTCTCTATTCAAAGTGTACCATTACTTTGAAATGCCATTATATCCTTGGGAAAAGGATGAAGAGTTGTAATCTTGAATTGACTAGTTATTTAAATAAGTTTATTTTTTATTTAACATGGGGTTATAGGAGAAAATATCAGTTCCCTAGGTTTATGGTCATTGGGTAAATACAAAGTGTGCTTTGTTCATTCTGCATATACAATATAAAATGGAAAAATATGTTAACAAGGGATAACAGTTATGTCAACTAGTTAATTGGGGTAGGATTCTCTGCAAGGGTTATGTTGATAACTACATAATCTGTAGCTCATCTGAGAGATTGCCAGTAGAATAAGGGAGTTATCATGGAATGTGACGATCATCACAACAAGTGTGTGTGGAACTTTACTCCACCCTACTGGCTGAATTAGTGAAGGACAACTGTGTCTGATGATCTGTGAATTGTATCTGGAATGATATGTGTCTGGGAGAAGACTAAAGGGGATTGAGGTAATGACCTTATAGTATCAGGCCACTCATGACAGAAAAACAGAGGCAAAAAGGTGCATGATAAAATAGATGTTACTGATACTAAAAGTTTTTAGTATAATGTTAATTATTAAAGGGATCATGAACTAAATTGAGTAGGTCAAATTTGAGTTAAAGTAAACAACATTTAGTTATGTTTTGAATATGGGAAAACTCTGGAAACTAATCCTGAGACAGGTTGGTTGACAGAACTTGCAGAATATTAGATTAAAGGTTTTTGTTTCTTTTATTTTACAATCTCATTGTAATTGTAGGGATACATTGGAATGACATAAGTAATTGAATAAAAAATATAGTCTGTTGTGTGATAACACCCAAGGATGAAGAAGATATTACAAATAGTGGTAATTTATTGCAAATATGCAGTTATTATCATTTACTTTACTATTTTTAAATTTATTTTTTGTTTTGAGGAAAATAAGAGTCTGAGGGGAGACTGATATAAATTGACTAAAAATGATTTGAGAATGTTTAAGTATGTATCAAACTATGGGAGAAAATTAGGAGTAGTGACTTATGTGTTATGGTAACAAAGGGGGGTGTTACTTCTAGAAACAATGTGTATTGATAGACAAGATAATTGACAGTTGGTCTTGTAAAGATATAGGGAAAATTCTAAAAATAGATAGAGCATTACACATACCTAGATTATGGTAAAAGTAATAAGTAGTGGCATTTTGAAGAAGCTTAGGACTTAGTTTTGTTAGGATTGGGTATTCTTTCAACTGGAAGACACTTGACTGATTACATGATATTCCTACAGCAGTTGCTGTAGGGACCATTATTTGGATGTCATTATGAATATTTTAGTGACAAGAGGCCAGGTATTTGAGACAGAATGTTTACATAATAGAATGTTTACATAGGGCTGTTATTTAAGAAAGTCTGTTGTCAGGAAATAACCCATGTGTCAGTATGTATGTTCCCAGGGAAAGAGGCCAGATGGAAGGGCATGGGCTGAATTCTGGAGACTGAGTGTACATCAAGATACACCGGGCTGGGGATATACTTCTTACAGCACCTGCAGTGGTAAAGATCGTCATGTCTCTCTTTGATGGGTGCATAAGTTTCACAAGAAGTAAGGTCCAGCTGAATAAGGGGTGAGCTTGAAAACACCATGACAGAGGACGTGAAACAAAACAAAAGAGAGAGAGAGAGAAACTAGATTCCACTGTAGACATACTGGGTTGAGTTTGGGGGTTATTGGTTTTATTTGATAATGTATCATGTGAATAAGGATAGATGGTAGTTGTACTCAGTGTTGAATTACTTCAAGAAGAAATAATGTTGATTAAGGTTATGCATAGGCTTTATCAGTTGATATAGAGCAAATTGGGAAATAAGTAAAAAATTACATGATTTGGGAACACCTCTCAGAACCTGTGGCCAAAAGGGGAAGACTGGATAAAAGCATGAGGAAGCTAATTAGGGCCTCCATTTTTGTAGAGTCCAGCAGAAACACATTGTCATGGTCTTAGATTTCAGTATATAAATACAGTCATGCATAACACATAACATTGTCAATACTGTTATGTTGTGTCTTTTGTTTTCTAAGTCTTTTGTTTAGGAAACTAGATGGAGAAGGGTTCTCCAGCTTCAGCTGGAATGTCAGTTTGTGTGATGAGTGATGGAAGTAAGAGAATGTATGGTGTAATCATAGAACAGAGGCCATAAGTCTTTAAGTATGAATGCCCCACAGAAAGAAGGCAGAAACCTGAACCAGGACGAGAGATTCCACATCAGATGATCCAAGGGGACCAGAAGGACCTCTCTCAGTGGTACCAGGAGATCCAGTCTACGTTCGAGTGTTCCGGAGGAAGTGGGATCAGCCGAGGAGAGAAGGACCCTTACGAGGTGGCAGCAGCCACAATCACGGCCGTCCAAGTGAAAAGAAGCAAGGCGTGGTATCATCTAAACCACTGTACCCGAGTCCCGACGGACGGAAGGACACAACCATACAAAGATGAGGACACAGAGGATGCTGATTCACCAGAGAGGAGCCCAGAGGGAGCAGGAGCAGTGGAATCGATCAAAGCGCCGGGGAGGAATCAAGAAAATGGCAGACCAGATACAACGAGTGCATCAGCTAACACATTCAGAAGAAGCATCAGGGGGTAACATGTCTGCTACTCCTGATGATATATATACCTGTTGGGGTAGACCTTCTTGACAGAAGCCCTCTACAGTGGGACCCTGAGGTATCACCTAAAGAATGGGAACATCTCTTCCCTGAAATGGATGCCTTCCCAGATGGAAGCCAGGTTCGGCCTGAGGGAGGAACAACAGGGCGAAGAAAGTAGAGGAGGAGCACCAACCAAGAGCAGAAGGAGAAATCCTGCAAGATGAAAGAAATGGGGATTTCCCCACAATTGACTTTTCAGCTCTTACCTGATCTCCATAATGAACCATTGGAATTAGGACCACGAAAG
This sequence comes from Oncorhynchus gorbuscha, assembly GCF_021184085.1. NCBI lineage: Eukaryota > Metazoa > Chordata > Actinopteri > Salmoniformes > Salmonidae > Oncorhynchus > Oncorhynchus gorbuscha. The sequence goes on along the minus strand of NC_060178.1, from coordinate 22,314,974 downwards.
AACAGTGACAAGGACAGAGTAAGAGCAACTGAGGACAATATGAAGATGATGCACGCACTCACAATCAAGATAAATGATAAAAGCAGGAAGAGAAGAGAGGAATCTGTCGAACGAGGTAAAAAGACAGGACCTGTTGATAGGTTTAAGTTTCATGTTCCGCCACAACTTCTAACAGAACCAGGGGAACCGAGGACAGTTTCTGTATGGAAGAAGAAATCTGTACCGGAGGAGCCACTCTGTGGATGGACGCATCATATAACAAAGGGAGAAGCTGTTTGGGACCTCAAAGGATGTGACCTGACACTAACCAAATGTGTGGAAGGCTGGGAGTGTCGTGTTTTGTCATATATTGTCTTGTCCTTGTGCTTTCCCTTCTGTTCGTTTCCCCCTGCTGGTCTTATTAGGTTCGTTCCCTTTTTCCATCCCTCTCTCTCCCCCTCCCTCTCTCTCTTCTCTCTATCGTTCCGTTCCTGCTCCCAGCTGTTCCTCATTCTCCTAACTCACTCATTTACTCTTTTCACACCTGTCCCCTATTTTGCCCTCTGATTAGAGCCCTATTTCTCCCCTTGTTTTCCGCTTCTGTCCTTGTCGGATGCTTGTATGATGTTCGCTGTGCTGTGTCCTTGTCTCGCCCTGTCGTGTTTTGTCTCCTTCAGATGCTGCGTGTGAGCAGGTGTCTTAGTCTGCTACGGTCGGTGCCTTCCCGAAGCAACCTGCAGTCAATGGTCGAGTCTCCAGTCTGTCCTCGTTACTACGAGTGGATTTAAGTTTTTTCCTGTTTTGTTTTCTTCTTGATTTTTCCAGGATTATTTACTTTTGTCATATACTGGAATAAAGACTCTTTTGGGTCCTTTTGGGTCCTCATTCACCAGCATAACAGAAGGATCCGACCAAGAATGGACCCAGCGACTACGGATTCTCGTAACACTGCCGTCGAGATCCAGGGAGCTATGCTCGGCAGACACGAGCAGGAATTGTCTGCTGCTCGTCATGCCGTTGAGACCCTGGCCGCTCAGGTTTCCGACCTCTCAGGACAGTTTCAGAGTCTTCGTCTCGTGCCACCAGCTACTTCCTGGTCTTCCGAGTCTCCGGAACCTAGGGTTAATAACCCACCATGTTATTCTGGGCAGCCCACTGAGTGCCGTTCCTTTCTCACCCAGTGTGATATTGTGTTCTCTCTCCAACCCAACACATACTCAAGAGAGAGAGCTCGGATTGCTTACGTCATTTCACTCCTTACTGGTCGGGCTCGAGAGTGGGGCACAGCTATCTGGGAGGCAAGGGCTGAGTGTTCTAACAATTATCTGAACTTTAAAGAGGAGATGATACGGGTTTTTGATCGTTCAGTTTTTGGTAGGGAGGCTTCTAGGGCCTTGGCTTCCCTATGTCAAGGTGATCGATCCATAACGGATTACTCTATAGAGTTTCGCACTCTTGCTGCCTCTAGTGACTGGAACGAGCCGGCGCTGCTCGCTTGTTTTCTGGAGGGACTCCACGCTGAGGTTAAGGATGAGATTCTCTCCCGGGAGGTTCCTTCCAGTGTGGACTCTTTGATTGCACTCGCCATCCGCATAGAACGACGGGTAGATCTTCGTCACCGAGCTCGTGGAAGAGAGCTCGCGTTAACGGTGTTCCCGCTCTCCGCATCGCAACCATCTCCTCCCTCCGGCTCAGAGACTGAGCCCATGCAGCTGGGAGGTATTCGCATCTCGACGAAGGAGAGGGAACAGAGGATCACCAACCGCCTTTGCCTCTATTGCGGTTCTGCTGGACATTTTGTCAATTCATGTCCAGTAAAAGCCAGAGCTCATCAGTAAGCGGAGGGCTACTGGTGAGCGCTACTACTCAGGTCTCTCCATCAAGATCCTGTACTACCATGTCGGTCCATCTACGCTGGACCGGTTCGGCTGCTTCATGCAGTGCCTTGATAGACTCTGGGGCTGAGGGTTGTTTTATGGACGAAGCATGGGCTCGGAAACATGACATTCCTCTCAGACAGTTAGGGAAGCCCACGCCCATGTTCGCCTTAGATGGTAGTCTTCTCCCCAGTATCAGATATGAGACACTACCTTTAACCCTCACAGTATCTGGTAACCACAGTGAGACCATTTCCTTTTTGATTTTTCGTTCACCTTTTACACCTGTTGTTTTGGGTCATCCCTGGCTATTATGTCATAATCCTTCTATTAATTGGTCTAGTAATTCTATCCTATCCTGGAACGTTTCTTGTCATGTGAAGTGTTTAATGTCTGCTATCCCTCCTGTTTCTTCTGTCCCCTCTTCTCAGGAGGAACCTGGTGATTTGACAGGAGTGCCGGAGGAATATCATGATCTGCGCACGGTCTTCAGTCGGTCCAGAGCCAACTCCCTTCCTCCTCACCGGTCGTATGATTGTAGTATTGATCTCCTTCCGGGGACCACTCCCCCTCGGGGTAGACTATACTCTCTGTCGGCTCCCGAACGTAAGGCTCTCGAGGATTATTTGTCTGTTTCTCTTGACGCCGGCACCGTAGTGCCTTCTTCCTCTCCTGCCGGAGCGGGGGTTTTTTTTGTTAAGAAGAAGGACGGTACTCTGCGCCCCTGCGTGGATTATCGAGGGCTGAATGACATAACGGTTAAGAATCGTTATCCGCTTCCCCTTATGTCGTCAGCCTTCGAGATTCTGCATGGAGCCAGGTTCTTTACTAAGTTGGACCTTCGTAATGCTTACCATCTCGTGCGCATCAGAGAGGGGGACGAGTGGAAAACGGCGTTTAACACTCAGTTAGGGCATTTTGAGTACCGGGTTCTGCCGTTTGGTCTCGCTAATGCTCCAGCTGTTTTTCAGGCATTAGTTAATGATGTACTGAGAGACATGCTGAACATCTTTGTTTTTGTCTACCTTGACAATATCCTGATTTTTTCACCGTCACTCGAGATTCATGTTCAGCACGTTCGACGTGTACTCCAACGCCTTTTAGAGAATTGTCTCTACGTGAAGGCTGAGAAGTGCGTCTTTCATGTCTCCTCTGTCACATTTCTCGGTTCTGTTATTTCCGCTGAAGGCATTCAGATGGATCCCGCTAAGGTCCAGGCTGTCAGTGATTGGCCCGTTCCAAGGTCACGTGTCGAGTTGCAGCGCTTTCTAGGTTTCGCTCATTTCTATCGGCGTTTCATTCGTAATTTCGGTCAAGTTGCTGCCCCTCTCACAGCTCTTACTTCTGTCAAGACGTGCTTTAAGTGGTCCGGTTCCGCCCAGGGAGCTTTTGATCTCCTCAAGAAGCGTTTTACGTCCGCTCCTATCCTCGTTACTCCTGACGTCACTAAACAATTCATTGTCGAGGTTGACGCTTCAGAGGTGGGCGTGGGAGCCATTCTATCCCAGAGCTTCCAGTCTGACGATAAGGTCCATCCTTGCGCTTATTTTTCTCATCGCCTGTCGCCATCGGAACGCAACTATGATGTGGGTAACCGCGAACTGCTCGCCATCCGCTTAGCCCTAGGCGAATGGCGACAGTGGTTGGAGGGGGCGACCGTTCCTTTTGTCGTTTGGACTGACCATAAGAACCTTGAGTACATCCGTTCTGCCAAACGACTTAATGCACGTCAAGCTCGTTGGGCGTTGTTTTTCACTCGTTTCGAGTTTGTGATTTCTTATCGCCCGGGTAATAAGAACACCAAGCCTGATGCCTTATCCCGTCTCTTTAGTTCTTCTGTGGCTTCTACCGATCCCGAGGGGATTCTTCCTTATGGGCGTGTTGTCGGGTTGACTGTCTGGGGAATTGAGAGACAGGTTAAGCAAGCACTCACTCACACTGCGTCGCCGCGCGCTTGTCCTAGTAACCTTCTTTTTGTTCCTGTTTCTACTCGTCTGGCTGTTCTTCAGTGGGCTCACTCTGCCAAGTTAGCTGGCCATCCCGGCGTTCGAGGTACACTTGCTTCTATTCGCCAGCGGTTTTGGTGGCCTACTCAGGAGCGTGACACGCGCCGTTTCGTGGCTGCTTGTTCGGACTGCGCGCAGACTAAGTCAGGTAACTCTCCTCCTGCCGGTCGTCTCAGACCGCTTCCCATTCCTTCTCGACCATGGTCTCACATCGCCTTAGATTTCATTACCGGTCTGCCTTCGTCTGCGGGGAAGACTGTGATTCTTACGGTTGTCGATAGGTTCTCTAAGGCGGCACATTTCATTCCCCTCGCTAAGCTTCCTTCCGCTAAGGAGACGGCAGAAATCATCATTGAGAATGTGTTCAGAATTCATGGCCTCCCGTTAGACGCCGTTTCAGACAGAGGTCCGCAATTCACATCACAGTTTTGGAGGGAGTTCTGTCGTTTGATTGGTGCTTCCGTCAGTCTCTCTTCCGGTTTTCATCCCCAGTCTAACGGTCAAGCAGAAAGGGCCAATCAGACGATTGGTCGCATATTACGCAGCCTTTCTTTTAGAAACCCTGCGTCTTGGGCAGAACAGCTCCCCTGGGCAGAATACGCTCACAACTCGCTTCCTTCGTCTGCTATCTCCGTTTCAGAGTAGTCTGGGTTACCAGCCTCCTCTGTTCTCGTCCCAGCTCGCCGAGTCCAGCGTTCCCTCCGCTCAGGCATTTGTCCAACTTTGTGAGCGCACCTGGAGGAGGGTGAGGTCTGCACTTTGCCGTTACAGGGCGCAGACTGTGAGAGCCGCCAATAAACGTAGGATTAAGAGTCCTAGGTATTGTCGCGGCCAGAGAGTGTGGCTTTCCACTCGTAACCTTCCCCTTACGACAGCTTCTCGTAAGTTGACTCCGCGGTTCATTGGTCCGTTCCGTGTCTCCTAGGTCGTCAATCCTGTCGCTGTGCGACTGCTTCTTCCGCGACATCTTCGTCGCGTCCATCCTGTCTTCCATGTCTCCTGTGTCAAGCCCTTTCTTCGCGCCCCCGTTCGTCTTCCCCCCCCCCCCCCGTCCTTGTCGAGGGCGCACCTATTTACAAGGTACGTAGGATCATGGACATGCGTTCTCGGGGACGTGGTCACCAGTACTTAGTGGATTGGGAGGGTTACGGTCCTGAGGAGAGGAGTTGGGTTCCATCTCGGGACGTGCTGGACCGTTCGCTGATTGATGATTTCCTCCGTTGCCGCCAGGATTCCTCCTCGAGTGCGCCAGGAGGCGCTCGGTGAGTGGGGGGGTACTGTCATGTTTTGTCATATATTGTCTTGTCCTTGTGCTTTCCCTTCTGTTCGTTTCCCCCTGCTGGTCTTATTAGGTTCGTTCCCTTTTTCTATCCCTCTCTCTCCCCCTCCCTCTCTCTCTTCTCTCTATCGTTCCGTTCCTGCTCCCAGCTGTTCCTCATTCTCCTAACTCACTCATTTACTCTTTTCACACCTGTCCCCTATTTTGCCCTCTGATTAGAGCCCTATTTCTCCCCTTGTTTTCCGCTTCTGTCCTTGTCGGATCCTTGTATGATGTTCGCTGTGCTGTGTCCTTGTCTCGCCCTGTCGTGTTTTGTCTCCTTCAGATGCTGCGTGTGAGCAGGTGTCTTAGTCTGCTACGGTCGGTGCCTTCCCGAAGCAACCTGCAGTCAATGGTCGAGTCTCCAGTCTGTCCTCGTTACTACGAGTGGATTTAAGTTTTTTCCTGTTTTGTTTTCTTCTTGATTTTTCCAGGATTATTTACTTTTGTCATATACTGGAATAAAGACTCTGTTTTTGTTAAATCGCTTTTGGGTCCTCATTCACCAGCATAACAGGGAGTTTATCATGAACAAGATAACACCAGCAGAAGGTGAAGAATTTGAAATTGAACGAATATGAATATGTTGAATTGGGTCCTGTGCCAGCACCTGGACAGGGGTGGCTGGTGACGACCAGGGTGGTGACAACAATGTTGGAGGCTGCTGTAACGACCACAGCAACTACCACTGAGATGACACCAACTGCTCTTACCAAGCAGATCGCGGCAATCACGAAGACACCTGACACATCAGAGCCAAAAGGATTCTTTAATGAGATTTGGAATTCTTTTTCAAACTCAAATGATCTATCTCATGAGAAGAACATTGCCAAAATGACAGATATAGATGTATCAGACTCAGAATCGTTCAATGACACCACACAGGAAGAAGAGGTGAAAAACGAATGGTACAGATGGGCTGAGTATACAGCAAACAGGCACAGAATGGACAATTGTATATTGTGTAGTAAGTCACCTTTGTCGGATCTTATAATAGTTCCTGAACCAGCATCATTTAAAGACTGTGCAAATTGGAAAAATGATCATTGTACCAACAGAAAGTATTCTATTCCTTTGTGTGACATAGAATGTAGGATTGCCCATGGGAGTACTAGAGGAAGTACCATGTTGAATGTGACTGGGTTGGGAGACAAGGATTGTGCTGTCTATAACATTTGAACTGAATTAAATGGACCTTTGTTAGATGGAAACACAGTGATTAAAGGAATATATGAATGTTTTTACAGCCATAACATTGAAGGTATTGATGTAGGTAACACCACTGTAGAATGTGATACTATTTGGGTACTAGAGACTACAGGGGTTGATAGCGAATAGAAAAGGGTTGTGTGGTAAAAACAAACTGTTGAATGTACTGCCAGATGGATGGATTGGGTCTTTGTACCTTAGTTAGAGCAATTCAACAGGTAACCATTATTAAATCACCCCATGATGTTAACTCTAGAGTTAAGAGGGCGTATGAGAAAGACACTGAGGTATACTTTGATGCAATTGGACAGCCTAGAGGGGTGCCTTGGGAGTTCAAGGCAAGAGATGAAATTAAATCTGGATTTGAAGCAATATTTTTGTGTATAACACCAAATAAGAACTTAGAGTGGATTAATTATATATACTATAACCAACAGAGATTCATTAACTATACTGACTCGGCTCTAATGGCGTTGAGGGAACAGGTACAGGCTACCAGTAAAATGTCTTGGCAAAATAGATAGGCTTTCAATTGGCTTTTGGCAGAGAAGGGTGGAGTTTGTTATGTTCGGGGATGATTGTTGCACCTTTATTCCCAATGACACTGCGCCTAATGGATCCTTTGCAATCGCCATGGCTAAACTTAAAGGGTTAAGAGAAGAGGTTAAGGAAAATGCTGGGGTGGACTCTCATGTTTGGAATTGGTTGGACTTAGCATTGGGGAAATGGGGAGCTATGTTTGCTAGGATGACCTTTATGCTGGGAGGGGGTTATTGGCTCTGGGTATTGTATTTTGTTGTGTTTTACCCTGGGTGAAATCACTTGTGATCCAGACAACGGTTAAACAGATGTTTGTAAGTAGAGCTGACACTGGTGATAGTTAATCCTGTGCCGGGTAGGCCAGGCCACTATACTGATGGGAATGGACAGTTATGCAATGTGGTTGGTGGACCCCTTGACTGCCCTTTTGGTAATCCAAACTGCCTGTATGGAGTGGTCTCTGGAGGTGGTTACACTTGCCAGGGTTTTCATAAGGATGGTTTACATGTATATGCTGACATTCCAAAGTCATAGGACAGTCAACTGATACGTATCCACAAAAAGGGTCACTTCCGTAGTAAGTACGACAGGTGCTATGTAAGGTTTTTAATGTATCTACTTTTGTTTACGGCCTTGTGTTGTAGTATGTTTTGTTGAATGTTTTTATAGGTATATCGATGAATATATCTGGGTTTTCTTTTAATTAAAAGTTAGTTTTGCCTTCTGAATATTAGGTTAAATTTAAAAACATGAAGGTAAACAGTGGGATATACTGATTATAAGTGTCTATGGACCATGTCCTTAATCTTTTAACAGAGGTTGATATCATGTTTGTTGGAGAGGTGTCTGAGAGGGAGGATCATGTTGATAGCGTAAATTTAGAATGATGTTGTGTCAATTTGATTTTGAATTGTTTTTTCTTTTTCACATAACTGAGATAGTCTTAGGCAAGGCTATGTGCTTATGCTTCAACAAAGTGTACTGTAGTTCTTTTATTGTTTGTTTCTAACTAGATCTTTTACTCTTATGAAATACTAGAGATGTTTGGTCTAAGTTAATTAGGAAGCTTGATTTTTGTTAATCAACTGTTGATATTATGTTCCGTTAAGTTTTTTGGTGCTTATTAAAGCACCAGAGGGAGGTCATGTGGTGGAATTATATACATGATTTGAGAACAAAAGAGAAAAGGTACAATTATGGGTTCATTCCTTGTTCTGGTAAAATGCATTCTCATAGGGGACACTAAAAATGCAGACACATAGACGCTTAAGACTAGCTGGACATACAAGGATCAAAGAAGTTGCCTAAGGACGGGGTCAGCCAAATGACCAACTGATGGATTACAGACATCAATCACAGGGCAGCTAGGCACCCTAAAGCTAAGAGAGATAAAAGACACACATGCAGAGGGACACAGAGTTAATTACAGAGCCAAAGCATAGGGTTGTAAAATAGAGGAATGTAAACTATTTTTAGTATAGCTGGACAAGCTAACTCTCTCTCCTCTGCTCGCATCCTTCTAGACCTATCGGCTGCCTTCGATACTGTGAACCATCAGATCCTCCTCTCCACCCTCTCCGAGTTGGGCACCTCCGGCGCGGCCCACGCTTGGATTGCGTCCTACCTGACAGGTCGCTCCTACCAGGTGGCGTGGCGAGAATCTGTCTCCTCACCACGCGCTCTCACCACTGGTGTCCCCCAGGGCTCTGTTCTAGGCCCTCTCCTATTCTCGCTATACACCAAGTCACTTGGCTCTGTCATAACCTCACATGGTCTCTCCTATCATTGCTATGCAGACGACACACAATTAATCTTCTCCTTTCCCCCTTCTGATGACCAGGTGGCGAATCGCATCTCTGCATGTCTGGCAGACATATCAGTGTGGATGACGGATCACCACCTCAAGCTGAACCTCGGCAAGACGGAGATGCTCTTCCTCCCGGGGAAGGACTGCCCGTTCCATGATCTCGCCATCACGGTTGACAACTCCATTGTGTCCTCCTCCCAGAGCGCTAAGAACCTTGGCGTGATCCTGGACAACACCCTGTCGTTCTCAACTAACATCAAGGCGGTGGCCCGTTCCTGTAGGTTCATGCTCTACAACATCCGCAGAGTACGATCCTGCCTCACACAGGAAGCGGCGCAGGTCCTAATCCAGGCACTTGTCATCTCCCGTCTGGATTACTGCAACTCGCTGTTGGCTGGGCTCCCTGCCTGTGCCATTAAACCCCTACAACTCATCCAGAACGCCGCAGCCCGTCTGGTGTTCAACCTTCCCAAGTTCTCTCACGTCACCCCGCTCCTTCGCTCTCTCCACTGGCTTCCAGTTGAAGCTCGCATCTGCTACAAGACCATGGTGCTTGCCTACGGAGCTGTGAGGGGAACGGCACTTCAGTACCTCCAGGCTCTGATCAGGCCCTACACCCAAACAAGGGCACTGTGTTCATCCACCTCTGGCCCGCTCGCCTCCCTACCACTGAGGAAGTACAGTTCCCGCTCAGCCCAGTCAAAACTGTTCGCTGCTCTGGCCCCCCAATGGTGGAACAAACTCCCTCACGACGCCAGGACAGCGGAGTCAATCACCACCTTCCAGAGACACCTGAAACCCCACCTCTTTAAGGAATACCTAGGATAGGATAAAGTAATCCCCCCCCCTTAAAAGATTTAGATGCACTATTGTAAAGTGGCTGTTCCACTGGATGTCATAAGGTGAATGCACCAATTTGTAAGTCGCTCTGGATAAGAGCGTCTGCTAAATGACTTAAATGTAATGTAAATGCTAGAAACTGAGGAGACACATAGTCTGCTGATCTTAGATGATACACAAACAAAAGAATGCATTTAGCTAAGTGCAGGAACAGCAAGGGTCTTGTCATCATTTATAATCTGACGGAAAGCAGGTATGGGCGTTATTGAGATGAACAAGCAGGATGCATGGATTGGAATGTAAACTCATTTTGCATGTGGGATGGGCTCATATGTAATATGTGGATAAATACTGGAGCCAGGGCTCTGGAAAAAGATGTGGGTCTCGTGGGTCCCGTGAGTCCCGTGGGGCTCTCCGGCTTCTGATACGGGGGTGTATTAAAAGTTTATCATTGAATTCAAAAAGTTATTGGTCGTGTCATGTTTGAATCTATTTGCCACTACACTCATTCAAGGGTTTTTCTTTATCTTTACTATGAAATAACACATATGGAAAAAACTATGAAGTAACACATATGGAATCATGTAGTAACCAAAAATGTGTTAAACAAATAAAAATATATTTTATATTTGAGACTCTTCAAATAGCCACCCTTTGCCTTGATGACAGCTTTGCACACTCTTGGCATTCTCTCAACCAGCTTCACCTGGAATGCTTTTCCAACAGTCTTGAAGGAGTTCCCACATATGCTGAGCACTTGTTGGCTGCTTTTGCTTCACTCTGTGGTCCGACTCATCCCAAACCATCTCAATTTGGTTGAGGTCGGGGGATTATGGAGGCCAGGTCATCTGATGAAGCATTCCATCAACCTCCTTGGTAAAATAGCCCTTACACAGCCTGTAGGTGGGTGTTGGGTTATTGTCCTGGAGAAAAACAAATGATTGTCCTACTAAGCCTAAACCAGAAGGGATGGCGTATCTCTGCAGAATGCTGTGGTAGCCGTGCTGGTTAAGTGTGCCTTGAATTCTAAATAAATCACAGACAGTGTCACCAGCAAAGCACCCCCACACAATCACACCTCCACCTCCATCCTTTACGGTGGGAAATACACATGCGAAGATCATCCGTTCACCCACACCGACACACCGGCAAAGACAAGGCGGTTGGAACCAAAAATCTCAAATTTGGACTGCAGACCAAAGGACATGTCCAATGCTCGTGTTTCTTGGTCCAAGCAAGTTTCTTGTTATTATTGGTGTCATTTAGTAGTGGTTTTCTTTGCAGCAATTCGACCATGAAGGCCTGATTCAAACAGTCTCCTCTGAACAGTTGATGTTGAGATGTGTCTCTTACTTGACCTCCGTAAAGCATTTATTTGGGCTGCAATTTCTGAGGCTGGTAACTCTAATGAATTTATCCTCTGCAGCAGAAGTAACTCTGGGTCTTCCATTCCTGTGGCGGACATCATGAGAGCCAGTTTCATCATAGTGCTTGATGGTTTTTGCAACTGCACTTGAAGAAAATGCCAAAGTTATTGAAATGTTCTGTATTGACTGACCTTCATGTCTTAAAGTAATGATGGACTGTCATTTCTCTTTGCTTATTTGAGCTGTTCTTGCCATAATGTGAACTTGGTCTTCCACCAAATATGGCTATCTTTTGTATACCCCCTTATCACAACACAACTGATTGGCTCAAACGCATTAAGAAGGAAAGACATTCTACAAATTAACTTTTAAAAAGGCACACCTGTTAATTGAAATGCATTCCAGGGGACTATCTCATGAAGCTGGTTGAGAGAATGCCAAGAGTGCGCAAAGCTGTCATCAAGGCGAAGGGTGGCTAGTTGATGAATCTGTTTGTTTAACACTTTTTTTTCATAGTATTGATGTCTTCACTATTATTCTACAATGTAGAAAATAGTAAAAAATAAAGAAAAACCCTTGAATGAGTAGGTGTTCTAAAACCTTTAACCGGTAGTGTACAGCTACAAAATTAATAGAAATCCAATAGGAGAAAAAAACATGTTAATCCTATAGGATCATATAGTATTCCAATACAAAGATCCAAATAGATTCCAATAGAAAAATGATTTCAACTTTTGGAACCACTCCTATTGGACTCCAACAGGATTCTATCCTATAGGGCAAAAAAAGTATTTAGTCAGCCACCAATTGTGCAAGTTCTCCCACTTAAAAAGATGAGAGAGGCCTGTAATTTTCATCATAGGTACACTTCAACTATGACAGACAAAATGAGAAAAGAAAATCCAGAAAATCACATTGTAGGATTTTTAATGAATTTATTTGCAAATTATGGTGGAAAATAAGTATTTGGTCAATAACAAACAGGCAAGATTTCTGGCTCTCACAGACCTGTAACTTCTTCTTTAAGAGGCTCCTCTGTCCTCCACTCGTTACCTGTATGAATGGCACCTGTTTTAACTTGTTATCAGTATAAAAGACACCTGTCCACAACCTCAAACAGTCACACTCCAAACTCCACTATGGCCAAGACCAAAGAGCTGTCAAAGGACACCAGAAACAAAATTGTAGACCTGCACCAGGCTGGGAAGACTGAATTTGCAATAGGTAAGCAGCTTGGTTTGAAGAAATCAACTGTGGGAGCAATTATTAGGAAATGGAAGACATACAAGACCACTGATAATCTCCCTCGATCTGGGGCTCCACGCAAGATCTCACCCCGTGGGGTCAAAATGATCACAAGAACGGTGAGCAAATATCCCAGAACCACACGGGGGGACCTAGTGAATGACCTGCAGAGAGCTGGGACCAAAGTAACAAAGCCTACCATCAGTAACACACTACGCCACAGTGCCAGACGTGTCCCCCTGCTTAAGCCAGTACATGTCCAGGTCCGTCTGAAGTTTGCTAGAGAGCATTTGGATGATCCAGAAGAAGATTGGGAGAATGTCATATAGATGAAACCAAAATAGAACTTTTTGGTAAAAACTCAACTCGTCGTGTTTGGAGGACAAAGAATGCTGAGTTGCATCCAAAGAACACAATACCTACTGTGAAGCATGGGGGTGGAAACATCATGCTTTGGGGCTGTTTTTCTGCAAAGGGACCAGGACGACTGATCCGTGTAAAGGAAAGAATGAATGGGGCCATGTATCGTGAGATTTTGAGTGAAAACCTCCTTCCATCAGCAAGGGCATTGAAGATGAAACGTGGCTGGGTCTTTCAGCATGACAATGATCCCAAACACACCGCCCGGGCAACGAAGGAGTGGCTTCGTAAGAAGTATTTCAAGGTCCTGGAGTGGCCTAGCCAGTCTCCAGATCTCAACCCCATAGAAAATCTTTGGAGGGAGTTGAACGTCGGTGTTTCCCAGCAACAGCCCCAAAACATCACTGCTCTAGAGGAGATCTGCATGGAGGAATGGGCCAAAATACCAGCAACAGTGTGTGAAAACCTTGTGAAGACTTATAGAAAACAGTTTGACCTCGGTCATTGCCAACAAAGGGTATATAACAAAGTACTGAGATAAACTTTTGTTATTGACCAAATACTTATTTTCCACCATAATTTGCAAATAAATTCATTAAAAAATCCTACAATGTGATTTTCTGGATTTTTTTCCCTAATTTTGTCTGTCAGAGTTGAAGTGTACCTATGATGAAAATTACAGGCCTCTGTCATCTTTTTAAGTGGGAGAACCTGCACAATTGGTGGCTGACTAAATACTTTTTTGACCCACTGTATTTGACTATTTGAGTATTTAACTATAATATGTTTTACATTACATTGGATTAAACTGAAATTGCAATGCTTGATATGGTCCCTCTTGTCTCATTTTCCAGGATCTAAATAGCAAAAGAGATCCTAGATTAGTACTAATTTACAAGATACCCTGTAAATATGGGCCCAGAAGTACGCAGCATATAAAGAGGATTTTGTTGCCAGTATTTCCCTGGGTTAGTTACTCTGTCTAAGGCTAAAAAGGAAGCATGGAATTCCTGATTGACCATACTGCTATTCGGAAAGTATTCAGACCGGTTGACTTTTTCCAAATGTTGTTATGTTACAGATTTATTCTAACGTGGATTAAATACATGTTTCTTCTCATCAATCTACACACAGTACCCCATAATGATGAAGCAAAAGCTTTTTTCCCCCAGCAAATGTATTATAAATGTAAAACATATACTGTATTTACATAATTATTCAGACCCTTTGCTATGAGACTCGAAATTGATCTCAGGTGCATCCTGTTTCCATTGATCATCCTTGAGATGCTTCTACAATTTGATTGGAATCCACCTGTGATAAATTCAATTGATTGGACATGGTTTGGAAAGGCACACACCTGTCTATATACGGTCCCACAGTTGACAGTGCATGTCAGAGCAAAAACCGAGCCATGTGATCGAAGGAATTGTCAGTAGAGCTCTGAGGCAGAATTGTGTCAGCACAGATCTGGGGAAGGGTTCCAAAACATCTCTGCAGCATTGAAGGTCCCCAAAACACAGTGTCCTCCATCATTCTTAAATGGAAGAAGTTTGGAACCACTAAGACTCTTCCAAGAGCTGGCCGCCCGGCCAAACTGAGCAATCGGAGGTGAGGGGAAGGGGGGGGGTGACCAAGAATCGGATGGACACTCTGACAGAGCTCCAGAGTTCCTCTGTGGAGATGGGAGAAGCTTCCAGAAGGACAACCATCTCTGCAGCACTCCACCAATCAGGCCTTTATGACAGAGTGGCCATACGGAAGACATTCCTCAGTAAAAGGCACAACAGCCCGCTTGGAGTTTGCCAAAAGGCACCTAAAGGACTCTCAGACCATGAGAAACACGATTCTCTGGTCTGATTATAACCAAGATTGCACTCTTTGGCCTGAATGCCTAGCGTCGCTTCTGGAGGAAACTTGACACCATCCCTACGGTGAAGCATGGTGGTGGCAACATTATGCTGTAGAGATGTTTTTCAACAGCAAGGACTGTGAGACTAGTCAGGCTGAAGGAAAGATAAACAGAGCAAAGTACAGTGTTATCCGTGATGATAACCTGCTCCAGAGCGCTCAGGACCTCAGACTAGGGTGAAGGTTCATCTTCCAAAAGGACAACGACCCTAAGCTCACAGCCAAGACAACATAGGACTGACTTCAGGACATGTCTCTGAATGCCCTTGAGTGGTCCAGCCAGAGCCCGGACTTGAAACCAATTGAACATCTCTGGAGAGACCTGAAAATAGCTGTGCAGCAACGCTCCCCATCTAACCTGACAGAGCTTGAGAGGATCTGCAGAGAAAAATGGAAGAAACTCCCCAAATTCAGGTGTGCAAAGCTTGTAGCATCATACCAAAACATGCTCGAGGCTGTAATCGCTGCCAAAGGTGCTTCAACAAAGTACAGAGTAAAGGGTCTGAATACTTGTGTATACGTGAAATTTCCGTTTTTTCTTTGTTTATTTACAAAAAAACATTTCTATAAACCTGCTTTACTTTGTCATTATGGGGTATTGTGTGTAGATTGACGAGGAAAAAAAATATTTAATACATTTTCGAATAAGGCCGTAACTGTGGAAAAAGTCGAGGGCTCTGAATACTTTCATAATGTACTGTATATACTGACAAAATAGAAGGAAAGAGAGATTCCCTGGTGGTGGAAAGGATAAAAGACCTGGCATAGGATCCAAACATTGCAGGTTCAAACCCTACATGTGCAGATTATCAACATAAAACCTGGTTGTGTTTGTATGATTAAATGCTGTTAAAATGTCCTGTGAATGAAATTAAAATGCATTGTGTCTCTATATCACCTACAACACAGTCCTCAAATGCATATTGCCATTACATTTGGAGAGAAACATAATGGGGATGATTTTCATGTTGTGGTAATATTAAGTAAAACTTAAATATGACATTCTCTAAATGTTCTGAGGACATCCAATACAAGGTCAAATTAATATTGTGTGAACATCAATGGAATATTATGTTAAACCTAAAACAACTATGCAATGAACATCCTAAAAACTGACCTATTTCATTCTTACAACATTAAAGGCAATGTCCTGTGTAACATAACACATTGTATGAATGTCATCACAACTGAGCATATTTTGTGTTTTGGGAACCTAAACACAAAATGTTAATGTACCCACACTGTTCCCACAAACTAATTGCACTACCGTTCAAAGGCTACTTAGAAATGTCCTTGTTTTTAAATGAAAAGCACATTTTTTGCCCATTAAAATAACATAAGATGTATCATTACATTGGTAATGTTGTAAATGACTATTGTTGTAATTGACTATTGTAGCTGGAAACATCTGCTGGAAACAGCAGATTTTTTTTAGGGATTATCTTCATAGGCGTACAGAGGCTCCTTTATCAGCATCCATCACTCCTGTGTTCCAATAGCACATTGTGTTAGCTAATCCACGTTTATCATCTCAAAAGGCTAATTGATCTTTAGAAAACCCTTTTGCAATTATGTTAGCACAGCTGAAAACTGATGTTCTGATTAAAGAAGCAATAAAACTGGCCTTCTTTAGACTAGTTGAGTATCTGGAGCATCAGCATTTGTGGGTTCAATTACAGGCTCAAAATGGCCAGAAACAAATAACGTTCTTCTGAAACTCGTCAGTCTATTCTTGTTCTGAAAAATGAAGGCTATTCTATGTGAGAAATTGCCAAGAAACTGAAGATCTCGTACAACGCTGTGTACTACTCCCTTCACAGAACTAGTTAAATAAAGGTAAAATAAACTAAAAAAACAGCAAAACTGGCAGCTTCATTAAATAGTACCCGCAAAACAACCATCTCAACGTCAACAGTGAAGAGGCGACTCCGGAATGCTGGCCTTCAAGGCAGAGTTGCAAATAAAAAGCCATATCTCAGACTGGCCAATAAAAATGAAAGATTAAGATGGGCAAAAGAACACAGACACTGAACAGAGGAACTCTGCCTAGAAGGCCAGCATCCCGGCGTCGCCTCTTCACTGTTGACGTTGAGACTGGTGTTTTGCGGGTGCTATTTAATGAAGCTGCCAGTTGAGGACTTGTGAGGCGTCTGTTTCTCAACGTTTTGGTAACACATCTTTTGTGATGTTACCAGTGTTCCCACCAGACTGTTTCCACAACCTAATGACACATTCTGGGAACATTTAATGAACAGATTAAATGTGTTATAGGAACGTTCTTGCAACACCAGGCAGATGTTTTATACAACAACAACAAAATATCTCCCATTTGTGGAATGTTCTGTGGTGGTTGTTACAACATTTTTGTGAATGTTACAATAACATTCCAAGGATATTTCATATAAAACATTTTTGATAAATAAATAGATTTGACCAAAAACATTCTCTGAATTCTCCCAATGTTTTTTGGGATGTTATAATCTTAATGTTAGATAACTTGAATATAATAGGAATCTTAGCTAATGTTCTGGGAATGTTCCTGGTTTGCTGGGGAATATCTATTCATTATTATATTTAAAGAGGACATTTGCCATTGGCTACGCCGATTCGCATTATGAGAAATCCCCCGGATTTGAATGTCTATGGAAATCCCATGCAGCCTATGTTATCCTCACAAATAATCCTGATAGGTTTCTGCAATGACCTTAGTGATCTCTGTTTTACAGCCTGTGTTCGAAATAGCTGCTCAGTGAAACGACCTGTTCTGATTTGTCATAGACGCTTGCTAAAAAACTTTAATGAGCAAGCCTGCCTTCATAAACTTGCCTCTGTAAAATGGTATAGAATTAGCTTGATTCCCTCTGTCGAGGACGCTTGGACCTTTAAAAAATATATATATATATTCAGTGGTATTGTTAACAAACACGCCCCCATAAAGAAAATGATAATTAAAAACAGGTTCAGCCCCTGGTTAGACCGTGATCTTGCAGTTACTCCACCTCAAGAATTGCATTTGGCGAAAGGCTCGGCACACGCAAACTCAGGCTAACTGGCTATCGTTCAGGCAAATGAGAAATAAGTGCACTCAGGCTATCCGGAAGGCCAAAGTTATTTACTTTAAGGAGCAGTTCTCTCTTTGTGGGTCTAACCCCAAGAAGACACCTGCCCATGTCCTTTATTGTTGATGATGTGGTTGTTACTGACAAGAAGCACATGGCTGAGCTCTTTAATCACCACTTTATTAAGTCAGGATTCCTATTTGACTCAGCCATGCCTCCTTGCCCGTCCAACATTTCCTCATCTCCTACCCTTCTAATGCTACTATTCCTGATGCTTTACCTCTTTTCCACTTTTTAAAAATGTATTTATGTCACCTTTATTTAACCAGGTAGGCTAGTTGAGAACAAGTTCTCATTTACAACTGCGACCTGGCCAAGATAAAGTGTAGCAATTCGACACATACAACAACACAGAGTTCCACATGGAATAAACAAAACATACAGTCAATAATACAATAGAACAAAATAAAACAAAAAGTCTATATACAGTGAGTGCAAATGAGGTAAGATAAGGAAATAAATAGGCCTTGGTGGCGAAGTAATTACAATATAGCAATTAAACACTGGAATGGTAGATCGGCAGAAGATGAATGTGCAGGTAGAGATACTGGGGTGCAAAGGAGCAAAATAAATAAATACCAGTATGGGGATGAGGTAGGTAGGTAGATGGGCTGTTTACAGATGGGCTATGTACAGGTGCAGTGATCTGTAAGCTGCTCTGACAACTGGTGCTTAAAGCTAGTGAGGGAGATGCGAGTCTCCAGCTTCAGAGATTTTTGCAATTTGTTCCAGTCATGGGCAGCAGAGAACTGGAAGTAAAGACGACCAAATGAGGAATTGGCTTTGGGGGTGACCAGTGAGATATACCTACTGGAGTGCGTGCTACGAGTGGGTGCTGCTATGGTGAACAGTGAGCTGAGATAAGGCGGGGCTTTACCTAGCAGAGACTTGTAGATAACCTGTAGCCAGTGGGTTTGGCGACGAGTATGACAGTTTTTCCCCTGCCCCGCTACAAAGTTTCTCCCTGCAGGCAGTCACTGAGTCCGAGGTGCTGAAGGAGCTCCTTAAACTTGACTCCAAAAAACATCTGGGTCAGATGGTTTAGACCCTTTCTTTTTTAAGGTTGCTGCCCCTATCATCGCCAAGCCTATCTCTCCTTTCTGTGGAGGTTCCCATTGCCTGGAAGGCAGCCATGGTTCATCCTTAATTTAAAAGGGGAGATCAAGCTGATCCTAACTGTTATAGGCCTATTTCTATTTTGCCCTGTTTATCAAAAGTGTTGGAAAAACTTGTCAATAAACAACTGACTGGCTTTCTTCATGTCTATAGTATTCTCTCGGGTATGCAATCTGTTTCCGCTCAGGTTATGGATGTGTCACTGCAACCTTAAAGGTCCTCAATGATGTCACTACTGCCCTTGATTCTAAGCAATACTGTGGTGCTATTTTTATTGACATGGTCAAAGCTTTTGATACAGTAGACCATTCCATTCTTGTGGGCCAGCTAAGGAGTATTGGTGTCTCTGAGGGGTCTTTGGCCTTGTTTACTAACTACCTCTCTAAAAGAGTGCAATGTATAAAGTCAGAAGATCTGCTGTCTCAGCCACTGCCTGTCAACAAGGGAGTACCCCAAGGCTCGATCCTAGGCCCCACACTCTTTTCAATTTACATCAACAACATAGCTCAGGCAGTAGGATGCTCTCTCATCCATTTATATGCAGATGACACAGTCTTATACTCAGCTGGTCCCTCCCCGGATTTTGTGTTAAATGCTCTACAACAAAGCTTTCTTAGTGTCCAACAAGCTTTCCCTACCCTTAACATTGTTCTGAACACCTCAAAAACAAAGGTCATGTGGTTTGGTAAGAAGAATGTTTCTCAAATGTAAGATTTTCGAAGATGTTCCAAACTTCAAATTTCAAAGTGTTTGGTTACTTCTCTGTATCGCTCCAAAGTTACATTTAGGCATTAACTCCGAATTCTTAAGTTTAGGCATTAACTCCGAATTCTTAAGTTTAGGCATTAACTCAGAATTCTTAAGGTTAGGCATTAACTCAGAATTCTTAAGGTTAGGCATTGACTCAGAATGGTTAAGGTAAGGGTTAAGGTTGGGGATAGGCCTAAAACTCAAATAGTTTAAAACAACTTTCTATTGCTGAATTGGAACATACAACATTTACGCCCTAGCAAAACCAAAGCCAACTTGAAGGTAACACTGCTCACTGTTGCCTCTTGTGGCCGGTTCCCAAGTCATCTCCAGACATCCTCAGACATGGATGGTTGTCTAATACTGACTTGTGTGATACAAGTCAGTACTCACCTGAGTGACCTTCCTGAAAACATCAGCTATGCAGGTGTCTTCTATCACAGGTTAACACTTAATCTGATTAAATCTAGTTCTAAGTGTACACCTCATGTATTCCTACCCACTAAATGGATTTTGTACTCCCATTCCTGGTGTCCTCACTAGGCTATCTAATATAATACATTCTTTCTCAAAACATTGTTTGTTTTGTTTGTTTTTGTAGTTAAATGCCTAATTTGGCTGTTCTCATCATGGGTTTAAATGGGTGAAAAGAAGGCTTCAACTTCCTGTTAATTTTGTCTGTCCTTATTCAACAATAATACGTTCTTAGACCAAAGAGTGAAGGAATAAAAACTTCACATTTTGTGACGACAGCAATGATACTGGTGAGCAATGACCGTTCTGTGGGATATAATAAACATAATAGATTTCAAGTCCATAGAAAGGAAGACAGAAGATACTAACCGAGTAAAAGAACTTTGATTTCTTTGCGTTCTCTCTTCTTCTGCTTTTGGAGAATCCTCTGAATCTCCTTGTCAATAGCAATAGTCTGCCTCTCTTCATTGTCCAGGAAACAAACGCAGGTCCGACGGCACCATTGCCAGCACGCCATGTCAAACTCACTAAAATAGGTAGATAAATAGATGTGTTTATAAATAGGCATACTATATTTCTCAGGCTAAACCCAATAAAGTTGGCAGACATGTGCACCGAATATATTCGTTCACCTGCGCACTAGGAAATTATGAGTGGTGTTTTTTCCCTCAGAATCAGAAACGTGATCATTGAATAATGTTTCTCAAACTGCTTGTTCATACTATTGAAACACAAATGAGTCTCAATCATCAGACACAGATTGATTTTACTCTACTTTTTATTGCCTTTTTTTTACCATGGTCGTTAAATCACAATTAACTTTCCCGTTAGAAACCCTATGACAATTCTTGTCACGAACAAACATGGAAGTTATTAAAAACAAATAAGTCATATGTTTTAATCAAAACGATTTACCTTCAATGTGTCACACGCCTTGTAAAGCAAATAGGCCATGGAAGTTATTAAAAACAAATAACATATTTTAATCCTATTTACAATGTTCACACGCCTTGTAAAGCAAATAGGCCTACACAAGACTTTCGTTGTGCCCGATCCATTCTTCCCGTGTCTCTAATATATTTATTTTAGCTTGCATGAATTTTCCGTTGAAGCATGACAGACTATTTCCAGGTTTCAATAGCTTTTCATCTAAAACAAGTAAGCAGATCCGTGAATAGGTCTACGGGCTCCGTAGAATATGCAGAGTATGTAGTTTGATGAAACACTCTCAGTCAGTTGAGAACACCAAATTGAGAAGTCCCTCGGGCACATAGCCTAGAATAAATACTTTCAGACTTTGCTGGAGTAGGTTACTCATCATTTTCCTATTTCTAACGAACATTTCTTACGTATAATTACAGTGTCAATAGACATATGAATCATTCTAAAAGTGTTTTTGGTGTGAAATTAATGGCACAACAGGTATTTGTCACTCCTCTCCCTATCCAAATTTCTGTAAATCAGTCAATCTTTTGTCTCAGCAGGCAGAACCGGTTAGTCAGGACTTTCATGCACTCTCCAACAGGTATCAGATATTAAGATTGCCTGAGCTCCACATTGCCATGGGAACAAGGTGTGGTAAGCCACTGTTGAGAAAGGGAGGGGAAGTGAGAACGGATATAGTGAATGGACAGTAAAAGGAAAGTTCCCTTCTTTCTGCCAAATAGAGTAAATTAGGTGATAATAGTGATAATCCAAAGTCAGGGATGAGTACATGGAAGAGGAAGCTCAGCTCAGGCAGTATGAGGTACAGCCCAGGGGAGCTGCCCAACCTATCCTCCCCATCTGTGGAAAATGGAATGAGGTAGCCAATACAAGGCATTATCAATGATTAATCCCAGAACAAATCATCTGGTATTTCATGGATGTTGCACCTGCCTCTGTCTGCAATCTATGTTGCTATTACATAGCAGCCTCCACTACTGTTCTACTATGCCTGATTACCTATGGTTCAACTTTGCTTTGTTGCCCTCTACTTGCTCCGCCCCACTCTGTGTATTGAGTGGAGTCCATCCACACAGGTGAGGAGGTTGATGACGTCCGAATAAGGTTATGTTAAGGCATGTTGTGAAAACAATAAAATATGTATTCATTTATGCATTTAAAATGTAATACTGTATGAACATATGTGATAGTTCAGCAAATCATGCTTTTCTAAAATAGTGCTAGTAAGTGTTTGTGTGACACCAGTCAAAAGTTTGGACACAGCTACTCATTCAAGGGTTTTTCTTTATTTTTACTGTATTCTACATTGTACAATAATTGTGAAGACATCAACACTAATAAAATAACACATATGGTCATATCATGTAGTAAACAATAAAGTGTTAAACTAATCAAAATATATTTTAGACTTTAGATTCTTCAAAGTAGCTACCCTTGATGACAGATTTGCACACTCTTAGGATTCTCTCAACCAGCATCACTTGGAATACCTTTCCAAAAGTCTTGAAGGAGTTTCCACATATGCTGAGCACTTGTTGGCTGCTTTTCCTTCACTCCAACACATCACTTCACTCCAACTCATCCCAAACCATCTCAATTGGGTTGAGGTCGAGTGATTGTGGAGGCTAGGTCATCTGATGCAGCACTCCATCACTCTCTTTCTTGGTCAAATAGCCCTTACACAGTCTGGAGGTGTGTTGGGTCATTGTCCTGTTGAAAATCAAATGATAGTCCCACTAAACGCAAACCAGATGGGATGGAGTAACACTGTAGAATGCTGTGGTAGCCATGCTGGTTAAGTGTGCCTTGAATTCTAAATAAATCACAGACAATGTCACCAGCAAAGCACCAGACACCATGACACCTTCACCTCCATGATTCGCGGTGGGAACCACACATGCGGAGATCATCTGTTCACCTACTCTGCGTCTCACAAAGACACGGCGGGTCATAACCAAAAATCTCAAATTTGGACTCATCAAACTAAAGGACAGATTTCCACCAGGAGAGTACCTCGTGAATCTGGTTGAGAGAATGCCAAGAGTGCGCAAAGCTGTCATCAAGGCAATGTGTGGCTACTTTGAAGAAGCTCAAATATAAAATATATTTTCATTTGTTTAACACTTTTGTGGTTACTACATGATTCCATGTGTTATTTCATAGTTTTGATGTCTTCACTATTATTCTACAATGTAGAAAATAGTAAAAAATACAGAAAAACCCTTGAATGAGTAGCTGTGTCCAAACTTTTGACTGGTACTGTACATTGTTTAAATATACCATTACATGATGTAAGGCTACTTCTTTAATGTTATCAGTGAACTGACACTATCAGCTAAATAAAGGCAATAGGGTTGAAACCAAGCGCTCACCCTTTCTGTCAGATAGGTGAAATGTTAGGATGTCTATGAAGTACAGTACATCCCCAAAACGTGTAATTACTTTTATTGTCCACATGGTGTCACCTGGATCAACTTTATAAGAATACAGCAGTGGTGACGATGCATTGCTCCATTTAATCAATCAGCTGCATGAGTAAATTCTACACTGCAAAAAAACAAGATTGTTGTCAAATAAGGATAGTGGGAATGTGTGTGTGAAATACACTGAAATAAAGAAATCAATAAATCAATCAACTAATCATGCATGTTGCTGCATCACATACCCTTTTCTTTGTGTTGCTCTTCTGTATGCATGACATTGCATTTTACATTACATTTAAGTCATTTAGCAGACGCTCTTATCCAGAGCGTTGCCTGAAATGCAAACTATTTCTGTTTCACTTTCACATTATTGTTTCAAAAAAGTGTGCAGACATAATACATGTATATGTGGGAAGCATGATACCCTAATAATGTACAGGATGTAAATTAAGTCAGTGGAACTGAGCCATACAGCATTCATAGTAGTGATGTGTCTCTGCGGTAGTAGGGCTATATCCAGCCCAAAGCTACAGTAGTTCATCAGTATCATCATCAGTGGAACATACAGTGCATTCTGAAAATATTCTTGACCCCTTGACTTTTTCCACATTTTGTTAAGTTACAGCCTTATTCTAAAATTGATGAAATCATTTTTTCCCCTCATCAATCTACACACCATACCTCATAATGACAAAGCAAAAACAGATTTTTAGAAATGTTTGCAAATTTATTTAAAAAAACAACAACTGAAATATCACATTTACATAAGTATTCAGACCCTTTACTCAGTACTTTGTTGAAGCACCTTTGACAACTATTACAGCCTTCTTGGGTATGACGCTACAAGCTTTTGCCACACCTGTATTTGGGGAGTTTATCAAATCAAATCAAACTGTCACATGCGCCGCATACAACAGTGAAATGCTTACTTACAAGCCCTTAACCAACAATGTATTCAAGAAAGAGTTAAGAAAATATTTACCAAACTAAAGTAAAAAATAATACAAAGTAACACAATCAAATAACAATAATGAGGCTATATACAGGGGGTTCCGGTACCGTGTCAATGTGCAGAGAGAGAAAGGTTAGTTGAGGTAATTTGTACATACAGGTAGAGGTAAAGTGTCTATGCATACATAATAAACAGCGAGTAGCAGCAGTGTAAAAGGAGGGGGGGGGGGTCAATGTAAATAGTCCAGGTGGCCATTTGATTAATTGTTCAGCAGTCTTATGGCTTGGGGGTAGAAGCTGTTAAGAAGCCTTTTGGTCCTAGACTTGGCGCTCTGGTACCGCTTGCCGTGCAGTAGCAGAGAGAACAGTCTACATGTTGGTGGACTTAAAACATACAAGACGAACTGGCACAGAGAGACAGGAAACACAGGGATAAATACACCAGGGAAAATAAGTGACACCTGGAGGGGATGGAGACAATCACAAGGACAGGTGAAACAGATCAGGGAATGACAGTACCCACTCCTCTAGGGCGTCCTACCTGGGTGCATACCTGGCTGACCGGATGTCAACAGTGAAAATCGGCGATGACAGCCGGGTCAAGGAGGTCTTTAGCCTGAACCCAGCACCTCTCCTCCGGGCCATAACCCTCCCAGTAAACCAGATACTGGAAACCCCTACCCCATGGTTGAACCCTCAGGAGGCGTCTCACCGTATACACTGGCTGGCCATCGATGACACGGGGGGAGGGATGGGCCTAGAAGCAGAAGACGGAGGTCAGTAAGACAAGGGTTTAATCCTGGAAACATGAAAAGTAATGTGAACATGGAAGGTACGGGAAACAGCAGATGGACAGCAGTGGACTAATGACTCTAGAAATGGGGAAAGAACCAATGAAATGGGGGAAAGTTTACGGGATTCTACCCAGAGGGGTAGGTCCCAGGTGGACAGCCATACCCTCTGCTCGACCCAATAGCGAGGAGCTAGAGTCCGGTGGCAGTCCGCTTGTCGAATATACCTGGAGGTGGTCTTGAGAAGAGCTGCCCTAGCTCTTAGCTGGGCTGAAGATACGTTGAACTCAACTTCTTGCTCTTGGAAGACCAGGGGATGATACCTCATGGAGCATTCGAAAGGGGATAGTCCAGTAGCCGAGCAAGGGAGAGTGTTCCTGGCATATTCCACCCAGACCAGTTGTTGACTTCAGGTAGTGGGGTTACTGACAACCAGACACAGGAATGTTGTCTCCATATCTTGATTGGCTCGCTCCGACTGGCCGTTAGATTGGGGATGAAACCCAGAGGACAGGCTGGCTGACAAACCAATAAGAGTGCAGAACGCCTTCCAGAATTGGGACTAGAACTGAGGACCCCGGTCCAAGACAACGTCAACCGCGAGTCCATGGATACGGAAGACGTGCTGCACAATAAGCTGGGCCATCTCCTTGGCAGAAGGTAACTTAGGAAGATGGATGAAATGGGTGGCCTTGGAGAATCTGTCCACCACAGTTAGAATGGTGGTGTTGCCATCTGATGGAGGAAGCCCAGTGACGAAATCCAGAGAAATATGGGACCAGGGGCGATGAGGGACAGGAAGTGGCTGTAGGAGGCCAGACGGAACTTCCCGCAGAGTCTTGCTTTGAGCGCATACCATGCATGCGGCGACAAAGGCTGAGTCATCAGGAACCATGGTAGGCCACCAGAAGCATTGACGGAGGAAAGCCAGGGTCTGACGAGTACCAGGATGACAGGTAAGCCTGGAGGAGTGAACCCATTCCAGGACCTTAGACCGGACCGCATCCGGTACAAACAGACGGTTAGCCGGGGCCCCCCCAGGGTCCGGCTGGGAACACTGAGCCTTGCAGACCAGAGCCTCAATTCCCAAACAACAGAAGCCGCCAAACAAGAGGCAGGGAGGATGGTCTCAGATTCAGAGGGAGTGGCAGTGGAACTGTATAGAAGGGAGAGAGCGTCCAGCTTCATGTTTTTGGACCCTGGGCGGAGCACACCGGGGCTGCCTGGAATTAAGGCACTTGGCAGTGTGGAGATATTCCAGATTCTTGTGGTCTGTGCAGACCAAAAACGTATGTTCAGCTCCCTCCAGCCAGTGTCTCCACTGTGACTTTGTGAATGTTGACCTGTTTAAAGGTCTTGCTCATATCGGCTATCGAGAGCGTTATCACACAGTCTTCCTGAACAGCTGGTGCTCTCATGCATGCTTCAATGTTGCTTGCCTCGAAGCGAGGATAAAAGGCATTTAGCTCGTCTGGTAGGCTCGTGTCACTGGGCAGCTCACAGCTGGGTTTCCCTTTGTAGTTCGTAATAGTTTTCAAGCCCTGCCTCGTCCGACGAGTGTCAGAAACGGTGTAGTAGGATTACATTTTAATCCTGTATTGACGCTTTGCCTGTTTGATGGTTCGACTGAGGTCCTAGCAGGATTTCTCATTAGCGTCAGGATTAGTGTCCCGCTCCTTGAAAGCGGAAGCTCTAGCCTTTAGCTCGATGCGGGTGTTCCCTGTAATCCATGGCTTCTGGTTGAGATATGTTCGTACGGTCACTGAAGCCGATGACTGAGGTGGTATACTCAATACCATTGCATGAATCCCAGAACATATTCCAGTTTGTGCTAGCAAAACAGTCCTGTAGCGTAGCATTCTCGTCATCTGACCACTTCCTTATTGAGTACCAGTCACTGGTACTTCCTGCTTTCGTTTTTGCTTTTAAGCATGAGTCAGGAGGATAGAATTATGATCAGATTTGTCAAATGGAGGGCAAGGGAGAGTTTTGTATGCGTCTCTGTGTGTGGAGTAGAGGTGGTCTAGAGTTTTTTCCCCTCTGGTTGCACATGTGACATGCTGATAGAAATGAGGTAAAACGGATTTAAGTTTCCCTGCATTAAAGTCCCCGGCCACTAGGAGCGCCGCTTCTGCATTAGTATTTTCTTGTTTGCTCATGGCCTTATAGAGTTGGTTGAGTGCGGTTTTAGTGCCAGCATCGGTCTGTGATGTTAAATAGATGGCTACGAATAATATTTATGAGAACTCTCCTGGTAGATAGTGTGGTCTACAGTCTATCAGAAGGTACTCAAGACTTTAATATTAGACATTGTGCACCAGCTGTTATTGACAAATAGACACACGTTCCTGCCCCTCGTTTTACCAGACGTAGCTTCTCTGTCCTGCCAATGCATGGAAAATCTTGCAGCTCTATATTATCCGTGTCTTCGTTCAGCCACGACTCGGTGAAACATAAGCTATTACAGTTTTTAATGTCCCGTTGGTAGGATAGTATATCGTATATCATCAATTTTTTTCTCCAATGATTGCACGTTGGCCAATAGAACGGATGGTAGCGGAGGTTTACTCACTTGCCTAAGAATTCTCAAAAGGCAGCCCGACCTCCGCCCTCTTTTTCTTCGTCTTTTCGTCACGCTGAGGAAGGAGCTTTGGGACTGTTCCCAAGAAAGCAGTATATCCTTCATGTTGGACTAGTTAACGAAAAAATCTTAGTCCAGTTCGAGGTGTGTAATCGCTGTTCTGATGTCCAGAAGTTATTTTCGGTCATAAGAGAAGGTAGCAGCAACATTATGTACAAAATAAGTACACAAATCAGTTACAAACAATGCAAAAAAACAAACAAAATACCACAGTTGATTAGGAGCCCGTAAAACGTCAGCCATCACCTCCAGCGTCATTTGCTATCACATTCTTGTCTGGAGATCATCTCAAACATTGTCAGGTTGGATGCTGAGCGTCGCTGCACATCAATTTTCAGGTCTCTTCAGAGATGTCCATGCCGTCCCTAGGAGGGGTGCGTCACTTGAGTGGGTTGAGTAGCTGACGTGGTCTTCCTGTCTGGGATGGCACCCCCCCTGGGTTGTGCCGTGGCGGAGATCTTTTCAACGGCTCAGACACAAGAGAAATGTGGCAGGGTCTACAGTCAATCACAGATTACAAAAAGAAAACCAGCCCCGTCACGGACCAGGATGTCTTGCTCCCAGGCAGACTAAATAACTTTTTTTGCACAATTTCAAGACAATACAGTGCCACTGACACGTCCCGCAACCAAAACATGCGGACTCTCCTTCACTGCAGTCGACGTGAGTAAAACATTTAAATGTGTTAACCCTCGCAAGGCTGCAGGCCCAGACGGCATCCCCAGCCGCGCCCTCAGAGCATGCGCAGACCAGCTGGCTGGTGTGTTTACGGACATATTGAATCAATCCTTATCCCAGTCTGCTGTTCCCACGTGCTTCAAGAGGGCCACCATTGTTCCTGTTCCCAAGAAAGCTAAGGTAACTGAGCTAAACGACTACCGCCCCATAGCACTCACTTCCGTCACCATTAAGTGCTTTGAGTGACTAGACAAGGACCATATCACCTCCACCCTAGACCCACTCCAATTTGCTTACTGCCCAAATAGGTCCACAGACGATGCAATCTCAACCACACTGCACACTGCCCTAACCCATCTGGACAAGAGGAATACCTATGTGAGAATGCTGTTCATCAACTACAGCTCAGCATTTAACATCATAGTACCCTCCAAACTCATCATCAAGCTCGAGACTCTGGGTCTCGACCCCGCCCTGTGCAACTGGGTACTGGACTTCCTGACGCGCCGCCCCCAGGTGGTGAGGGTAGGTAACAACATCTCCACCCCGCTGATCCTCAACACTGGGGCCCCACAAGGGTGCGTTCTGAGCCCTCTCCTGTACTCCCTGTTCACCCACGACTGTGTGGCCACGCACGCCTCCAAATCAATCATCAAGTTTGCGGACGACACTACAGTGGTAGGCTTGATTACCAACAACGACAAGACGGCCTACAGGGAGGAAGTGGGGGCCCTCGGAGTGTGGTGTCAGGAAAATAACCTCACACTCAACGTCAACAAAACTAAGGAGATGATTGTGGACTTCAGGAAACAGCAGAGGGAGCACCCCCCTATCCACATCAATGGGACAGTAGTGGAGAGGGTAGTAAGTTTTAAGTTCCTTGGCGTACACATCACAGACAAACTGAATTGGTCCACCCACACAGACAGCATCGTGAAGAAGGCGCAGCAGCGCCTCTTCAACCTCAGGAGGCTGAAGAAATTTGGCTTGTCACCAAAAACACTCACAAACTTCTACAGATGCACAATCGAGAGCATCCTGTCGGGCTGTATCACCGCCTGGTATGGCAACTGCTCCGCCCACAACCGCAATGCTCTCCAGAGGGTAGTAAGGTCTGCACAACGCATCACCAGGGGCAAACTACCTGCCCTCCAGGACACTTACACCACCCGAGCCACTGCCTGTTCACCCCATTTTCATCCAGAAGTCGAGGTCAGTACAGGTGCATCAAAGCTGGGACCGAGAGACTGAAAAACAGCTTCTATCTCAAGGCCATCAGACTGTTAAACAGCCACCACTAACATTGAGTGGCTGCTGCCAAAACACTGACTCAACTCCAGCCACAATAATAAGCGTAATTGATGGAAATTGATGTAAAATATATCACTAGCCACTTTAAACAATGCTACTTAATATAATGTTTACATACCCTACATTATTCATCGTATATGTATATGTATATATTGTACTCTATCATCTACTGCACCTTTATGTAATACATGTATCACTAGCCACTTTAAACTATGCCACTTTGTTTACAAACCCTACATTACTCATCTCATATGTATATACTGTACTCGATACCATCTACTGCATCTTGCCTATGCCGTTCTGTACCATCACTCATTCATGTACCTTTATGTACATATTCTTTATCCCTTTACACTTGTGTGTATAAGGTAGTAGTTTTGGAATTGTTAGGTTAGATTACTCGTTGGTTATTACTGCATTGTCGGAAATAGAAGCACAAGCATTTCGCTACACTCGCATTAACATCTGCTAACCATGTGTATGTGACAAATCAATTTGATTTGATTTATGCTGCAGTAGTTTGTGTCGGGGCTAGGGTCAGTCTGTTATATCTGGAGTATTTCTCCTGTCTTATCCGTTGTCCTGTGTGAATTTAAGTATGCTCTCTCTAATTTTCTCTTTCTCTCTCTCGGAGGACCTGAGCCCAAGGACCATGCCTCAGGACTACCTGGCATGATGACTCCTTGCTGTTCCCAGTCCACCTGGCCGTGCTGCTACTCCAGTTTCAACTGTTCTACCTGCTGCTATGGAACCCTGACCTGTTCACCGGACGTGCTACCTGTCCCAGACCTGCTGATTTCAACTCTCTAGAGACAGCAGGAGTGGTAGAGATACTCTCAATGATCAGCTATGAAAAGCCAACTGACATTTACTCCTGAGTTGCTGACTTGTTGCACCCTCGACAACTGCTGTGATTATTATTATTTGACCATGCCAGTCATTTAAGAACATTTGAACATTTTGGCCATGTTCGGTTATATTCTCCACCCGGCAGAGCCAGAAGAGGACTGGCCACCCCTCATAGCCTGGTTCGTCTCTACGTTTCTTCCTAGGTTTCTGGCCTTTCTAGGGAGTTTTTCCAAACTACCGTGCTCCTACACCTGCATTGGTTGCTGTTTGGGGTTTTAGGCTGGGTTTCTGTACAGCACTTTGATATATCAGCTGATGTACGAAGGGCTATATAAATACATTTGATTTGATTTTGATTTGATGTTTTATTGGGTTCAAGTCAGGGCTCTGTCTGGGCCACTCAAGGACATTCAGAGACTTGTGCTGAAGACACTCCTCCATTTTCTTGGCTTTGTGCTTAGGGTCATTGTCCTGTTGGGGGTGAACCTTTTTCCCAGTCTGAGGTCCTGCGTGCTTTGGAGCAGGTTTTATCTCATGGAGTCCTTCAGGTGCCTTTTGGAAAACTCCATGCAGGCTGTCATGTGCCTTTTACTGAAGAGTGGCTTCCGTCTGGCCACTCCACCACAAAGGTCTGATTGGTGGAGTGCTGCAGAGATGGTTGTCCTTCTGGAAGGTTCTACCATCTCCACAGAGGAACTCTGGAGCTCTGTCAGAGTGACTATCAGGTTCTTGGTCACTTCCCTGACTAAGGCCCATCTCCCCGATTGCACTGTTTGGCCAGGCGGCGAAGCTCTAGGATGAGTCTTGGTGGTTCCAAACTTCTTCCATTTAAGAATGATGGGGCCACTGTGTTCTTGGGGGCCTTCATTGCTACAGAAATGCTTTGGTACCCTTCCTCTGATCTGTGCCTTGACACAATCCTGTCTTGGAGCTCTACGGATAATTCCTCTGACCTCATGACAGGTGTGTGCCTTTCCAAATCATGTCCAATCAATTGAATTTACCACAGGTGGACTCCAATCGAAGTTGCTTAATTTCAAGTCTCATAGCAAAGGGTCTGAATACTTATATAAATAATGTATTTCTGTTTTTTTATTTTTAATACATTTGCAAAACAAACAAAAAACCTATTTTGGGGTATTGTGTGTAGCTTGACGAGGGGAACATAAAAAAAAAACATTTTATAAGAAGGCTGTAACGAAACAAAATGTGGTAAAAGTGAAGGGGTCTGAATACTTCACGAATGCACCGTAACTATTCTACCTCCCACACAATATAGCAATGGCATTGGTGTCATAAGGATTTGGGTGGTGTTATCATCAATAATACTGGGTCTGTAGGATCTGAGATTATGGAAAACTATT
Organism: Oncorhynchus gorbuscha; assembly: GCF_021184085.1. Classification (NCBI taxonomy): domain Eukaryota; kingdom Metazoa; phylum Chordata; class Actinopteri; order Salmoniformes; family Salmonidae; genus Oncorhynchus; species Oncorhynchus gorbuscha. The sequence goes on along the minus strand of NC_060178.1, from coordinate 22,283,103 downwards.
TTCAAATAAAGAAAGTATAAAACAAAGAAGAAGAAGAAATATACCTTTATCACAAAAGGTTGTGATATTGATACACAAGCAGCATCCTCCTGATTCCTGCTTACAAGCTAAAATTAAAGCAGGAAGCACCAGTGACTCGGTCTATAAAAAAGTGGTGATATGAAGCAGATGCTAAACTACAGGACTACTTTGCTGGCACAGACTGGAATATGTTCTGGGATTCTTCCGATGGCATTGAGTAGAAAACCACATCAGTCACTGGCTTCATCAATAAGTGCATTGAGGAAGTCGCCCCCACAGTGATTGTACGTACGTACCCCAACCAGAAGCCATGGATTACAGGCAACATTCACATTGAGCTAAAGGATAGAGCTGTCGCTTTCAAGGAGCGGGACTCTAACCCGGAAGCTTATAAGAAATCCCGATATGCCCTCCGACAAACCATAAAAACAGGCAAAGGAGATGATTGTGGACTACAGGAAAAAGAGGATGAGCACGCTACCATTCTCATCAACAGGGCTGTAGTGGAGCAGGTTGAGAGCTTCAAGTTCCTTGGCGTCCACATCACCAACAAACTAACATGGTCCAAGCACACCAAGACAGCTGCGAAGAGGGCACGACAAAACCTATTCACCCCAGGAGAATAGATATAGAAAATATTTGGCATAGGTCCTCAGGTCCTCAAAAGGTTTTACAGCTGTACCATCTAGAGCATCTTGACGGGTTGCATCACTGCCTGGTATGGCAACTACTCGGCCTCCGACCGCAAGGCACTGGAGAGGTTTGTGTACATACGGCCCAGTACACCACCGTGGCCAAGCTTCCTTCCTTCCAGGACTTCTATACCAGGCGGTGTCAGAGGAAGGCCCTAAAAATTCTCAAAGACTCCAGCCACCCTAGTCATAGACTGTTCTCTCTACTACTTCACGGCAAGCAGTACCAGAGCGCCAAGTCTAGGTCCAAGAGGCTCCTAAATAGCTCTACCTCCAAGCCATAAGACTCCTGAACAGCTAATCAAATGGCTACCCAGACTATTTGCATTGCCCCCCCACAGAATGTTGCTGCTGCTGTTATTATCCATGCATAGTCACTTTAATAACTCTACCTACATGTACATATTACCTCAGATACCTCGACACCAGTGCCCCCGCACATTGACAATGACTCTGTACCAGTACCCCCCTGTATATAGCCCCCTTATTTACTGCTGCTCTTTAATTATTTGTTATTCTTATCTCTTACTATTTTTGTATTTTCTTATGACTGCATTGTTGGTTAAGGGCTTGTAAGTAAGCATTTCACTGTAAGGTCTACACCTGTTGTATTTGGGGCATGTGACAAGCATGTGACAAGTACAAGTTGATTTGATTTGATAATAGTCTACCTTTTTTAGGCGGGAGCCTACTGGACTGAATATAAACAAATTCAAAACAAAATTAGGATTGGAATCATAGGCCTATGTCATAAGACATCATCATGTGATATTTATGCTGCAATAGTTTATGTGTCATGGGCTAGGGTCAGTTTTATGTCTGGAGTATTTCTCCTGTCTTATTCGTTGTCCTGTGTGAATTTAAGTATGCTCCCTCTAATTTTCTCTCTCTACCTCTCCCTCCCCTCCGGGAGGACCTGAGCCCCGGGACCATGCCTCAGGGCTACCTGGCTTGGTGACTCCTCGCTGACCCCAGTTCACCTGGTCGTGCTGCTGCTCCAGTTTCAACTGTTCTGACTGCGGCTATGGAACCAGACGTGCTACCTTGTCCCAGACCTGCTGTTTTCGACTTTCTCTCTCTACCGCACCTGCTGTCTCTAACTCTGAATGCTCGGCTATGAAAAGACAACTGACATTTACTCCTGAGGTGCTGACCTGTTGCACCCTCTACAACCACTGTGATTATTATTATTATTTGACTCTGCTGGTCATCCAACAGCTGGGCCTAAAATAATGTATAAGAGATCATACAAATCCAAATTCAACATAGCGCTGCAGTAGGACGTGTGTATCTGTCTTTGTCTTTTCCCGTGGCTTATCCCGTGTAAATAGACGGTCTTTTTCGTATATATCTTAACCTCACTTGCTATCTACGAACTAAATATTCTTATCCGCAACCTGCTTCACTCAATGTGGTATAGATCTGCTATTTTTATTCCTTATAATTGGAACTTCCATCAGGAGCTTGCCAGCTACTAGTCTTTGTTAGCCACGGCTTCCGGTCCTCGCCTTTTTCCCCATCATCAGCGAGCCTTAGCTCGGGCAACACCTGCCAGTCTGCACAGCACAATATCAAGACAGAGCATATTGGACTGCTTCTCTCTACCATATCACTGGCTTCCTGCCGCTCTGGATCATTACACCGGATCATTACTCCGGATCATTGCAGCTAGCTAGCTGCAAACGAGTGGCTACTGTTAGCTAACGCCTCTGTCCAGAAGCAAGCACCAGCTTGAGCTAGCCTAGAGCTTTGCCCATATACCAGCTAATACCTCCTTTGCCAATTAGCCTGGACCCTTTATTGTCGACACGGAGCCCGGCCAATCCATCACGACTGGACTGCCGACGTGATCGACCGATGGGGTCTCAACAGGCAATTCTGTTACGATGTCGCCAAAGAACCATCTACTAGCACCGGCCCGCTAGCTTTTCTGAATGCTGTGTCCCCTGCTTGCCTAGCGTAGTAGTGACTACTGAACAGCACCCTGACTCACCTATTGCTGCTCTTTTGACCCTATGATCACTCAGCTACACAGCTGATGCCCCCTGGACTGTTTGAATAACACGGTACATTCATTTTGTTTACCTGTTGGCCCCAGCCTCGAACTCAGGTCCTGTATGTACCTAACTGACCCACTCTGCCCATTCATCACCATTTACCCGTTTTTGTCTTAGCTCTCCTGATCAACACCTGTGCTTGCTTTATGCCTCTCTCTAATGTCAATATGCCTTGTCTACTGCTGTCTTCGCAAGTTTTTATTGTTTTATTTCACCGTAGATCCTTCAGTGCCCCTCAAAATGCCTTAGATAGCTCTTTCGTCTCACCCCACACATGCGGAGACCTTGCCTGTCTTAAGTTGTCCCTCCAGAGACTAAATCTCTCTCATCGTCACTAAACGCCAAGTTTTACCTCCACTGTATGAAATGTATTCTCTTGTAACGTCCAAAGAGTGAATGGGTGTGGAGTCAGGCACAGAGAGCCAAGGATACGGGAAAAAACACGCTTTAATGTCCAACCAGAAACATGTACAAATAGTTGACGCCGAAACACAGGCGTAAATACACTCCACCTAAAATACACACTGGTATCAAACCAGACAGTGGAAAACCCACAATATAACGAACACCTTTACATAACAGAAACAAGCCTGCACAAACACAAGCGGGCTAATCAAACTTAAATAACACCAATCCAAAAACCCCAACAAGGAACAGGTGAAAACAATTAGACAAAACCAAACGAAAAGGGAAAAAGGATCAGTGGCAGCTCTTAGACCGGCGACGATGACCGCCGAGCGCCACCCGAACCCTAAATCCGTAAAAATGGGCACCCTCATAGATATCATCCTGACCTCTAAATACACCTCTGCTGTATTCAACCAGTATCTCAGCGATCACTGCCTCTTTGCCTGTGTTCCTAATAGGTCCGCGGTCAAACGACCACCCATCATCACTGTCAAACGCTCCCTAAAACACTTCAGTGAGCAGGCCTTTCTAATCGACCTGGCCTGGGTATCCTGGAAGGTTGTTGACCTCATTCCGTCATTAGAGGATGCCTGGTTATTCTTTAAAAGTGCTTTCTTCACCATCTTAAATAAGCATGTCCCATTCAAAAAATGTAGTACTAAGAACAGATATAGCCCTTGGATCACTCCAGACCTGACTGCCATTGACCAGCACAAAAACATCCTGTGGCATACTGCATTATCATCGAATAGCCCCAGTGATATGAAACTTTTCAGGAAAGTTTGGAACCAATATACACAGGCAGTTAGGAAAGCAAAGGCTAGCATTTTCAAACAGAAATTTGCATCCTGTAGCACAAATTCCAAAACGTTCTGGGACACTGTAAAGTCCATGGAGAATAAGAGCACCTCCTCCCAGCTGCCCACTGCACTGAGGTTAGGAAACACTGTCACCAACGATAAATATATGATAATGTTTATGATAGCATTTTTCTATGGCTGGCCATGCATTCCACCTGGCTGCCCCCACCCCGGTCAACAGCTCTGCACCCCAAACAGCAACTTGCCCAAGCCTCCCCCATTTCTCCTTCACCCAAATCCAGATAGCTGATGTTCTGAAAGAGCTGCAAAATCTGGACCCCTACAAATCAGCTGGGCTAGACAATCTGGACCCTCTCTTTCTTAAAATATCTTCAGCCATGATTGCAGTCCCTATAACTAAAATGTTCAATCTCTCTTTCGTGTCGTCTTAGATCCCTAAAGATTGGAAAGCTGCTGCGGTCATCACCCTCTTCAAAGGGGGTGACACTCTAGAACCAAACTGCTACAGACTTATATATATCCTACCCCTGCCTTTCTAAAGTCTTCGAAAGCCAAGTTAAAAAGCAGATCACCGACCATTTCGAATCCCACCGTACCTCCTCCGCTATGCAATCTGGTGTCTGAGCTGGTCATGGGTGCACCTCAGCCATGCTCAAGGTCCTAAACGATATCATAACCGCCATCGATAAAATACAATACTGTGCAGCCGTATTCATCAACCTGGCAAAGGCTTTCGACTGTCAATCACTGCATTCTTATTGGCAGACTAAACAGCCTTGGTTTCTCAAAGGACTGCCTCACCTGGTTCACCAACTTCTTCTCTGATAGAGTTCAGTGTGTCAAATTGGAGGGCCTGTTGTCCGGACCTCTGGCAGTCTCTATGGGGGTGCCACAGGGTTCAATTCTCGGGTCGACTCTTTTCTCTGTATAAATCAATGAGATGTCGCTCTTGCTAATGGTGATTCTCTGATCCACCTCTACGCGGATGACACCATTCTGTATACTTCTGGCCCTTCTTTGGACACTGTGTTTGCAAACGTCAAGACAAACTTCAATGTCATACAACACTCCTTCCGTGGCCTCCAACTGCTCTTAAATGCAAGTAAAACTAAATGCATGCTCTTCAACCGATCGCTGCCCGCACCCGCCCGCCCGTCTAGCATCGCCACTGGACGGTTCTGACTTAGAATATGTGGACAACTACAAATACTTAGGTGTCTGGTTAGACTGTAAACTCTCCTTCCAGACTCCCATTATGCATCTCCAATCCAAAATTAAATCTAGAATTGGCTTCCAATTTCGCAACAAAGCATCCTTAAATCATGCTGTCAAACATACCCTCGTAAAACGGACTATCCTACCGATCCTCGACTTAGGCGATGTCATTTTCAAATTAGCCTTCAACCCTCTACTCAGCAAATTGGATGCAGTCTATCACAGTGCCATCTGTTCTGTCACCAAAGCCCCATATACTACCCACCACTGAGACCTGTATGCTCTCGATGGCTGGCCCTCGCTTCATATTCGTCGCCAAACTCAATGGCTCCAGGTCATCTATAAGTCTTTGCTAGGTAAAGCCCTGCCTTATCTCAGCTCACTTGTCACCATTGCAGCACCCACCCATAGCACACGTCACCCCCAAAGCCAACTCCTCGTTTGGCCGCCTTTCGTTCCAGTTCTCTGCTGCCAATGATTGGAACGAATTGCAAAAATCACTGAAGCTGGAGACTTATATCTCCCTCACTAGCTTTAAGCATCAGCTGTCAGAGCAGTTGACTGATCATTGCACCTGTACATAGCCCATCTGTAAATAGCCCACCCAACGACCTCATCCCTGGAATTTTCTGGAAATGTTCCATGGGAAGTTAAGCCAGAATTTGGGGAATTTTGCTTCAATTCATCAAAAAAGTTAGCATATATAATATAATAATAATAATAATATAATAATAATATATGCCATTTAGCAGACGCTTTTATCCAAAGCGACTTACAGTCATGTGTGCATACATTCTACGTATGGGTGGTCCCGGGAATCGAACCCACTACCCTGGCGTTACAAGCGCCATGCTCTACCAACTGAGCTACAGATAACAGTGAACCTTTATTGTGGGATACACATAAGGCAATTCTAGGTCTTGTGGCATATTTTGGTTAAACTATCCCCAAATCAATGGAATTGCAACCCTCTGCATGCACAGTGCATTCTTCCATTACATGTGCAGTACACTCTTCCATCACATGTACAGCTGATGCACAAGATCTTGCACACCAACGAGATGCTATTGAGCCCACACTACTACAGTGTCTGAGCCAAGGACTACATACTTTCTCGTATGGTGTGATTGCAATACTGGGTGGGGTGAATATATTTTATATGACATACATGTTTATTTTGTTAACTAGTAAATAGTAGCCTACAGCAAAGTGTGTTTAAAGTAATTTCTAACTTGTTAACAATTTCTGCTAGTTAGGTTTTGCTATCATGTGGGTTTTAGCTTGCTTGAGCCTGCAAACTGAGGAGTGTTAATTCACCTGTTTCCATACATGTTTCATTTTGAAACATTTATCTTACAAAGGAGTTGTTTAATACAACTGCTTAACTATTTATCTGTAAATGGAATTGTATTTAGTTTGTTTTACCATTTTTTTCTAATCTTTACAGGAAAATTCAACAGGCACTATCTGATGGGTAGAGACATTTCACTGCAGATAATGTAGAAGGAAAAGATGCAGTGTAACGGCGTTCTTCGTTTGTAGAAAGAGAGTCGGACCGAAATGCAGCATGGTGGTTACTCATGATCTTTAATGAAGGATCGCGATACATGAAATAACTATACAAAATACAAAACAACAAATGGAACGTGAAATCTAATTACAGCCTATCTGGTGAAACTACACAGAGACAGGAACAATCACCCACGAAATACACAGTGAAACCAGGCTACCTAAATACGGTTCCCAATCAGAGACAACGAGAATCACTTGACTCTGATTGAGAACCGCCTCAGGCAGCCAAGCCTATACAACACCTCTAATCAGCCGCGATCCCAAATACTACAAACCCCAATACGAGCATACAATATAACATAAACCCATGTCACACCCTGGCCTGATCAAATAATTAAAGAAAACACATTTACATTTACATTTAAGTAATTTAGCAGACGCTCTTATCCAGAGCGACTTACAAATTGGTGCATTCACCTTATGACATCCAGTGGAACAGTCACTTTACGATAGTGCATCTAAATCTTAAAGGGGGGGGGGTGAGAGGGATTACTTATCCTATCCTAGGTATTCCTTAAAGAGGTGGGGTTTCAGGTGTCTCCGGAAGGTGGTGATTGACTCCGCTGTCCTGGCGTCGTGAGGGAGTTTGTTCCACCATTGGGGGGCCAGAGCAGCGAACAGTTTTGACTGGGCTGAGCGGGAACTGTACTTCCTCAGTGGTAGGGAGGCGAGCAGGCCAGAGGTGGATGAACGCAGTGCCCTTGTTTGGGTGTAGGGCCTGATCAGAGCCTGGAGGTACTGAGGTGCCATTCCCCTTACAGCTCCGTAGGCAAGCACCATGGTCTTGTAGCGGATGCGAGCTTCAACTGGAAGCCAGTGGAGAGAGCGGAGGAGCGGGATGACGTGAGAGAACTTGGGAAGGTTGAACACCAGACGGGCTGCGGCGTTCTGGATGAGTTGTAGGGGTTTAATGGCACAGGCAGGGAGCCCAGCCAACAGCGAGTTGCAGTAATCCAGACGGGAGATGACAAGTGCCTGGATTAGGACCTGCGCCGCTTCCTGTGTGAGGCAGGGTCGTACTCTGCGGATGTTGTAGAGCATGAACCTACAGGAACGGGCCACCGCCTTGATGTTAGTTGAGAACGACAGGGTGTTGTCCAGGATCACGCCAAGGTTCTTAGCGCTCTGGGAGGAGGACACAATGGAGTTGTCAACCGTGATGGCGAGATCATGGAACGGGCAGTCCTTCCCCGGGAGGAAGAGCAGCTCCGTCTTGCCGAGGTTCAGCTTTCGGTGGTGATCCGTCATCCACACTGATATGTCTGCCAGACATGCAGAGATGCGATTCGCCACCTGGTCATCAGAAGGGGGAAAGGAGAAGATTAATTGTGTGTCGTCTGCATAGCAATGATAGGAGAGACCATGTGAGGTTATGACAGAGCCAAGTGACTTGGTGTATAGCGAGAATAGGAGAGGGCCTAGAACAGAGCCCTGGGGGACACCAGTGGTGAGAGCGCGTGGTGAGGAGACAGATTCTCGCCACGCCACCTGGTAGGAGCGACCTGTCAGGTAGGACGCAATCCAAGCGTGGGCCGCGCCGGAGATCCCCAACTCTGAGAGGGTGGAGAGGAGGATCTGATGGTTCACAGTATCGAAGGCAGCCGATAGGTCTAGAAGGATGAGAGCAGAGGAGAGAGAGTTAGCTTTAGCAGTGCGGAGCGCCTCCGTGATACAGAGGAGAGCAGTCTCAGTTGAATGACCAGTCTTGAAACCTGACTGATTTGGATCAAGAAGGTCATTCAGAGAGAGATAGCGGGAGAGCTGGCCAAGGACGGCACGTTCAAGAGTTTTGGAGAGAAAAGAAAGAAGGGATACTGGTCTGTAGTTGTTGACATCGGAGGGATCGAGTGTAGGTTTTTTCAGAAGGGGTGCAACTCTCGCTCTCTTGAAGACGGAAGGGACGTAGCCAGCGGTCAGGGATGAGTTGATGAGCGAGGTGAGGTAAGGGAGAAGGTCTCCGGAAATGGTCTGGAGAAGAGAGGAGGGGATAGGGTCAAGCGGGCAGGTTGTTGGGCGCGAGATTTCATCTGGAGAGAGAGGGGGAGAAAGAGGTCAGAGCACAGGGTAGGGCAGTGTGAGCAGAACCAGCGGTGTCGTTTGACTTAGCAAACGAGGATCGGATGTCGTCGACCTTCTTTTCAAAATGGTTGACGAAGTCATCTGCAGAGAGGGTGGGGGGGGGGGGGGGAGGAGGATTCAGGAGGGAGGAGGCAAAGAGCTTCCTAGGGTTAGAGGCAGATGCTTGGAATTTAGAGTGGTAGAAAGTGGCTTTAGCAGCAGAGACAGAGGAGGAAAATGTAGAGAGGAGGGAGTGAAAGGATGCCAGGTCCGCAGGGAGGCGAGTTTTCCTCCATTTCCGCTCGGCTGCCCGGAGCCCTGTTCTGTGAGCTTGCAATGAGTCGTCGAGCCACGGAGCGGGAGGGGAGGACCGAGCCGGCCTGGAGGATAGGGGACATAGAGAGTCAAAGGTGTCATGCAGGTGAATGAGGACCCAAAAGCGACTTGGCGAAAACAGAGTATTTAATCCAGAATAAACTTTACAAAACAAAAAGCATAATACTACACGTAAAGACAAGAACAGACTGGAGACTTGATCGAGAAATGCAGGTTGCCTCGGGAAGGCACTTGAACCTAGCAGACTCAGACACCTGCTCACCACGCAGCATCTGAGGGAAACACGACACGACAGGGCAAAACATTGACACAGCACGGTGAATTATAAATGAGGATCCGACGGGGCAGGTACGGGAAACAAGGAGTGAAATAGGGACTCTAATCAGGGAAAAGGATCGGGAACAGGTGTGGGAAGACTAAATGATGATTAGGGGAATAGGAACAGCTGGGAGCAGGAACGGAACGATAGAGAGAAGAGAGAGCGAGAGAGTGAGAGAGGGAGGGGGAGAGAGAGGGATAGAAAGAGGGAAAGAACCTAATAAGACCAGCAGAGGGAAACGAATAGAATGGGAAGCACAGGGACAAGACAAGATAATAAATGACAAAACATGACAAAAGGATGCAGAGAGGGAGGAGAGGAGGGTTGAGGAGGCAGAATCAGGAGATAGGTTGGAGAAGGTTTGAGCAGGTTTGAGCAGAGGGAAGAGATGATAGGATGGAAGAGGAGAGAGTAGCGGGGGAGAGAGAGCGAAGGTTGGGACGGCGCGATACCATCCGAGTAGGGGCAACACAAAATACAAAATACTAAGACCAAGGCGTGACATGCAGAATCATCTGGCCAAGTGCATAAAGTTCCCTCAGCTCTAACAACAAGCAACCTCTGACAAAAGTCCCTCTACTTCTATTCAAGGTGAAAATGATGAATCAAACACCTTATCGATAGCAACAGCTCATGGTCTTCCTGGAATCAGAAGTTGTTTTTGACTCAATGGAGGAATGTAGTCAGAGAAATGCTGATGAATGTCTTGCTCAAGTTTTGCATGCCACTGGTTCACACCTGATGCTCACAGACGATGTGTATTGGAAGAGATTTCTGAATGTTCTTCGCCCAGCATACACCCCTCCAATCAGACATGCTGTATCTACTAATTTGCAGGTTGCAGAGTTCAGCAGAGTTCAAGTGAAGGTCAAGCAAATCATAGAGCAAGGAGAATGTATTGCAATAATTTCTGATGAATGGTCGAATGTTTCTTGGGCAAGGAATAATTGACTACATCATCTCCACCCCTCAACCAGTATTATACAAGAGCACAGACACAAGGGACAACAGACACACCGGTCTCTACATTGCAGATGAGCTGAAGGCAGTAGTCAATGACCTTGGACCACAGAAGGTATTTGCACTGGTGACAAACTATGCTGCGAACATAAAGGCTGCTTGGTCCAAAGTGGAGGAGTCCTACCCTCACCTAACACACCCATTGGCTGTGCTGCTCATGCATTGAATATGCTCCTCAATGACATCATGGCACTGAAAACAATGGATACACTCTACAAGAGAGCCAAAGAAATGGTTAGGTATGTGAAGGGTCACCAAGTTATTGCAGCAATCTATCTCACCAAGCAAAGTGAGAAGAATAAGAGCACCACATTGAAGCTGCCCAGCAACACCCGTTGGGGTGGTGTTGTCGTCATGTTTGACAGTCTCCTGGAACGGAAGGAGACTCTCCAAGAAATGGCCATATCGCAGTCTGCCGATATGGACAGCCCCATCAAGAGGATCCTCCTGGATTATGTATTTTGGGAGAGAGTGGTAAGCAGCCTGAAACTCCTGAAACCTATTGCAGTTGCCATTGCATGGATTGAGGGAGACAATGCCATCCTGTCTGATGTTCAGACTCTGCTTCCCGATGTAAGAGAATAAATCCGTACTGCCCTGCCCACTTCATTGTTGCTCAAAGCAGAGGAAACTGCAGTTCTGAAATACATCAAAAAGTGTGAAGACTTCTGCCTGAAGCCCATACATGCCGCAGCGTACATGTTGGACCCCAAGTATGCTGGCAAGAGCATCCTGTCTGGTGCAGAGATCAACAAGGCCTATGGTGTCATCACTACCGTGTCCCGCCACCTTGGCCTGGATGAGGGCAAGGTTCTTGGCAGTTTGGAGAAGTACACTTCCAAGCAAGGGATTTTGGATGGAGATGCAATATGGCAGTCGTGCCAACATATATCTCATCAGCCATCTGGTGGAAGGGACTTTGTGGATCTGAGGCTCTTTCCTTTGTTGCCTCCATCATCCTCCAAATCCCAACAACATCAGACGCCTCAGAGCGCAACTGGTCCTTGTTTGGGAACACACACACACCAAAACACGCAACAGGCTTGAAAAATTGGTGGCCATACAGGCAAATTTGAGGCTTTATGAGCCTGACAATGAGCCATCCTCAACAAGGTTGGAAAGTGACAGTGAAGATGAGGCCTCAGTCTGATGTTCAAGAGGTGGACATTGAGGAGGTCCAGGGAGAAGACATGGAAGCCTGAGAGGAAGACAACCAAAGCTTTAGTTTCTAGTCTATCATTCTACAGATGTACCCCCTCACGTATGATCTCTCTCCGGTGCGCTAAGTCGCCATGCTACCGCGTCTCAGCCAGATTGACAGGTTTCCTGCGCCTCAGCGGAGGTGACTGGTCCGCTCCTGAACCACGGGATCGTCATTTTGGTTTGCGTCCTGCAGCTGGAGCCGCGAGTCGGGGAGCGGGTCCCTCTCCAGCCTGCTTGTGATGGCGCACACCTGTCACCATCGTTATGTGTACCTGCATGTCTCAGACTCACCTGGACCTGATTACCTTCCCTATATATGTCACTCCCTTTGGTTCCTTCCCCAGGCATTATTGTTTCTGTTCCAGTGTCATGTCGGTGTGTTGTTTGTGTTTCTTGTTTTGTATTTAGTTGCGTTTTATTTATTAAAACACTCACTCCCTGAACTCGCTCCCCGACTCTCAGTGCACTCCTTACATCAACAGCTCACAGATAGTATGGGTAGGCCTATAGCCTACATAATGAGATTATTGTGGACAAAATAATTGCATCCTGGCACGCATCGATGCTCATGTCACCAGAATAAGACCCTCAATATTTATTGGAAAAGATAATCAAGGTCATGCAGCTTGCACCTTCACCACCCTGTGAAGTTAATTTCATCTGTAGCCTAATAAACTGCATGGTTTCCAGACAAGTTGTAGTTGGAGGACCACACAACATGCCATGACTCAGAGCAGCGGTCTACCCTAAACCCTAAATCTTGTCATGAAAAATGTGGAAATTAAGCACGTTGAGACTAAACTGCTTGGTGTAACCTTGGATTGTAAACTGTCATGGTCAAAACACTGATGAAACAGTAGCTACAATGGGGAGAGGTCTGTCCGTAACAGCGCTGCTCTGCTTTCTTGAAATTGCTGTCAACAAAACGAGTCCTCCAGGCCCTAGTTGTCACAACTGGACTACTGCCTAGTCATATGGTCAAGTGCAATAAAGAGGGACATAGGCAAATTACAGTTGACCCAGAACAGAGCAGCATGGCTGTCCCTAAAATATACACGGAGATCTAACATCAATGACATGTCAATTTCTCATGGCTCAAAGTAGAGGAGCGATTGATTAATTGCATCACTACTTCTCTTTATGATAGGTATTGACATGTTGAAAGCACCAAGCTTTCTGTTCAAACATCTAGCACACAGCTCAGACACCCAAGCATACCCCACAAAACATGCCACCAGACGTCTCTTCACAGTCTCCAACGAATGCGGACAAATATGTGATGAAAAAAGACTTTGCACGATTCTATGGTACAGGGTGTATAAGTTGATATATAAAACAATGATAGATTTAAGACTTTGTGCTTTTCAGCTAAAATTATTATACAGAATTCTTGCCACCAACAAAATCTTGAATATTTGGGGCATAAAATCATCGAAGCTCTGACGATTTTGTTGTGAGCATACAGAATCAATAGACCATTTATTTTGGTATTGCCCTTAGGTAGCCTGTTTCTGGTCTCAGGTTCAGGAATGACTGAAAATGCATAGCATTGATCTAAAATTGACCCTAGATGTCACCTTCTGACCTTTATTTCCTTTGTTTTGTCGTTATTTAGTATGGTCAGGGTGTGAGTTGGGGTGGGCAGTCTATGTTTGTTTTTCTATGGTTTTGGGATTTCTATGTGTCATTAGTTGTCTCTGATTGAGAATCATACTTAGGTAGCCTGGGTTTCACTGTTTGTTTGTTCACCACACGGTACTGTTTTCAGTTTCGGTTATTCACGTTACGTTTATTGTTTTTGTATTTTAGTGTTCAGTTTGTCTTTAAAATAAACATCATGAACACTTACCACGCCGCATCTTGGTCCGATCCATACTACATGTTGAAGAGGAGGAAATAGAACTGTTCAGAGATCTGGAGAGACCGGGTAAGTCAATTACTAATATACTAATACTCCTGGTAAAAGTATTTATCTTTAACTTGCAATCTGTGGATTCCATTCGATTAGATAGATTGAAATTGTATGTTAACCATCACAGCATAGGTAAAAGATATATGTTGCGTAAAAATCCGAAGAGTGTGGCCAACATAGATAGGTGGGATGGGCTGAGGGAAGCTGAGGGTTGGGATGTGGAATTGGAGACAAGTGGGAGTGGAGTTGCTGTGCGGGAGATAGAATAATGGGCAAAGATAAAAGTCCAAATAAAACATAATAAAAAGTATGTTTGAATGACACTGAGGGGCAGTGTTTTTACAGCTAATGCCAGTTTGCCTGAGGCTGATGCCGTGCAGGTGTTTGTACACATGCATATATGCACACTCTTGTTCAAATAAACGCATACAAGAACACACACACGTAATAGTGCCAGATATGCACACAAACATACAGTTGAAGTCGGAAGTTTACATACACTTAAGGTGGAATCATTAACTTGTTTTTCAACCACTCCACAAATTTCTTGTAAACGAACTATAGTTTTGGCAAGTCGGTCATACTTTGTGCATGACACAAGTCATTTTTCCAACAATTGTTTACAGACAGATTATTTCACTGTATCACAATTCCAGTGGGTCAGAAGTTTACAGACACTAAGTTGACTGTGCCTTTAAACAGCTTGGAAAATTCAAGAAAATTATGTCATGGCATTAGAAGCTTCTGATAGGCTAATTGACATTTGAGTTAATTGGAGGTGTACTTCTGGATGTATTTCCAGGCCTGCCTTCAAACTCAGTGCCTCTTTGCTTGACATCATGGGAAAATCTAAAGAAATCAGCCAAGACCTCAGTAAGAAAATTGTAGACTTCTACAAGTCTGGTTCATCCTTGGGAGCATTTTCCAAACGCCTGAAGGTACCACGTTCATCTATACAAACAATAGTATGCAAGTATAAACACCATGGGACCACACAGCCATCATACCGCTCATGATAGAAGACGCGCTCTGTCTCCTAGAGATAAACGTACTTTGGTGCGAAAAGTGCAAATCAATCCCAGAAAAACAGCAAAGTACCTTGTGAAGATGCTGGTGGAAACAGGTACAAAAGTATCTATATCCACAGTAAAACGAGTCCTATATCGACATAACCTGAAAGTCCGCTCAGAAAGGAAGAAGCCACTGCTCCAAAACCGCCATAGAAAAACCAGACTACAGTTTGCAACTGCACATGGGGACAAAGAACGTACTTTTTGGAGAACTGTCCTCATCTGATGAAACAAAAATAGAACTGTTTGGCCATAATGACCATAGTTATGTTTGGAGGAAAATGGGGGAAGCTTGCAGGCCGAAGAACAACATCCCAACCGTGAAGCACGGGGGTGGCAGCATCATGTAGTGGGGGTGCTTTGCTGCAGGAGGGACTGGTGCACTTCACAAAATGGATGTCTTCATGAGGAGGTAAATTATGTGGCTATATTGAAGCAACATCTCAAGACATCAGTCAGGAAGTTCAAGCTTGGTCGCAAATGGGTCTTCCAAATGGACAATGACCACAAGCATACTTCCAAAGTTATGGCAAAATGGCTTAAGGACAACAAAGTCAAGGTATGGGTATGGCCATCACAAATCCCTGACCTTAATCCTATAGAACATTTGTGGGCTGAACTGAAAAACCATGTGCGAGCAAGGAGGCCTACACACCTGACTCAGTTACACCAGCTCTGTCAGGAGGAATGGGCCAAAATTCACCCAACTTATTGTGGGAAGCTTGTGGAAGGCTACCCGAAACCTTTAACACAAGTTCAACAATTTAAAGGCAATGCTACCAAATACTAATTGAGTGTATGTAAACTTCTGACCCACTGGGAATGTGATGAAAGAAATAAAAGCTGAAATAAATAATCCTCTCTTATTATTATTCTGACATTTCACATTCTTAAATTAAAGTGGTGATTCTAACTGACCTAAGACAGGGAATTTTTACTAGGATTAAACGTCAGGAATTGTGAAAAACTGAGTTTAAATGTTTTTGGCCAAGGTGTATGTAAACTTCCGACTTCAACTATATAGTTGGCATTGCTGTAATGATTTTAGTTGTCCTTAATTTCCTTTGTTTTTATTTTTTTGCATAGTTTGCTGTTTTCTTTTTTAAATATTTTGTTCATTCTCTTGGTTGTTGGTGTGTTGGGGTTTCTTGGGGGTGGGGAAAGGAATTAATTGTATTTTATTTTTCTTCTTCGGGGGGGACTGTGGGACGGGTCTTGAATGGTTGAGGGACAGCTGTTGGGGAACTGTGGGGGGATCTTGGAGGGTTCGGGTACACGTTTTTTGGCCTGGTGGGAGATCTGTCAACGTGCCCTTGAGCAGGGCATTGACCCTGGATGCTTCTGTGTGTCGCTCTGAATGGGAGTCTGTTGGATGACTGGTATTGTGTAGAAGTCATGTTCTCTTATACTAGTGGAGTCATCACTGTGGTCCCAATATCTATTTCCATAGATAATATTAAAGAAAATGTGAATTGAGGCAGAGTTGAGGTTAAAAGGTTGATCAGTAGGAAAGAGGGTCAAAGAAGTGAAAGCTTATCAGTGCTGCTGAAGTTTGAGTAGGTTTTGCCAGGAAAAGTACAGACATGTATTTTAGTTTAAATTCCTCAGAATTTGTCCAATCCCCATTGCGGTATTTTAAATTCCAAATAATGGGACATATAGTTGTTCGGTGTAAAGGAAAGGAAATATGTGCCAAGTGTGGAGGTGGACATGATTACGGTGAATATGGGAGCAATGTGAAGGTTAAGTGTTGTAATTGTTGAGGGGAACATAGTGCAGCATTTGGTGGATGCCAGGAGCAGAGAGAGGCTAGAGAGGCTCACAGATATAGAATCAGTCATGATGTATTGTATGCAGAGGCTGTAAGATAGATAGGTGGAACTACAGTGCGGAATGGAGCTTCCATGGCGGCTCCTGTACTAAGTGGACCAAGTGTCGGGCTGCTGAATCTGCTGGTCCTGGCATGGTTTCGAGACCTTTTCAGCAATCTTGCACTCATTAATATGCTGTGTCAAAGGACACTTTGATAGTAAATGAAGTTAACTTCATAGCTTTCATTGGTAAGGTTATCAACACAACTTGGGTTGTGGAAATGAGAAATGCCAGGTTGAAGGTCATTGTGGATACGGCAAAATAGTTACTGGGGGTAACAGATGTTACTTTTGAAAAGGTTGCAGGCATGCCGAATAATCCTAATTGTTTCAGCATGATATAGATTAAGTTTAATGGGTTGGGGGGCTTGGGAGGTTGGTGTTTCACTTTGGACATCCACTTCCGCCATGCTCCTTCACCTTGTATGGTGTCTTATTTCCATTGTTAGTGGTAACTAATATCTTCCAATCAAAAATGCATTTTTTGACCAATGGGTAAAATATGAAATTGTGTAGATACTCCTCTAGGAAAAACAAAGGTCTGAACCTCATGTCTTTACCATAATCTGTTCAAAAGTTATTGGAGTTTTAATCAATTGAGGCCAGAATGAAATCAGGAAAATTGCATCGCATCAGCTAGAATGGATTCTGTGCGAGAATTATGGCTAATGGCTACCTGACACGCATACTTTCCTAATGAACTCGTCATCTTACTTTATGAATCTGCAGAATACAAAACAATATAGAGGTAAGATGGATATCGATTTTAATATTTTAGTAAACGCTTGTCCTACTAATTCAAAATTCCTGTTATTTTTAGAAGATTTCTCATAAAAACAAGTGTCTCAGTGAAATGTCAACAGAGCACTGAGCATATCAAGGTTTTTATTTTCAAAGTCTTTTATATTTAATTCAGCTCCTGTCATGCTAATTTTGCGACCCGCAGAAACAACTTTGAAAACGACGACTAAAAACTGTAAAATCCTCAAAAGCTGTACTAGAAACCTGCACTGCTACCGTCAACAGAGCTCCATGCTTATTTTCGGATGTATTAGGTTATGAAATTATTGCCCAAAAACACTTTTTGGATATAATGCTAATATGTTAAAGACCCCACTGAACGATTCAGAACCTTAATACTCATATCTTGCCAAAATTGATTTTATACCACAAGGAAGTTCAATTCCATTACTGAAGGTACCAGTACCATTCAAAGGTTTTTCTTTATTCTTTACTATTTTCTACATTGTGAATAATATTGAAGACATCAAAACTATGAAATAACACACATGGGATCATGTAGTAACCAAAAAAGTTCAAAGTAGCCACCTTTTGCCTTGATGACAGCTTTGCACAATCTTTGCATTCTCTCAACCAGCTTCATGAGGTAGTCAACTGGAATACATTTGCAACAGTTTTGAAGGAGTTCCCACATATGCTGAGCACTTGTTGACTGCTTTTCCTTCACTCTGCGGTCCAACTCATCCCAAACCATCTCAATTGGGTTGAGGTCGGGTGATTATGGAGGCCAGGTCATCTGATGCAGCACTCCATCACTCTCCTTCTAGGTCAAATAGCACTTACACAAATTATAATTCCACTAAGCACAAACCAGATGGGATGGCGTATCACCGTAGAATGTTGTGGTAGCTATGCTGGTTCAGTGTGCCTTGAATTCTAAATAAATCACTGACAGTGTCACCAGCAAAGCACAATCACTCCTCCTCCTCCATGCTTCACGATGGGAACCACACATGCGGAGATCATCCGTTCACCTACTCTGCAGTTCACAAAAAGACAGAGGTTGGAACCCAAAAAATCTCATTTGGACTCAGTCCAAAGGACAGATTTCCACCAGTCTAATGTTCATTGCTCGTGTTGGCCTAAGCAAGTCTCTTCTTCTTACTGGTGTCCTTTAGTAGTGGTTTCTTTGCAGCAATTAGACCATAACCTGATTCATGCAGTCTCCTCTGAACAGTTGATGTTGAGATGTGTCTGTTACTTGAACTCCGTGAATCATTTATTTCTGAGACTGATAACTCTAAAGAACTTGTCCTCTGCAGCAGAGGTAACTCTGGGTCTTCCTTTCCTGTGGCAGTCTTCATGAGAGCCAGTTTCATCATAGCACTTGATGGTTTTTGCAACTGCACTTGAAGAGAATTTCTAGTTCTTGAAATTTTCCGTATTGACTGACCTTCATGTTTTAAAGTAATGATGGACTGTCATTTATCTTTGCTTATTTGAGCTGTTCTTGCCAAAATATTGACTTGGTATTTTATCAAATAGGCATATCTTCTGTATATCAACGCTACTTTATCACAACGCAACTGATTGGCTCAAACGCATTAAGAAGGAAAGAAATTCCACAAATTAACTTAACAAGGCACACCTGTTCATTGAAATGCATTCCAGATGACTACCTCATGGAACAGGTTGTGAGAATGTCAAGAGTGTGCAAAGCTGTGGCTACTTTGAAGAATCTCAAATATAAAATAGATTTTGATTCGTTTAACACTTTTTTGGTTACTACATGATTCCATATTTGTTATTTCATAGTTTTGATGTATTCACTATTCTAATACAATGTAGAAAATAGGAAAAATTAGGAAAACCCCTTGAATGTGTAGGTGTGTCCAAACTTTTGGCTGGTCCTGTATATATAATAGACAATATTTTATTAAACAATGTTGTATTCCTGACATCACAACTAGGAAATAGTAACTTCGATGAGTATATGAACGAGCGGTAGGTAGCCTAGTGGTTAGCGCGTTAGGTCTGTAACCGAAAGGTTGCTGGATCAAATCCCTGAGCTGAGAAGGTAAAAATCTGTCGTTCTGCCCCCGAACAATGCCGTTAACCCACTCTTTCCCGATAGGCTGTTATTGTAAATAAGAATTTGTTCTCAACTAACTTACCTGGTTAAAAAAAACGCGCCAGTGACTAACGACGTTTGACAGGGGGATGGGCGTTGTCCATCCAGTCATATCTGGAACGGTGGTTGACGTTCCTCGAAATAATTATTCTCTAGTTGTCATAATGATATATAAACCACGCCAATTTCTACAAATTACCATCTTAAACTGATTTCAAACCTATAACCACTGCTAACCTTATATAATGATCAAAAAGTAAATGTCTGATTTCATGAATTTGTACGAGCAAATTTCGACGTTGTGGCTGGGGTAACTAGTGACAACCAAAGGAAAGAGTTTGTAGGTTTCTCTAAACTTTTAAAACCTGCCCGTAGACAGCGTAAACCCCACCCTTTCACTTATGATTAACCACCTCAATTCTCCGTTTTGATTTGCTTTCGCTCTGTCAGTCACTTTTTCCCGAAGTGTCGCCAGCAACAAAGTAGTGTGTACATCACACCGAGGGATGAAGGAAAAAAATTCAAAGGGAGGCGAAAAACAGATAAGGTCACTTTTGCTGTCAGTTAGGTTTTTGATAGCTAGTTTGAGTCTACCTAGCTAGCTACGTTTTTGGAAAATGTTACCACAATGAACGTTAGCTAGCCATATTTGGCGTTTTAGCTAGCTAAATATAATATAAATGGCTAGCTATCCATTTTAGCCAGTTAGCTAACGTTACCGCTGGCGAGTAAGCCATATCTAGCTAGCTAGCAAAAGCAACACACGAGATAGCTAGCTTGCTATCCTAGCTAAATAAATAAAACGATTTAAGGATTATTTTTCGGCTTTTATTATTTTCCTAAATCTCCGTTGTGGTTTGACAAGTAGTTACTCCTTTAGTTGGCTGATGGACAGTTTCACATACGTTTTTTTGTCACTTCTCGGGCGTTTTAAGGTATTGGTTCTGGGGCGGCTAGGCGAAGCAGGAGACTGTACAGATGTGGCAGCCAAGTTTGTCCCCTTGTCTCCGGGACCTGGGTTGGTAAGCACACGGCAATTTAGATGCGTTGGAGGAGTTGATGCTAGAGCTAACTACAACATTTGGCAAGAAATAGATTGTTCGTTTTTGGAGAGAAACGAAAAATATCTAGCTAAGTTATCCAGACTTATCCTGACTGTCAAGTGTTAGCTAGCAAATTCAGCTGTCGTCGCTGGTTAGTTGCTGTCGAGTTTAGCAGAGCTAACTGGGCCTCATTATCTATATGTCTGCTTCAACTATATTAACCCAAACTTGACAGTTGCACGAGACTTGCAGGCTGTGAAATACTCTGTAGCTGCTGCTAATGATACAGCAGCTCGCACACAGGCGTCTTCGAAGGAGGGCAAACTTAATCGTAGGTAACTGACTACATTTGTTGCATCCACAACACTAATTTGTTTTTACCACTGGACTGTCCATTCTGATTTACAAAAGGGATCAGAACAATTATTTGCTACTAAGGCGCCCACGCCTCATTCAAGTCGGGCTTTTAAATACTGCGGTGATGACTTTAGAATCCATGATGGCTTGTTGCCTGAGCGAGGAGGCGAAGGAGTCCAAACGAATCAACGCCGAGATCGATAAGCAGCTTCGCCGAGACAAGCGGGACGCGAGGAGGGAACTCAAACTGCTTTTATTGGGTACAGTAACATTAAACCATTCTTCCTCCATACACACCCCTAACCCATAATTGAATTACGCAGAAAGATGCCTGAATTATTCAATTGCTGGAATTCGTATGTGATTGCTCTAAATGTCGGAGTCAATAAAGCATCATTGCTGAAGTGATACCATTCATCAGGGCATAAATTATGCTGTTGCTATGTCTAATGACATGACAGTGTATTTGCTGTATAAATATTTATAGTATGCAAAGCAAGTTGCCCCCAATTACATAACGACTGCTGAAGTAAACCACAGTTTCCATATGTTGATAACGTTATCGATTTATATAAAGCCGATTTCACTTTATGATTTGAATGGCATTGAGAAAAACACTGTACTCGAAATCCTGCTACTATATAGGCCCAACACCTATGATTCTACACAAATTATGGTAACATTGAAATGGCCCATCTGTCAAAGCTGTACATTCAACAACACCAGTGGTGGCGTGGTGCCTGGAGAAGTGTATATACTGTAAAAATATTTTCCTATAGTATAGTTTATTTTTTCTGATCTTTCAGGTTTTCACTTTCTCACATGTTTGTTGTAAAGAAAAGGGACATGTGATGTAAGTCCTCAACAATGCTTATCAGGAGACCATTTTTGAGGTCTGGGAAAAAAATATTTGTTGTTTTTGGGTGTAGTTGCTGTTTAATACAATTGCTCACCTATCAAGAGACCCCTTGGCTAGCAGTGTTTTTGTGCTGTATTGTTGTCCCATTTTTATTTTTAAATGTAACCTTTATTTAATTAGGCAAGTCAGTTAAGAACTTATTCTTATTTACAATAACGGCCTACCGGTGAACAGTGGGTTACCTGCATTTTTCAGGGGCAGAATGACAGATTTTTACCTTGTCAGCTCAGGGATTCAATCCAGAAACCTTTCGGTTACTGGTCTAACCACTAGGCTACCTGCTGCTGTATGTGATGGCAGAGTTTGCAAAGCTAATGCCATCCCGATTGATACACATCATATCCTTCTACCAAGTAGGCCTACTTTGCAGTCAACATTTTAATTGGGAAGGTTATTTTGGGGAAGCCTTAAGACATTTTTATTCAAACAGAGGATGATGACTGAATTACGCATGGCAAAGATTCAACCAAGGCTTCGGACCAAACTTATTCAATACCTGGTTAGCATATCCTTAGTTACCATTCACTGGTAGATATCATAAATTCAAATTACTTTCCTACCAACCCTACCGGCTACCGATGTCCTTCTGCGAGCTGCTCCATGCAATGAGAGCTGTGCACTCTTGCTGCCTAGATGCTAGTCTATTCCACTGAAACGGGGCGCATGTAAATGTATATTTCACGTTTTTTGTGTAGGCTACTTTGTGTATGATTTCTCTCTTGTACTACATTTTTAATACAGCGTATCCCTCCTACACTACTTTGGGATTAAGAAGTGAAGAAGTGCCCACTGGAAGAAAAAGTGGGTATACAGCATATAGCCTCAATGACACCACTGAACAACACACTGGCTCAGTTGACCTTAGTTCACTCTAGATTTCTCTCTGTTTACCGAAGATTAATTATCATAGATGTCTATAGTTTGAATGGTAAACTGAAATCAATGTTTCAGGCATTACTAGAGCATAGGCTAGTTTACGCTGTTCAGTAAGTAAGCTACAGTGGGTTAAGTCTCATGGGTTCTGTAGTCAGAGCTAATGTCTCTTCAGATCGTTCTTGTGTTTTCATAGTTGGGGGGGGGGGGGGGGGAGCAGCAATTTAAGAAAATAATTAGATCAGAGACATAATCTGGAGCTTGGGTCACAAAATCAGACATCCTCGTGGTGGGCCTTTTGTGCCGCTGTGCCTCCAGGGCTGACATAACTAAGCTCTATCACAGTGACTGTCAGGTTGATGACATGGTTGTAAAATAATACAACATAGTGGCTTCTTGGACAACATAGATGCATCACACAACTGACTTCACCTTGTTCATACTTTTCTCTTACATGCAGAGGAGTGTAGTATGGAGCGAAGTTGCATAATTTAACCCATTGGTGATGGTAAATAGGGCCATAAGATTTACCTGACCTGATTACTTATAACTAGAAACCAGAGTTTTTCTTGGTGGGTTAGGAAAAACTAATGGCCCTAGTAATGGCTGGTTTAATCCTGATGGTTGCTGTAATAGTAGTAACTGACTTCTATAAGGAGTGACCAATGTTCAGTATGAATACCAGCATGGACATAGTTTACTCTTACACAGCACTAAAGCTTGGATCAGCACAAAAGCTGGTGGAGTGGGCGTTATTGTTGCGCTTATACCGAAACTGTTACTTTTTCAGTAAATGGTTTGTTAGTAGAATTTGTTACATTCGGCACTTCAGTCAAATGTGTCTCACGTGAAAGACAGACTTGATCCTCTCAATCTGTGCAGCCCCTTTTTATAGTGCAAAGTGTCTACTCTACTTACTAATTCATTGCTAGAGCTGTCTGAGCTGCATTGTTAGCTCCCCACTCATGCTGCACAGAACACACTTCAATAAATGCAACATGGCATGTAGAGATGTTGAAACTGTTCATTACTGTTTTCGAAACTATGTCCATACAGGATAGAACACTTTTTAAAAACATTTATTTTTTATACAATTCAAGACGATACCAGTAGCTTCCAACTTTAATTGTAGGCTAACTTTCCATGCTAGTTTAGAGATGAATTCACTACCCTAGTACTTTGTTTGTGATAATATTTCAACCATAATGCAAAATGTTCTGATTTCTAAGATTGTCACCAAAAAATGATTAATTCACTTAGTCTCTCAACAAAGTCACTCATGTCTTTGTCTCAGTCTCCCTCTCCTCCTGTCTGGTTTCCACCAGATTCTATAGTCACAGCCTTGGAAATTACATCATTACTTTCTTAAAGAGACAGCGCACACTTTTATAAAAGAGAGCTTTATTATGTAAATGTTGTTGATCGGTACAATAAAAATGTTCTATCAGTTGCCTATAAAATAAATCCTAAATGGAAGGGATTGTCATCTCTCGTACAATGAAATCACCTAATACAAGCTCAATAACTCTGCAGGCACACACTCCTATTGAATAAGCAGCATTAGCCTGTATTGCGAATAGACCTAGACTACATCTTGATTTACCCAGTTTATGAATAGAGATTTACCATTGTTATGTAGTTAGATTTGTAAAAAACAAAGTCAAATTGATTTACTAATGCATACATGGCTGTCTCAAAAAAATGGACATACAGTTTTTAAAGTGTAGTGATGTGGAACTCAAGATGCCCAACGATTGAACAGAGCAGTTGCTGTCCGGATCAAGTGCCATTCTATGACTTTGGCTAATAAACTTTTTTTTTTCTTGTGGTATCGCAAAGGTCTTCCGTTAGAGTTCAGATATCAGCATTTTCAAAACGCGGACATCAAATTAACTTTTTAAACTTTCACCTGCATTTGAAAGTCTTTTTTTGGTTCAATATAGGGATCAGGGGTATGCAAATATTTAATTTTACCTGCAAGAAAACATGTACCTAGTAAAAAAGTCTTAGTGGTAGGTTTTTAAATCTACCTGCCGCAGTGGCTGGTAGACCAAAAACGTAATTTTATGCCCTGGTGATGATATCGGGTATCATGATTAGGGTTGCAAAGGGTCAGAAACATTCCGAAATGTTCCATGACAGTTAAGCCCAGGTATTTTGCTTAAATTCATAAAAAAAGTTAGCTTACAACAGTGACCGAGAAGCTGTTTTTCAGTCTATCTCAAGGCCGTCAGACTGTTAAACAGCCACCACTAACATTGAGTGGCTGCTGCCAAAATACTGACTCAACTCCAGCCACTTTAATATTAGAAAAATTGATGTAAAAATGTATCACTAGCCACTTTAAACAATGCCACTTAATATAATACCCTACATTACTCATCTCATATGTATATACTGTACTCTATACTAGAGGTCGACCGATTTTATATATGCAATATGTTTTTTGTAAGAAAGCTCAGTTCTTTGCCTAGAACATGAGAACATATGAAAGCTGGTGGTTCCTTTTAACAGGAGTCTTCAATATTCCCAGGTAAGAAGTTTTAGGTTGTAGCTATTATAGGAATTATAGGACTATTTCCCTCTTTCATTTGTATTTCTGTATACTTCTGGCCCCTCCTTGGACACTGTTAACTAACCTCCAGACGAGCTTCAATGCCATAACTCTCCTTCCGTGGCCTCCAACTGCTCTTAAATGCAAGTAAAACTAAATGCATGCTTTTCAATCGATCGCTGCCCACACCTGCTCGCCCATCCAGCATCACTACTCTGGACGGCTCTGACTTAGAATACGTGGACAACTACAAATACCTGGGTGTCTGGTTAGACTGTAAACTCTCCTTCCAGACTCACATTAAGCATCTCCAATCCAAATTTAAATCTAGAATCGGCTTCCTATATCGCAACAAAGCATCCTTCACTCATTCTGCCAAACATACCCTCGTAAAACTGACCATCCTACCGATCCTCGACTTCGGTGATGTCATCTATAAAATAGCCTCCCAACACTCTACTCAACAAACTGGATGCAGTCTATCACAGTGCCATCTGTTTTGTCACCAAAGCCCCATACACTACCCACCATTGCGACCTGTACGCTCTTGTTGGTTGGCCCTCACTTCATACTTGTCGCCAAACCCACTGGCTACAGGTTATCTACAAGTCTCTTCTAGGTAAAGCCCCGCCTTATCTCAGCTCACTGGTCACCTTAGCAGCACCCACTCACAGCACATGCTCCAGCAGGTATATCTCACTGGTCACCCCCAAAGCCAATTTCTCCTTTGGTCGTCTTTCCTTCCAGTTCTCTGCTGCCCATGACTGGAACGAATTGCAAAAATCTCTGAAGCTGGAGACTCACATCTCCCTCACTAGCTTTAAGCACCAGCTGTCAGAGCAGTTTAGTCAGAGCAGTTTACAGATTACTGCACCTGTACTTAGCCTATCTGTAAACAGCCCATCTATCTACCTACCTCATCCCCATACTGGTATTTATTTATTTTGCTCCTTTGCACCCCAGTATCTCTACCTGCACATTCATCTTCTGCCGATCTACCATTCCAGTGTTTAATTGCTATATTGTAATTACTTCTCCACCATGGCCTATTTATTTCCTTAATTTACCTCATTTGCACTCACTGTATAGACTTAGATAATATCTAGTAATATCATCAACCATGTGTAGTTAACTAGTGGTTATGATTGGTTGTTTTTCTATAATTTCGCCCAAACAATGACCTCTTTCCCTACTGTATTTAATTAAATTATTTATTTTGCTCCTTTGCACCCCATTATTTTTATTTCTACTTTGCACATTCTTTTACTGTAAATCTACCATTCCAGTGTTTTACTTGCTATTTTGTATTTACTTTGCCACCATGGACTTTTTTTGCCTTTACCTCCCTTATCCAGTTGAAGCTAGGGGGGGTGTTATTTCATTATTGGATAAAAAAACGTGTCCGTTTTAAGTGCAATATTTTGTCGCAAAAAGATGCTCGACTATGCATATAATTGCCAGCTTTGGAAAGAACACTCTGACGTTTTCAAAGCTGCAAAGATATGAGTGCCCCAGAACTGATCTTACAGGCGAAACCAAGATGCAACTTCAACCAGGAAATGAGCAGGATTTTTGAGGCTCTGTTTTCCATTGTCTCCTTATATGGCTGTGAATATGCTGTGAACGAGCTTATGCGCTCTGCCGTTCCTCCAAGATGTCTGCAGCATTGTGATGTATTTGTAGGCATATCATTGGAAGATTGGCCATAAGAGACATTTGCCAGGGGCCCGTCCGGTGTCCTTTGTCTACGTTGGTGCGTAACTCTCAGTGGCAAAAAGTTTACCATGCGATACAGACTGCGAAGTATCGTTCCTGGAAGTGTGCATCATTGAAGAGATATGTGAAAAACACCTTGAGGATTGGTTCTAAACAACGTATGCCATATTATGGAGTTAATTTGGAAAAAAGTTTGGCGTTTGGATAACTGAATTTTCATTTTTTTTTTTGGTAGCCAAACGTGACGCACCAAACGGACCGATTTCTCCTGCACAAAAAATATTTCAGGAAAAACTGAACATTGCTATCTAACTGAGAGTCTCCTCATTGAAAACATCCGAAGTTCTTCAAAGGTAAAAGATTTATTTGAATGTTTTTGTGAAAATGTTTCCTTCTGATGCGAATGCTAAATGCTATGCTAGTTTACATTTACATTTACATTTAAGTCATTTAGCAGACGCTCTTATCCAGAGCGACTTACAAATTGGTGCATTCACCTTATGACATCCAGTGGAACAGCCACTTTACAATAGTGCATCTACATATTTTAAGGGGGGGAAGAGGGATTACTTATCCTAGGTATTCCTTAAAGAGGTGGGGTTTCAGGTGTATTTATCTGTAAATGGAATTGTATTTTTGTTTTTTACAAAAAAAAATCTAATCTTTACAGGTAAATGCAACTGGCACTATCTGATGGGTAGACATTTCACTGCAGCTAATGTAGAAGGACAATCTGTGTAGCGTTTGCAAATACTGTGCCGAATCATATGTGAAGAATGCAGCGAAGATGTAGAATCATCTGGCCAAGTGCATAAAGTTCCCTCAGCTCTCACAACAAGCAACCTCTGACAAAAGTCCCTCTACTTCTATTCGAGGTGAAAATGATGAATCGGACACCTTATCGATAGCAACAGCTCATGTTCTTCCTGGAATCATAAGTTGTTTTTGACTCAATGGAGGAACGTAGTCAGAGAATTGCTGATGAATGTCTTGCTCAAGCTTTGTATGCCACCGGTTCACCCCTGATGCTCACAGGCGATGTGTATTGGAAGAGATTTCTGAATGTTCTTCGCCCAGCATACACTCCCCCCAACCAGATTTACTGGATACAGAGTTCAGCAGAGTTCAAGTGAAGGTCAAGCAAATCAGAGAGAAAGGACAATGTATTGCAATCATCTCTGATGGGTGGTTGAATGTTCGTGGACAAGGAATGATTAACAAAATCCTCTCCACCCCTCAACCAGTATTCTACAAGAGCACAGACACAAGGGACAACCGACACACCAGTCTCTACATTGCAGATGAGCTGAAGGCAGTAGTCAGTGACCTTGGACCGTAGAAGGTATTTGCACTGGTGACAGACAATGCTGCGAACATGAAGGCTGCTTGGTCCTACCCTCACTTCACACCCATTGGCTGTGCTATTCATGCATTGAATCTGCTCCTCAAGGACATCATGGCACTGAACAATGGATACATTCTACAAGAGAGCCAAAGAAATGGTTAAGTTACCAAGTTATTGCAGCAATCTTCCTCACCAAGCAAAGTGAGAAGAATAAGAGCACCACATTGAAGCTGCCCAGCAACACCCGTTGGGGTGGTGTCATGTTTGACAGTCTCCTGGAAGGGAAGGAGTCTCTCCAAGAAATGGCCATATCGCAGTCTGCCGATATGGACAGCCCCATCAAGAGGATCCTCCTGGATTATGTATTTTGGGAGAGAGTGGTAAGCAGCCTGAAACTCATGAAATCTATTGCAGTTGCCATTGCATGGATTGAGGGAGACCATGCCATCCTGTCTGATGTTCAGACTCTGCTTCCCAATGTATGGGATGAAATCCGGACCACCCTGCCCACTTCACTGTTGCCCCAGGCAGGGGAAACTGAAGTTATGAAATGCATCAGTGTGAAGACTTCTGCTTGAAGCCCAAACACGCTACAGCGTACATGTTGGACCCCAAGTATGCTGGCAAGAGCATCCTGTCTGGTGCAGAGATCGACAAGGCCTATGGTGTCATCACTACCGTATCTTACCGCCGTTGCCTGGATGAGGCCAAATTTTCCACCGTGCCAAATTTGAGGCTTTTTGAGCCTAACGACGAGCCATCCTCAACAAGGTTGGAAAGCGACAGTGAAGATGAGGCCTCAGTCTGATGTTCAAGAGGTGGACATTGAGGAGGTCAAGGGAGAAGACATGGAAGCCTGAGAGGAAGACAACCAAAGCTTTTGTTTCGAGACTATCATTTTACATATGTATGTTGAAAATGTTTGTGGGAGATCATTCAGTATTCCCTTTTGTTCAGTGAAATCATCCAATTTCATTAATGTTCAATTTGTAACTACATTTTATTTATTTTTCTAATGGATGGATTTAATCATTTCAATTATGTCGACTTATGGTAAATATATCCAATACAAAAAAAACCATCTCAATTTTAAATGGTATTAATGTTAATTTGCATATTTCTGTTAATTCCCATATTCCTTTTAATTCCCACGGATAGTTTCCACCTGAATTTTCCCACAAAATGTGCAAACCTAATTGTGATACTGAACCTGGTATCGAAGTCAAAATTCTGATATTTCGACAACACTTGTGTACGTAATGTGAATTTTAAAATTACCAGGTCATATTTTTGGTGCTCAAGAATGAAGTATTAATCTTATTGTAGATTTACTATTTTATACTGGGAAATGTACAGTATTTTGAAGGTGTTACTGAAATGTTAGACAAATAGGCTATGTTTTGCCACATTATCAGGTAGATTTCCCCTGATCCAGAATGTGTTAAACTTGTTCAGAAACTCTGTCCATGTCTCTACACACACTTGGAACTGCCAGTTTCCCTCTGTTTGCTGCTCATAATTGCATATCTTAATTGGTTCTTCTCAGTGTTAATGAGATTTGTTTGGAAGCCTATTTCTTAGTCTGTTTAATAAACCATAGGCTTTAATCTGGAAAATCTGGATCATCAAGGTCTTTGTACAAGCTGAACTCTGTCAAGGGGCATTGGTTAAGCATACTAAGTTTATTATAGACAGCTGTGATTTCTTTTTTGACCACTGCCTTATTAATTCTCTAACAGTTATTGCCAATTCATAAGCCAACTAAGGCATGATGGCCTTTTATGAAAGGAAATTTGAAGAACAAGGCCTAGCTGCTACACTAGCAGTGTGTGAACGGAGGCCAGGAAACCTGGTCATTCTGGGAGATTCTAGCAACTCAAATCTTTTCTGTGTTTTTATGTTTCAGGTTAATTTAGGAGAGAATATAGTGTTTGGCCTATATCTGGATTAAGGGTGGCTTTTGGGAACAAATGGGTTTCCAGGGATTTGGACAAAGTTGGGCAAATTGTACATATTTTAATGAATGGCCTTAGGCTGAGTCTACACCTGACATTAAAAATAACTTCTGAAATCCAATTACATTAACAAACCATTCAGATGACAATCCATTAATGGGCTTTGTTCTGCAAATGTCTCCCATCTCAAATATACACAGACCTGCCAACATGCACTCATTTTGCGTACCAACTACCCAATTTTCTGTCCATGTATGAGATCTGAGTTAAAAGTACGCAGAAATGAATAGGACCTGTTTTTTAAAATTTTCTTTTGCTTCTTTGTATAAATAAATTCACTGAGTAAATCGAACATCCCGATTCTCGAGCTGCAACACACAGACCTGTATGGAGTTTGTGTCAACGGAAATGGAGGTTAATACATTATTATTCGGCATAACTACCCAGTGTCTCCCCTCCTACTGTTTGTTGTGATGCTGAGTTTGCCGACTGTCAGCTGTACGTAAACACATGGACAAATCCTTTTTCCACGCCGTGGAAAGGTAAACCCCAATTCGGTGCGTGCAATTTTCCTTGTGTGTCTGGTACTCTAAAAAAAAATTGGACAGGGTTGGCAGATCTCTACAAATACATCTATGTTGTGATCGGCTCACACACCTAGAAATTGCTACAAAGCAGATTTAAAACATCCATGTCCGTCAGTGGAGGTGGTAAATCACTATTAGATCCCAAGTAAGTCTGTGACGATTATAGCATTTTGGGTAACGATTAGGGCTAGGTTTAATTGTCATGCATATGCCCACAGTTACTGTCATAATTATAATTTCAGCTGAAACGTGTTTTGAGCTTGTAATATATCATAATGCACCTTTTCAAAATTAGCTATGACATACCTAATGACTACAACATCGTTTTGGTGACACCCCTGTCTCAAAAAACAAATCATTTTTACCGCTTGGAACTTTTGGAAATGTAGCTTCTCCTCCTGACTGTGCCATACTGCTGGTAAAATTATTTTACCAACTTTACACTTCATGTAAAAATGGAAAACTGCTATTTGGTAAACTACACTGAGTGTACAAAACATTAGGAACACCTAATATTGAGTTGCACCCCCTTTTAAAATGAATATTTTTTTTTACCTCCGAACAGCCTCAATTTGTCGGGGCATGGACTCTACAACGTGTCGAAAGCGCTCCACAGGAATGCTGGTCCTTGTTGACTCCAATGCTTCCCACATTTGTGTCAAGTTGGCTGGATGTCCTTTGGGTGGTGGACCGTTCTTGATACACACCGGAAACGGATTGTGAAAATCCCAGCAGCTTTTCCCTGTGGGACTCCCGGTCACGGCTGTTTGTGACACAGCCTGGGATCGAACCCGGGTCTGTCGTGACTCTTCAAGCACTGCGATGCAGTGCCTTAGACCTAGCCAGATACATCCGATCTCATTGAATTTGGCAACTCTCCAATCATATGGTGCAGTTTCATACAAGGGTAACTTAAATAAGGCTGTAGACTGGCAAGCAGTGGACTGATTCTTGTCATAAGGTTTTGAGACACACCAGTTGAAATATACTCAACAAAAATATAAAAGCAATATGCTACAATTTAAACAATTTTACTGAGTTACAGTTCAAATAAGGAAATCGGTGAATTTACAAATTCATTAGGCCCTAATATATGAATTTCACATGGCTGGGAAATCAGATATGATGTAGTTTACGGAAATTCAATCTTAAGAATGGTCTGAATGCTCATTTAACTTCATCCAGTGAGCATAACACAATTCATGTTGTTTCCTATTCTACGGGCAGTGGGAATGAATACAAACAGATCAGCAGAGCTTCTTGTTTTTTCTCTTTCCTGTTATCCATGTGCACATTGTTATTTACCTTATAGCCTCTTAAGCACGGCATAATAATGCACATTCCTCATGCTAGCTGTTTAATCTATGGGCTTTTGCAATCATCACCTTTGTCTCTCATCCAATGTGCATAAATCTTGATGTATTTATGTCAAATTACCCTCGTTGTCTCATAAGGTGATTTTCAACAACAGTTTTCGAAAACAATCCACCTCCCCACCAGCTGCAGCTATAATAAATAACCTTAAAGGCTTGTCATTGGAACTCCTTTCCCCCTCGGCCATTCCCCAAACTATTTTTTATGTCATATTGCATTGCTTCTTTGTTCAGTCATTTAAACCTGAACTTGAGTTCTATCTAATTCATTCTCACTTCATTTGGAATCCATATTTACTACTGTTGATTCTGTAGTGTGCTGTGCTTTGTCGTTACGTTGGCATTTGTCACTCGCCTTTGCAACCATTAAAAACACGTCAACCATTAAAAACACGTCATGTGTTGTTTATATTGAACGGTTTATGATTAAACGATGCAATTCCTTTATACTGCAATTTTTTTACATTATTTTAAGGTACTTATTGCAAGCGAATTGGGTTGTTTTTGAGATTTTAGCATTTTATTTTTGAATGCTAGAAATTAAAGGTATTTTCTATATTGTATAGATCAATAAAAACAAACTCTATTAAAATACGTGTCCCTAAGTTGTATGTCATTCAGGGCTCAACATTTGGCCAGAGGAAATGTCTGAATTCAAAGTAGTCTGTTCCATGATGACTGAGTTGCGCATTGCTAATGTTCCAAGACTTTTACATTTTTAAATACCTGGTTTGCATACCATTTCTGTCCTTAACATTTACTGGTAGATATAACTTGCAACATTTTCCCTACCCCACTGTCTGTCTTTAGTGAGCTGCTCCACTCAACAACCAGTTTTTTGAGCGCTGCGCTCTCTGCCCTACCAATTATTGAGGTGTATGTGTGGCACACGTGTAATAAACAGTCGACATAATTAACTAAGAGCTTCGGAAATCCATATTTAAAAAATGTATATAGCCTAGATAAAAATTGCAATATTTTTTATTTTTTTACTGACTGAGATAATTGACTGGCCCGAAACATTTCTAAATCTTCCATGGGCCAGCGGGCAGCCCTGAATGTCGAGCCCTTTTCATTTGTGTTACTGCCTTGAATATCACTAATTGCAAAGATTAACAAGGACCTTGAGGTTTCCCTCCAGTGGCAAACTGTTATCAGGGGAGGGGTCTATTTTACTATACATTTGTTTTTAGCTAATCAGTCAAATTTGAGAATTACATTGCTAATTTGTCTGAATAGTGTTCACTACACACAGGTTGACAGTCTTTGTTACTCAATTTTAACGAGGAAATTACATTGTGAGCAAAATGATTCATAATTTCACTTTCATAAATTGTTTTTAAAGGGTTAATGACCTTGGATTTGAGCATCTGTGAGCATCTGTAAGAACGCCGATGTAGTGGTGGTTTTGTCGTGTTTCAGAACAAAATAATGTGCTGTTCCTTTTGTGATTTGTGCTCTTCTCGGGTGTGGCTGATTGTGTTAGCTGTTTAGAGGAGCTGGCAGGCCGGCTTAGGAGGTGCACTCCTCGTTGTAGCAAATGAAAGTCACAAGTGAATAAATGTGCACAGAACTGAGCTGGAGAGCAGCAGCAGCAGCAACAGCTGTGTATGAGGTCTACTCTGTTACACACACACACACACAGTCTGGCATGAATGAAAGTGTGTGTGTCGGAGTGCATGTAATGTTCTTGTACACATGCCTTTTAGTTAGGTAGTTGTAATTATAGGTCAAGACAAATAGTCACCTAGCCACCTAACCCCCCCATGTCCTACATTTTTGGTGTTATGTAAGACCCTGCTCTCTGGAACAGAAGGAAGTGTATTTAGGCGGCTGAGCTCCAGACTCAGATCCCAGGCAGCTCAACTTGTTGATATCCAGGACGAGCTCTCCTCTGGCTAATGAGAGGCTGCTCTGCTGTGAGTGGATTTGTGTCTCCAGCCCCCTCTGCCTCCCACTGGGTGGCCCACCGCCACTGTGCCAGGCAGCACATCCACTGACACACTCAGTCCCTGTGCTGAAACCCTCCAAGATGTGTGTGTGTGTGTGTTAGAGAGCTGAGTGCCAGGACTCAGAAGTGTGCGTGTTCTCATCTCTCTGCTCTGTGTTCCAGCTGACACATCGACTGCAGAATAGGGATGTAGAGATTCGCCGATATCTATTGGTCCCCGATTTAGAACATTTTAAAGATACAGTGCATCAGTCTGCAGACTCTAAACCAATCCAAATGTAGCATGCATCTGTCAGAAAACCGATTTTTCATTGTACCTTCCCAAATACCTAATATTTTGTGACAACTGATGCGTCCTCTCTGTTCTCCTTCAGTGTCAAACTGAGTGTAATTGTGTTGAGTCATTG
Organism: Oncorhynchus gorbuscha; assembly: GCF_021184085.1. Classification (NCBI taxonomy): domain Eukaryota; kingdom Metazoa; phylum Chordata; class Actinopteri; order Salmoniformes; family Salmonidae; genus Oncorhynchus; species Oncorhynchus gorbuscha. Next base: position 22,248,576 of record NC_060178.1, on the reverse strand, counting down.
ATCTACAAGTAATTTTGTATGTCAAACAGCCCCAGGCAATATCAGTAGGCTAGTCAAACTGTGCTCAGCTTCAGGAGCTGACCAATGTGAGGTAGGTTGCCTGTTCCTGATCTGCGTGGTACTTTTAGCTAAAATGGCTTATGAGATATTGGGCTTTATTAGTTTAGAAAGATGTGTAATATGCTAGGCTATCTACAGTGGCATGAAAAAGTATGTGAACCCTTTGGAATGATCTGTTTCTGCATAAATTGGTCATAAAATTTGATCTGATCTTCATCTAAATCACAGCAATAGACAAACGGTCTTCTTAATCTAATAAAACACAAACAATTATATGTTTTCATGTCTTTATTGAACACACTGTACTGTGTAAGCATTCACAGTCCAGGGTGGGAAAAGTATGTGAACCCTTGGATTTAATAATTGATTGACCCTCCTTTGGCAGCAATAAGCTCAACCAAACGTTGTATGTAGTTGCGGGTCAGACCTGCACAACGGTCAGGAGGAATTTTAGACCATTCTTCTTTACAAAACTGTTTCAGTTCAGCAATATTCTTGGAATGTCTGGTGTGAACTGCTCTCTTGAAGTAAGGCCACAGCATCTCAATCGGGTTGAGGTCATGGCTCTGATTTGGCCACTCCAGAAGGTGTATTTTCTTCTGTTGAAGCCGTTCTGTTTTACTTCTGTGTTTTGGGTCGTTGTCCTGTTGCATCACCCAACTTCTGTTGAGCTTCAATTGGCTGACAGCCTTACATTCTCCTGCAAAATTATAAACGCAGGAATTAATTTCTATCGATGATTGCAAGTTGCCTATGCCCCGAGGTAGCAAAGCAGCCCTAATCATGTTGCTCCCTCCACCATACTTAACAGTTGGAAGGAGGTTTTGATGTTTGCTGTGCCATTTGTTTTCTCTCCACACATAGTGTTGTGTGTTCCTTCCGTACGACTCAACTTTAGTTTCATCTGTCCATAGAATATTTTGCCAGTAGTGCTGTGGAACATCCAGGTGTTCTCTTGCGAACTTCAGTCGTGCCGCAATGTTTTTTGTTGTTGTTGACAGCAGTGGTTTCTTCCATGGTATCCTCCCATGAATACCATTCTTCATTGATGTTTTGCGTATCGTAGACTTGTCAACAGAGATGTTAGCATGTTCCAGAGATTTCTGTAAGTCTTCAGCTGACACTCTAGGATTCTTAACCTCATTGACCATTCTGCACTGTGCTCTTGCAGTAATCTTTGCAGGCCGGCCACTCCTAGGGAGTGTAGCAACAGTGCTGAACTTTCTCAATTTATAGACAGTTTGACTCACTGTGGACTGATAAACATCAAGGCATTTAGAGATCCTTTTTGTAACCCTTTCTAGCTTAATAGTGATGCAACAATGACATTTTTGCCGATACTGATATCCGATATTTTCCTTGCCCCCCCCCCCAAAAACGATACAGATATTGAAAATTTGAGCCCTTTTTTTGCATTCTATTAGTTAAATAGTTAGACCGCTGCATCCGTGTGTATTAAGGCACTGCATCTAAGTGCAAGAGGCATCACTACAGTCCCTGGTTCGAATCCAGGCTGTATCACATCCGGCCGTGATTGGGAGTCCAATAAGGATGCGCAAAATTGTCCCAGCGTCGTCCGGGGTATGCCGTCATTGTAAATAAGAATTTGATCTTAACTGACTTGCCTAATTAAATAAAGGTTACGCACCACACTGACCAAAAAGCTATTTTGTTGGCATTTACGTATGTCCCCATTACCAGTAAAACATAATCAAAACTAATTTCTTTCACTTAGTTGCTGTTCTGTTTCTTTGTTCAATCATTTCATAGTCAACCTGGATTTCTATGGAATGCCATTTGGGTCTTTGCATGTAAAAAAAAATACATGTCAAATAGCACTTTGTCAGATAAGCTTGTTGACCAATCAGGACCTGAAAATGACTGCACGTCACATAATAATTTAACACGTTCATCATTTTTTAACGTAATTATTTCACATTGATTACAATCATATTTCATATGCCACAACGATTCATCGATACGTATGCTATTATCCTGGTAAAGTTTTCCCACGCACCTACAGTGCTGGTCATAAAAAGAAAAGCTAGCTAGTTCATGGTTCCCCAAAAACATAGCAAAATGACATTGTTTCAGTAGCTATATAGTTGGCTAGCTAACTATATAGCTAGGTGTCATGTAAAATAACCTTAATTTATAAGACGTTCTTATTTGATTAATGGCGGTCGGCCCCGTCTATGTGAAGCTAGCAACAATGGTGGACTTTGCGGTTAGCCTTCAAAATAAAAGTATGTTAATAACAGTGATGCAAATCAATACAAATGGTAGAATTATGCCATAATTTAAAAGATCATGCTAAACAAGGTTGGAATGTTATAAAATCAACAAAAGACAATTTGTTAATTGGACAAATCTGCATGTATTATACTTTAGAATTAATTGCGTTGGGGGCATACTATTTTTCACTGTACAGTCTTACCTATAGATTGTGGTTCAATGACATGGTTTCAGTCTACTCCGTGACACCCAGAGAACATTAGCATTGTAGCAGGACTGTGAATTGAGACACATTGTCAACCTGTGTATTGATAACACTATTCCAGAGTAAAAATAATACTGCATGGTTGTTTGAGTCTAACTCTGAGGATGTTAGGAAAAAATATATTGGGCATTGAGTAGGCTGATACCGCATTTCATTGTTCCCCAATCCTTAGGCAAAGCTGTACAGTGCAATATGAATGTCAATTGTAACCTTCTGCATCACTTTCAAAGAGGTACTTTTATTTGGAATGCAAACCGCAAATTCCACTATTGTGCCTAATCCTTATTGTGGCTAGCTTCACAACACAACCCGGTCAGGTCGAGCCTCACTATCCAAGTGAAGCTAGCTGGCTGCTTATAACGTTAGCGTTGGGCAACAGGGTTAAGTATCTGGCTAGCCATGTATTTTTATGAACTGAAGTTCAATTTCAATAGGCGAACAAGTGGCTACAAAGCTAATACTTAGTCACAAGGATTCTTAAATCATTGCTAAGAATAGTGAAGGCTCCGGAGGCTGCATTCATTGTAGCTGGGGATTTTAACAAGGCTAATCTGAAAACGACTCCCTAAATTTTATCAGCATATCGATTGCGCAACCAGGGCTGGAAACCTTGGATCACTGCTATTCTAACTTCCGCGACGCATATAAGGCCCTGCCCCACCCTCCTTGTGGAAAAGCTGACCACGACTCCATTTTGTTGATCTCTGCCTACAGACAGAAACTAAAACAGGAAGCTCCCGCGCTGAGGTCTGTTCAACGCTGGTCCGACCAATCGGACTCCACACTCCAAGACTGCTTCCATCACATGGACTGGGACATGTTTCGCATTGCGTCAAACAAAATTGACGAATACGCTGATTCGGTGAGCGAGTTCATTAGAACGTGCGTTGAAGATGCCGTTCCCATAGCAACGATTAAAACATTCCCATACCAGAAACCGTGGATTGATGGCAGCATTCGCATGAAACTGAAAGCGCGAACCACTGCTTTTAATCAGGGCAAGAGGACCGGAAACATGACCGAATACAAACAGTGTAACTATTCCCTCCGCAAGGCAATCAAACAAGCTAAGCGTCAGTATAGAGACAAAGTAGAATCTCAATTTCAACGGCTCCGACACGAGGTATGTGGCAGGGTCTACAGTCAATCACGGATTACAAAAAGAAAACCAGCCCAGTCATGGGCCAGGATGTCTTGCTCCCAGGCAGACTAACTTTTTTGCCCTCTTTGAGGACAATACATTGCCACTGACACGGCCCGCAACTAAAACATGTGGACTCTCCTTCACTGCAGCCGACGTGAGGAAAACATTTAAACGTGTCAACCCTCGCAAGGCTGCAGGCCCAGACGGCATCCCCAGCCGCGCCCTCAGAGCATGCGCAGACCAGCTGGTTGGTGTGTTTACGGACATGCAATCAATCCCTATCCCAGTCTGTTGTTCCCACATGCTTCAAGAGGGCCACCATTGTTCCTGTTCCCAAGAAAGCTAACTGAGCTAAACAACTATCGCCCCGTAGCACTCACTTCCGTCATTATGAAGTGCTTTGAGTGACTAGACAAGGACCATATCACCTCCACCCTAGACCCACTCCAATTTGCTTACCGCCCAAATAGGTCCACAGACGATGCAATCTCAACCACACTGCCCTAACCCATCTGCACGAGGAATACCTATGTGAGAATGCTGTTCATCGACTACAGCTCGGCATTCAACACCATAGTGCCCTCCAAGCTCGTCACCAAGCTCGAGACCCTGAGTCTCGACCCCGCCCTGTGCAACTGGACTTCCTGACGGGCCGCCCCCAGGTGGTGAGGGTAGGCAACAACATTTCCACCCCGCTGATCCTCAACACTGGGGCCCCACAAGGGTGCGTTCTGAGCCCTCTCCTGTTCACCCACGACTGCATGGCCACGCACGCCTCCAACTCAATCATCAAGTTTGCAGACGACACAACAGTGGTAGGCTTGATTACCAACAACGACACGGCCTACAGGGAGGAAGTGAGGGCCCTCGGAGTGTGGTGTCAGGAAAATAACCTCACACTCGACGTCAACAAAACTAAGGAGATGATTGTGGACTTCAGGAAACAGCAGAGGGAGCACCCCCCTATCCACATCGATGGGACAGTAGTGGAGAGGGTAGTAAGTTTTAAGTTCCTCAAACTGAATTGGTCCACCCACACAGACAGCATCGTGAAGAAAGCGCAGCAGCGCCTCTTCAACCTCAGGAGGCTGAAGAAATTTGGCTTGTCACCAAAAGCACACACAACTTCTACAGATGCACAATCGAGAGCATCCTGTCGGGCTGTATCACCGCCTGGTACGGTAACTGCTCCGCCCTCAACCGTAAGGCTCTCCAGAGGGTAGTGAGGTCTGCACAACGCATCACCGGGGGCAAACTACCTGCCCTCCAGGACACCTACACCACCCGATGTCACAGGAAGGCCATAAAGATCATCAAGGACAACAACCACCCGAGCCACTGCCTGTTCACCCCGCTATCATCCAGAAGGCGAAGTCAGTACAGGTGCATCAAAGCTGGGACCGGGAGACTGAAAAACAGCTTCTATCTCAAGGCCATCAGACAGTTAAACAGCCACCACTAACATTGAGTGGCTGCTGCCAACACACTGACTCAACTCCAGCCACTTTAATAATGAATTGATGGGAAATGACGTAAAATATATCACTATCCACTTTAAACAATGCTACCTAATATAATGTTTACATACCCTACATTATTCATCTCATATGTGTATATACTGCACTCTATCATCTACTGCATCTTTATGTAATACATGTATCACTAGCCACTTTAACTATGCCACTTTGTTTACATACTCATCTCATATGTATATACTGCACTCAATACCATCTACTGTATCTTGCCTATGCCGCTCCGTACCATCACTCACTCATATCTTTATGTACATATTCTTTATTCCCTTACACTTGTGTCTAAGGTAGTAGTTTTGGAATTGTTAGCTAGATTACTTGTTGGTTATTACTGCATTGTCGGAACTAGAAGAACAAGCATTTCGCTACACTCGCATTAACATCTGCTAACCATGTGTATGTGACAAATACAATTTGATTTGATTTGAAAATGACTGCAGTTTCTACTGGTCATTGTTTTCAGGCTGGTTGTATTGGTGCTAGCTAGGTAAAAAGCTAAAGCTAGCTAGCTACCCCAGAAGTTGCAGTCGAACAAATAACGCTTTCTTGCCAATGCGGTATTGTAAATCCATCATTCGTGGCCGGTGTTTGCTTGTTTGCAGACTTTTTTTTTGTTCAGCTTTGACAGTGGTACTGATAGCAGTGATGGTGCTTGGCTTGCACTTGCAAATTCAGAACACACAACATTCTATAATAGAACGGTGTTTGATGTGTCAAATTTTTCAAGAGCTTATTTAATGCGTCAAATGGTGTTATTTGACATGTATATTTTTTGACACGCAAAGACCCAAACGGCGTTCCATAGTATGTGGTGAAGCTAATTGCAGTGACACTATTACTGTCTTAACTCTGGTAGGGCAACATCTGAACAATAGCGCACTTGGTAATGTTAGTGTGTATCGGTGCTCGACCAGTCGCGAAAGCCAACATCACCCATGACAGAGAATGGTTGATTATCAAGGGCAATGAATTCCGTTATCTTGGCATTTAATGGATTTTGCCTTTGAATTGTCTCGCTGAAATTATTTTACAAATGACATCTCGACTTGTTGACTGCTCGATCCACACAGCAGACATTGTGGGGCTAGGCTAGGAATGCTGTGTTGCACGTGTAGTGCAACATTTTACGTCATGCAGGTATGTACGTCAGCTTTGACATCAGATTTTCACATTGGTGTTAAACTAGACATCGGGCCGATGCCGATGTTGGCATTTTTAGCTCATATCGGCCAATTTCTGATATGTTCAATGATTATATCGTGCATCCCTAATTCTTAGGTTTTCTGAGATTTTGTTCGAGGCATGGTTCACGTCAGGCAATGCTTCATGTGAATAGCAAACTTTTTATATTACAGGGCAGCTCTAACCAACAGGGGGGTTAAATCCAATGTTGTGCTATAAGTCAAATGAAATGTGATTGGTCGTGAACACATTCTGTACCAGGTCAAACCCCCCTTAGCCTCCAGAACAGCCTGAATTCTTCAGGGTATGGAAAAGTTTCACAGGGATGTTGGTCCAGTGGTACACTACCTCCACCAGCCTGTACCATTGACACCAGGCAGGATGGGTCCATGGACTCATGATGTACTCTCTGTTTAGGGCCAAGTAGCATTCTATTTTGCTCTGTTTTTTTGTTAATTCTTTCTTTGTGTCAAGTAATTCTCTTTTATCATGATTTTCTTGGGTCTAATTGTGCTACTGTCCTGGGGCTCTGTGGGGTGTGTTTGTGAACAGAGCCCCAGGACCAACTTGCTTAGGGGACTCTTCTCCAGGTTCATCTCTCTGTAGGTTGATGGCTTTGTTATGGAAGGTTTGGAAAACGCTTCCTTTTAGGTGATTGTAGAATTTTCTGGATTTTGATAATTAGTGGGTATCGGCCTAATTCTGCTCTGCATGCATTATTTGGTGTTCTAAGTTGTACACAGAGGATATTTTTTGCAGAATTCTGCATGCAGAGTCTCAATTTGGTGTTTGTCCTATTTTGTGAAATCTTGGTTGGTGAGCGGACCCCAGACCCCACAACCATAAAGGGCAAAGGGCACTATGACTGATTCAATAATTTTTAGCCAGATCCTAATTGGTATGTTGAATTTTATGTTCCTTTTGATGGCATAGAATGCCCTAGAGGTCGACCGATTTTTAATTAGGTCAGATTTAAAGTTTTCATAACAATCGGAAATAAAAACTTTTGGACACCGATTTGGCCATTTAAATTATTATTTTTTAGCACCTTTTATTTAACTAGGCAAGTCAGTTAACACATTCTTATTTTCAATGACTGCCTAGGAATGGTGGGTTAACTGTCTCGTTCAGGGGCAGAACGACAGATTTTTACCGTGTCAGCTCGATGACTCAATCTTGCAACCTTACAGTTAACTAGTCCAACACTAACCACCTGCTTTACATTGCACTCCACGAGGAGCCTGCCTGTTACGCGAATGCAGTAAGAAGCCAAGGTAAGTTGCTAGCTAGCATTAAACTTATAAAAAAACAAGCAATCATAATCACTAGTTAACTACACATGGTTGATGATATTACTAGTTTATCTAGCATGTGCTGCGTTGCATATAATCGATGCGGTGCGCATTCGCGGAAAAAGGACTGACTTTGCTCCAACGTATACCTAACCATAAACATCAATGCCTTTCTTAAAATCAATACACAGAAGTATATATTTTTTAAACCTGCATATTTAGCTAAAAGAAATCCAGGTTAGCAGGCAATATTAACCAGGTGAAATTGTGTCACTTCTCTTGCGTTCATTGCACGCAGTTTATGATTTGATAGAGCAGTCTGACTGAGCGATGGTCGGCAGCAGCAGGCTCGTAAGCATTCATTCAAACAGCACTTTCGTGCGTTTTGCCAGCAGCTCTTCGCTGTGCTTCAAGCATTGCGCTGTTTATGATGTCAAGCCTATCAACTCCCGGGATTAGGCTGGTGTAACCGATGTGAAATGGCTAGCTAGTGCGCGCGGGGAGCGCTAATAGCGTTTCAAACGTCACTCGCTCGGAGACTTGGAGTGGTTGTTCCCCTTGCTCTGCAAGGACCGCGGATTTTGTGGAGCGATGTGTAACTCTGCTTCGAGGGTGGCTGTTGTCGATGTCTTCCTGGTTCGAGCCCAAGTAGGAGCGAGGAGAAGGACAGTAAGCTATACTGTTACACTGGCAATACACTAAAGTGCCTATAAGAACATCCAATAGCCAAAGGTATATGGAATACAAATGGTATAACTACAACTTAAAACCTCTTACCTTTGGAATATTGAAGTCTTTTGTTAAAAGGAACCACCAGCTTTCATATGTTCTCATGTTCTGAGCAAGGAACTTAAACGTTAGCTTTTTTACATGGCACATATTGCACTTTTACTTTCTTCTCCAACACTTTGTTTTTGCATTATTTAAACTAAATTGAACATGTTTCATTATTTATTTGAGAAAGTTAAAATAAGTGTTCATTCAGTATTGTTGTAATTGTCATTATTACAAATAAATTAATCGGCCGATTTTAATCGGTCCTTTTTGACCAATCAGATCCATTTTAGACAGTTGGAAAACTGAGCTAATTTGGGAATCCCGTCTTGTGTGAGTCATTTTAGGGAAACACTGGTGCAAGTCCCGAGATCCACACCTTTATTGGATATGGTTGCTGCTGTGTCAGTGATGACCAGTGCATTTATGTGAGTGAGTCAGGCTATTCATATTTACTTTGATAGGGCATATGTTAATTCTGTGTTATTTTATGGCTGGTTTAATGTTTAATTTGCACATACAGCACCTGTTGAGATGCAGAGGAGATTGGGTGGTAAGACAAAGTGTTTGTTTTTCGGCACACCCAAATACTTGTCTTTGATTTGACACCCATTTTGTATTACGAGTACACCACTATTGAGCACCTGGCTGCCACTGAACTACCTCATTTACTCATCCATAGCTGCTAATGTCCCACACAAAGGCCCGGTCCTGGCTGTTCTGCTGCCCCCACGTGAGACAAAAAAAATTGCCGCCCTCATGACATTGTCATAAATTTGATCTCCAGCCTATAGGCTACAGAAAGCGTTAGTCTTTCTATTGTAGGCTTAGCTACATGATTTGTAAATTTGGTGGAGAGGTGTGTCTTTCCAACATAATGCTGTTAGAGAGGGACACTGAGCATGTGTTTTAGCCCCTGCTTTTGATGGTGGGTAGACCTACTGCTTACCCAATCGATAGTTTCATATCGGGAAATGTATTTTTGACAATGTCTTGTTTGGACAATATTGCAATATTATTATTTTTTAACGTAGATTTAGTTTAAGTTCAAATATACATGTGAACTTTCTTTGAAATCATACTCTGCGCTACTTTGCTGTACCTGCACCAAAATTCCAGTATTTTTACTTCATAGCTTTTTCTCCATCTTTTTAAATAGGGAGACAATTTGTTTTCAGCACTTATTTCCATGACATATCAAAACTCGTTTTCTCATGGCTCTCTTCCCATCTGCAGGAGAAATATGGTGAGCATTATGTCTTGAACATTGAATTGCAATCAAATCACAGTATCAAATCGCATTGTGTAGAATCACAATACATATCGTATCGTGATCATATTGTATCGTGAATTTACTGGCAATTCCCAGCCCTACTAAATGGTAAGGTAGCCTATATGTGTTGTTGGAGGTGCATCTTGGTCAGTTTAGCTCGGGAAATGCCGCTCCGTCTAATCCTGCCTAATGGGCCCTGCCCACTCATGAGCTTATTTGAAATATGAATTGGATTGTACAGCCTGACCTGTCATTCTAGTTTATGGCACACAACATAGAGAATCCTAGATTTGTATTTAATACAGCTATCTGCTTCAGCCAACCACATGCATTTGTTTTGTGTACCAGTAGTCTCACTTGCCATTAAGTATGGCCCCATCTCTCTTGAATGCTTTGAATTGTTTATCATGTGTGAGCTGACTGCTGCTGCCATCAAAATGAATCACCTGATTTTTATCTATACAGAAGCTATCAATAGGACGTTCTAGACAATCTCCACCCAGCTATTAATGGGATGTAGGAAATCTTAGCAACATGTTAATCCTGACCCCGGGATAGCTCAGCTATATCTAGAGTACACCTTTGCCCACAGTTGGGTGAGCTCAATCTGTTGCAGATACAGACATGCCTCTCTTTTGAGATGGGAAGCAGTGGCATTGTTTTTTTCAAAGTGGTGTATTATCGCTGTGTTGATGTTAACTGGTGGTGGCTACAGTGAGATGAGACCAGTGTTTTTTGTACCATTGAAATTCTTTGGTGGACCGGCTAAGCATTTTTATTCGGGTCGCGTAAGTCCAAAGTGTACAAAATGGTTTCAATATTTTTTTTGCATCTTCGGGATGGAAAATGCTTTGTCTACTTAAACTTAAATGTTCACCAAAATAAAAGCTATACAGTCAAGGAGAATTGGAAAAATCCCAAAGCAATGATTTTATGTTTTGGCAAAAAAATACTGCATTAGCCATGGCAAAATGTGTAGAATTGCAGGAAATTACCTTTAAAACGGCACAATTTTCTCTTTTCATTGGCAGAAATATGTAGAATCACAGGAAATGTGCTGTAAAACTGCAACCTTTCTCTCAGCTGCATAGCACAATGAGTCGAATTGCAGGATATTGGCTAAAATAAATGTTTCTCCACACCGCCATGATGGGGACTTCTAAAATTCAGCTGTGCTGACTGCACCCCCTGCCACGCCCACCACATTTTTGATCCAGAAAAACCCTGGAGACTAGAGGGTGTTTGCATTGGAGCTTTATTGCCATGCAAACTAGTGGCCACAGGATTTCCATGTATAATAATATTAATCACTAGCGTCCTAGACAGAGCTGAGACTGACTGGCATAGAACAGTTAGTGGTGGAGGCTGTGAGGTCTGCTCTGCTGCTGCTGAGGTAATGACTGTTCCAGTGGCTTGAAATGAGGTGTCAACAGCTGGCAAGTTGTGGCAACACCATGTCACCAAGGGTTTAATTCCTGCCTGGGCCTCCTACTCAAAATACTGTGCAGTATCGCTTTTGATTAAATGGTAACCATATTATAGGTTCACCCACATTGGTATACGCCTAAAATATAACTTATTTTCCACCGTAATTTGCACATAAATTCATTTAAAATCCAACAATGTGATTTTTCTGGATTTTTTTCTCAGTTTGTCTGTCATAGTTGAAGTGTACCTATGATAAATTACAGGCCTCATCTTTTTAAGTGGGAGAACTTGCACAATTGGTGGCTGACTAAATACTTTACATTTTCAAATGTATTCCTGTTTCTAGTTTGTTTGTCACGTCCTCTGCATCCATTTTGCTGTTACGGTGTTCAGAGTTTGTTAAAACCAATTTATTTATTATTATTTTTTCAATTTTACCCCCTTTTCTCCCCAATTTTGTGGTATCCAATTTTTAGTAACTACTATCTTGGCTCATCGCTACAGCTACCGTACGGGCTCGGGAGAGACTAAGGTCGAAAGCCATGCATCCTCCGAAATACAACCCAACCAAGCCGCACTGCTTCTTAACACAGCACGCATCCAACCCGGAAGCCAGCTGCACCAATGTGTCGGAGGAAACACCGTGCACCTGGCGATCTGGTTAGTGCGCACTGCGCCCGGCCCGCCACAGTTGCTAGTGTGCGATGAGACAAGGCTATCCCTACCGGCCAAACCCTCCTGAAACCGGACGACGCTAGGCCAATTTGTGCGTCACCCCATGGACCTCCCGGTCGCGGCCAGCTGCGACAGAGCCTGGGCTCGAACCCAGAGTCTCTGGTGGCACAGCTAGCACTGCGATGCAGTGCCTTAGACCACTATAACCAATTTATTGATATGATTATTATTTGCTAAATGTCAGGCCCTATTGTACCCTATTCAGACGTGATTAGTTTTAATGTGGGAGGTTGGGTAATGTAATTATGTGGTGTTTTGTGCTCGTGCACATCTGTCATTTCAGTCCCGTCCGTATCTGCTTTGTCAGTTATTTTTTTACATGGCAGGAGAGTAACAATTCCAGCCAGAATCGACATCCCTGTTTTTCTTTTTGAAATTTCAGAGTTTGAAAGGTGTTCCTAGCAGTTTGCTCAAGAAAACAATAACAGATTCGATAAATTGATCTAAGTGCGCCGCATAAGTTTATATATGAATTGCCTACATGTAGCCTATCAACTCTCAGTGATTGCTTTTGTTTGTTTTGTGTGTATGAATTGACCAGTAAAAAATAGAGCCTATTTAATGCAACCCTTGCTGTTAATAGATTGCAAAGCAGCATACATCTGACCTATTTAAAAAAACAAAATGCATCTAAAGTGCAATTGCACTGTTTAGCGCACGTCTGAAGCCTGGGGGATTTTAGGACGTACTGCGGATCACTAAAATATCCTAATGATTATGATCACACTTCCTCAATTCAAGTATTATGGTGACACTATAGGAAAGATGGTTTAGAATCTTGGGAATGACCTGGACATTTTGAAATACTGTATATTCACGCCTAGAATTAAAAACCTCCAGGCTTCCATCATAACTGTCCATTTGTTGGGGAAAAAATAAAGAATTACAGGGTCAGTTTAGAAAAAAATAATCCTGTCTGATTCGTCCTCTGGAATCCTGGACATTCTGGAGTAACAATTACAACCAACGTTCTCTAGTAATACTAGTCCCGTGCGACTAGGTCTTTGGTCACGTGCATTTGATGCATACATTGGTCAGGTAAAGAGAGCAATGGTTGAGGGAATATGAAATGTTTTAATGAAATCCCTAATTTGTTTAGTTAACAACTTTTCAATCAGAAATGGCTGTAATTATGTTGTAGCTTCAACACAGACAGCACGATAAACACTTTGTTATGTGGTGGTTGCTACAGTAGGGAGTAGAGCAAGACAATGGGTGCTAGTCAGCCACTCAGTCTTGTTTTTTATCATTTTAAAAACATTATATATTTTTGAACACAGCGCACCAAGTCTGAGCCCAGCCTGCACAATCAAATCAATTGCTGTTCGGACTCCCTCTAGTCATTTGTGTCTTAATTATTTAATCAAACTGTGTGCTTAAAGCATCAGACAAGCTCAGTGAATATAGTTTATTAAAAACACATAGGATGTGTCAATATATGGATAAAAATGCACATTAAATGTTGACCAATCAATTGGTTGAAAGAACATAGTACTTAGTCAACCAAGTTTTTTAGTTGTCGTCTGGGACAGCCCTAGTTGTGACACAACTGCACTTTTTAGTGGCCTTTTATTGTCCCCAGCACAAGGTGCACCTGTGTAATGATCGTGCTGTTTAACCTGTAGTGACACCCCATCCCGTGAACGGGACCGTTGTCATCATCTGACACTAATTAGCATAACGCAATGGACAAATCTTCCTAGAAAATATTCCTATTCATGAAAATCACAAGTGAAATATATTGGAACACAGCTTAGCCTTTTGTTAATCACCCTGTCATCTCAGATTTTCAAAATATGCTTTACAGCAAACGCTAGGAATTTGTGTAAGTTTATCATAGCCTAGCATAGCATTGTCTTGCTAGCAGCAGGCAACCTTGTCACGGAAATCAGAAAAGCAATCAAATTAAATTGTTTACCTTTGACGAACTTCGATGTTTTCACTCACGAGACCCCCAGGTAGACAGCCAAAGTTAATTTTTCCCCAAAAGATTATTTTTGTAGGCGAAATAGCTCCGTTTGTTCACGTTTGGCTGAGAAATCGCCCAAAAATGTTCCAAATTAGCCCCATAATATCGACAGAAACATGGAATACATTGTTTAGAATCCATCCTCAAGGTGTTTTTCTAATATCTTTTCTATAATATATCCGTCGGGACAATTCGCTTTTCACTAGGACGAATGGAGTAATGGCTACCTCTGTATTTTACGCGAGAATCTCTCTCGGAGCCACCATGTGACCACTTACTCAATGTGGCCGCCTACGGCTATTCTTCAAAATGAAATGCGTAAAACTACACAATGCTGTAGAAACCTTGGGGAATATGTAGAAAGCGTAAGCTCGTTGATGGTACATTCACAGCTGAATAGGGAGTCATTGAAACGCAGTGCTTTCAAAACCTGGGGCACTTCCGGATTGGATTTTTCTCAGTCTTTCTCCTGCAACATCAGTTCTGTTATACTCACAGACTATCTTAACAGTTTTGGAAACAGTGTTTTCTATCCAAAACTGTCAATTATATGCATATTCTAGCATCTTTTCCTGACAAAATATCCCGTTTTTAAAACGGGAACGTTTTTTCCCAAAAAATTAAAATACTGCCCCCTAACACAGAGGTTAATCCGCTTCTTGATATGCCACACCTGTCGGATGGATAGATTATCTTGGCAAAGGATAAATGCTCACTAACAGTGATGTAAACAAATGTGTACACAGATAGAGAAATAAGATTTTTTTTGCGACAGGAACATTTCTGGGTTATTTTTATTTCAGCTCATGAAACATGGGACTAACCCTTTATATGTTGTTAATATTTTAGTTTAGTATAGTTCTAACCTGTGTTTGACTGCTCTGTTGGTTGAGCAAACAGTGATATTGACACACCTGAGTTTCGTCAGTTCTGTGGCAGCTTGTGAAAGCCTTAACCAGATAACCCTCTCCTATGTCACTCCCAGACATGGCATTGCTGCACACTTGTGTGTCCCGTTCTGATCCTCCCTATTGGATCTAAGGCGAGTGAGTCTCCAAATGTTAAATTCATTAGGATTATGATGCTATGATACCAACACATTATTACACGACATGTAAGATATGGGGCTAGGCCACCCCTTGTGGCCTAGAAAGGCTTAAACCTTTAAGACCGTGTCTGATATGTCTGTCTGCGTTGTCAGGTGTCACCAGCGCGTGCTTCGCTTGCTCAGTCCCTGTGTTGCTTTCTAAGTTCCAGAAAGAGAAGTTAGACGGTCGGAGCGCATTTAGATTAACCCAAGGAGAGATTGCAAAGCCCACTAGTCCTTTACCCAGTGGGAAATATGTCTATTCCAGTACTGCTAGTTCTGATTAGTTGGGAACCAAAATAGGCAAAATATTAGATTGACATCTAAGTCCTTTAGAAGGAAAAGATTGTTGAATGCTCTCCAAACTGGTATAGAGCTGCTCTCCACAGAGAGAGATGCTCTGCTCACTCAGTGGACACTCAGATTACTCCTCTGATCAGTCAGCGGAACAAACAGAATCTGCTGAAGACAGACGAATCCACCCGGATGGCGATTTCTCCTCTCCGACCCACTCTCTCCCTCCTACCCTCCTGATGCTTATCATTGTGTGAGAGGCACGGGAGAAATGACTGTCATTTGGTCTTATGGTAAGGCTGCAGCCTGTAGGATCCATGTCCAGGGCCTGAGGAAGTGCCTTGGCAGCGGGTGGTGAGGCCGAAGCTTCATCTTAAGTCTTAAACAGAGGCTAGGTGAATATGGAGGATGTCTACCAATTTGGTTGAGCCTGTCTAGGTCTTTGACCTTAGTGCATATGAAGGAAAGGAGACAAGAAGAATATACAACGGAAGACTATTGAGATGTAGGCTACCTAGTGCCTAAAAGTCTGCTCCACGCAGGCAGGGACAGGAAGCAGCCTTGACCAAGCTGCTGCTGATACACTAGCACAGACAGAGGGGGAGAAGGGACTGGGGGAGGGAGGGATCATCTTGTGACAGGGTCATGGGAAATTAATAAGTAAGAATTGTATATATCAGTACTGCAAAACTTGTTTGGACCAGCTGTCCAACATTAAGACGGTAATCTTAAATGCAAATCTCCCTGCTGGGTGGGTCCCCAAGTGTTAGGGTTTTGAGTTCCTTTAAAACCTGGCCTGCTAACCGCCAAACCCATTGAAGCCTCCCTGTGAACACAGCCTGGGGCCTTGTATCCAGCCAGTGTCCTGATGACATTCTGTTGAACTGGCTGCCTCATCACTTCGCAGGGGAACATTATTGGAATAATTTACAAAAGGGGGCCTTACTCCTCTACTCTGTCAAATTTACTGCCATTTTTTCTCCTCAAGTGAGGAAGCCAACCGCACGCAGCCTCAAGTTATTGCCCTCCGTTAGTTTGGAGCAGAAAAGCATCCCTTTGCCTTCGGCTACCACCACAAAATGAAATGGATCTGTTTTGACTGACTTTTTTTTTTTTATCACTCCAAGCTCATGGTTATCAGAGGTTGAAGCCCGGTTCTGTGGCATGATGCGTCTCTGCTTCACTAATCTCTGTTAACCCCGAAGTAAAATCTTGCGTAATTTGGTCAGCTGCGTGATTAACTTCTGTGCTCATAAGTGTTAGAAATTGAGAGAACCGGCAACAGTCTCTACCATCACACAATCCTTCCTCCTGATTCGTTTGATTGCTCATGCCTTGTCCAGTTCTTCTAATCGCTGACTCACACACAGTACCTGGTATGACATCTGGACATTTTTACTAGATCCCTTCACTTCCCTCCTTGTCTCCCTGGGCTGCCTCCAGGGTTCCATTGAGTATCTGAGGTTCTTCTTCATTCAGTAGGATTCAGTGAGAGAGCGGTTTCAAGGACAGTGCGCATGTGAGACTAATTGTGGCCCTCATTGAAGTCAGACCGTCTGTAGGAAACACTGTCTAGTCTGAAAATAAGTTAACTGACCAGCAGAGCTCCTCTCTGAGGAAGACAAACTCCAGTCAGGGCTTTGACACATCAATGCAGCTTTATCACAGAGAGGAGAGTAAAGCATACAGCACTACAACGCACACACAAGTATATGTGGACACGCCTTCAAATGAGTGCATTCGGCTATTTCAGCCACACCTGCTACTGATAGGTGTATAAAATCATGCACACAGCCATGCAATCTCCATAAACAAACATTACCAGTAGAATGGCCTTACCGAAGAGCCGTTGACTTTCAACGTGGCACCGTCATAGGATGCCACCTTTCTAACAACTCAGTTCGTCAAATGTATGCCCTGGTCAGTTGTGAAGTATTGTGAAGTAGAAAAGTCTAGGAGCAACAACGGCTCAGCCCTGAAGTGGTAGGCCACACAAGCTCACAGGACAGGACCGCCGAGTGCTCAAGTGCGTAAAAACACTCACTACAGAGTTCCAAACTGCCTCTGGAAGCAATGTCAGAACTGTTCGTCGGGAGCTTAATGAAATGGGTTTCCATGGCCGAACAGCCGCACACAAGCCTAAGATCACCATACGCAATGCCAAGAGTCAGATGGAGTGGTGTAAAGCTCACCACCATTGGACTCTGGAGCAGTGGAAACTCGTTCTCTGGTGTGATGAATCACCCTTCACCATCTGGCAGTCCAACAGGTGAATCTGGGTTTGGCGGATGCCAGGAGAACGCTACCTGCTCAAATGCATAGTGCCAACTAAGGTTTGGTGGAGGGAGATGTATAATAATCTGGGGCTGTTTTTTTCATGGTTAGGTTAGGGCCACTTAGTTCCAGTGAAGGGAAGAAAAAAAACATTGTTTGGAAATTTACCCCCCTTTTCTTCCCAATTTCGTGGTATCCAATTGTTAGTAGCTACTATCTTGTCTCATCGCTACAACTCCCGTACGGGCTCGGGAGAGACTAAGGTTGAAAGTTATACGTCCTCCAATACACAACCCAACCAAGCCGCACTGCTTCGCATCCAATCCGGAAGCCAGCCGCACCATAGCATCTCCCACCTGTAGCACACTTTCCAGCAGGTATATCTCTCTTAGTCACCCCCAAAACCAATTCTTTCTTTGGCCGCCTCTCCTTCCAGTTCTCTGCTGCCAATGACTGGAATGAACTACAAAAATCTCTGAAACTGGAAACGCTTATCTCCCTCACTAGCTTTAAGCACCAACTGTCAGAGCAGCTCACAGATTACTGCACCTGTACATAGCCCACACAACCACCTCTTTCCCTACTGTATTTAATTTATTTATTTATTTTGCTCCTTTGCACTCCATTATTTTTATTTATACTTTGCACATTATTCCATTGCAAATCTACCATTTCAGTGTTTTACTTGCTATATTGTATTTACTTTGCCACCATGGCCTTTTTTGCCTTTACCTCCCTTATATCACCTCATTTGTTCACATCGTATATAGACTTGTTTATACTGTATTATTGACTATGTTTATTTTACTCCATGTGTAACTCTGTGTCGTTGTATGTGTCGAACTGCTTTGTTTTATCTTGGCCAGGTCGCAATTGTAAATGAGAACTTGTTCTCAACTTGCCTACCTGGTTAAATAAATAAAATAAATACAAATTCTAGATGATTCTGTGCTTCCAACTTTGTGGCAACAGTTTGGGGAAGGTCCTTTCCTGTTTCAGCATGACAATGCCCCCATGCACAAAGCGAGATTCATGCAGAAATGGTTTGTCGAGATCAGTGTGGAAGAACTTGACTTGCCTGCACAGAGCCTTCACCCAATCCAACACCGACTGTGAGCCAAGCCTTATCGCCCGACCTCACTAATGCTCTTGTGGCTGAATGGAAGCAAGTCCCTGCAGCATTGTTCCAACATCTAGTGGAAAGCCTTCC
This sequence comes from Oncorhynchus gorbuscha, assembly GCF_021184085.1. Taxonomy (NCBI): domain Eukaryota; kingdom Metazoa; phylum Chordata; class Actinopteri; order Salmoniformes; family Salmonidae; genus Oncorhynchus; species Oncorhynchus gorbuscha. The sequence goes on along the minus strand of NC_060178.1, from coordinate 22,229,822 downwards.
CAGAAAAGTGGAGGCTCTTATACCATCAAAGGGTGGACCAACTCCATATTAATGCCCATGATATTGGAATGAGATGTTTGACGAGCAGGTGTCTACATATTTTTGGTCTTGTAGTGTACACACACATATTATATGCCTATTGATCATTCCTTTTATTAGAGGCTGTAAAAAAATTATTCCAGGTTAAATACAAGAGGCCCTGGTTGGCACATGGTCAAAATGGACAATGTCCTAAAAAAAAGGCTCAGTTTTTTTTCTTTTTTTTCTCATTGCATGAAATGGCCTCGTTTCGAACGGTAGCTAATATCTGAAGAACTTGAGACTGACCATTTTTAGGGCTTTCCTCTGACACACCGCCTGGTATAGAGGTCCTGGATGGCAGGAAGCTTGGCCCCAGTGATGTGATGGGCCGTTCACAATTCCCTCTGTAGGCCGAGCAGTTGCCAAACCAGGCAGTGATGCAACCAATCAGGATGCTCTCGATGGTGCAGCTGAAGAACCTTTTGAGAATCTGAGGACCCATGTTAAATCTTTTCAGTCTCCTGGGGCAATTGGTTTTGTCGTGCCCTCTTCACAACTGTCATGGTGTGCTTGGACCATGTTAGTTTGTTGGTGATATGGACACCAAGGAACTTGAAGTTCTCAATGTGCTCCACTACAGCCCCATCGATGAGAATGGGAGCGTGCTCTGGCCCTCTTTTCCTGTAGTCCACAATCATCTCCTTTGTCTTGATCACATTGAGGGAGAGGTTGTTGTCCTGACACCACACTGCCAGGTCTCAGCCTACAGGGAGGAGGTCAGTCTCATCGTTGTCGGTTGTCATTGGAAAACTTAATGATGGTGTTGGAGTCGTGCTTGGCCATGCAGTCATGAGTGAACAGGGAGTACAGGAGGGGACTGAGCATGTAGCCCTGTGGAGACCCTGTGTTGAGGATCAGCGTGGTGGATGTGTTGTTACCTACCCTTATCACCTGGGGGCAGCCCATCAGGAAGTCAAGGATCCAGTTGCAGAGAAAGGTGTTTAGTCCCAGGGTCCTTATCTTATTGATGATCTTTGAGGGCACTATGGTGTTGAACTCTGAGCTGTAGTCACTGAATAGCATTCTCGCATAGGTGTTCCTTTTTGTCCAGGTGGGAAAGGGCAGTGTGGAGGACAATAGAGATTGCATCATATGTTGATCTGTTGGGGCGCTATGCAAATTGGAGTGGGTCTACAGTTTCTGGGATAATGGTGTTGATGTGAGCCATGACCAGCCTTTCAAAGCACTTCATGGCTACAGTTATGAGTGCTACTACAGGTCAGTAGTCATTTAGGCAGGTTACCTTAGTGTTCTTGGGCACAGGCACTATGGTGGTCTGCTTAAAACATGTTGGCATTACAGACTGAGGTTGAAATGTCAGTGAAGACACTTGCCAGTTGGTCAGCGCATGCTCGCACGTCCTGGTAATCCGCCTGGGCCTGAGGCGTTGTGAATGTTGACCTGTTTAAAGGTCTTACTCACAACGGCTGAGCAGAGTGTGATCGCAGTCTTCTGGAACAACTGGTGCTCTCATGCATGTTTCAGTGTTATTTGCCTCGAGGCGAGCATATAAGTAGTTTAGCTCATCTGGTAGGCTCGTGTCACTGGGCAGCTCTCGGCTATGCTTCACTTTGTAGTCTGTAATGGTTTGCAAGCCCACTGCTTGCCTTGTCTTGCTGCTCGGGCTTCTGAGGTCTGAAAGGAGCAGCAGCAGCCGCCATGCAGCCAAGTCTACGGAAACAAAGAGAACAGGTGTTAATGGGCTATTTCATGTTGCTCCCCAGCCTGGCATGTGTGCAAATATGGCAGAACAAACAGGGTGAGCGGGTAGCACTCAACTGAAGAGGCAGAAGGACAGCGGGAGAGAGAGTGGAGGAAAGGATGGGTATTGAAGAGGAGACTACGTAGAGGGAGAAAGGAGAACAGAGAGCGAGGAGAGCTGCTGAAGCGGTGGAGACAGCCTGGGTACTGGGAGTGGAGAGGATGGCTTGTTGGAGTGGGTGAAGGGCTGATCCTGCCCACTACACATTTTCATTTGAGGATGCTTTCCTGACAGAGGTGCGACGGTTTCCGTCATATGGATTCTAAATCTCTGGTGGAATGGGGGTGTCTGGTTTGAACCATGTCTGTTTAATGAAAATATATTCCCAAATATTTTATTTTAAGCTGTGTCCACTGAACTGACATGCATGATAGTTACTGACACTGATGTTCAGATGAAGGGAATTCTTTAATACCCAGTGGCCCTCAACTCAAACAGGGGTGTAAAGAATACTGTAGCTGCTGGCAAAGTAATTAAAAACTTCTAAATTATCACTCGAGTCAGGATGCAACTTTTCAGTGCAACTTTTTGCCATGTAATGTTGTATAAAACCAAATCTGACAACCGCGTAGTAAAATAGTTTACCTAGTAGGCTTGTTTGTTCTATGTGAGAGATTCTTATTTCGGTGTATTCAAGTTACAATAGGGAGGGAAACATGTATTCTGACAAGCAGTCCATGCACAACAATTTAATATGCAATTGCGGGATTAAACGTTTGAATGCAGTTTTGGAAAATCTATTAGACTTTTGGACTTTGTTAAATTGGGGTCCCAGTTTTTTTCCCATTGCTACCATTTTATTTATTTACTCCTGCAAGTGGCAGTGTTTTACAAATTCAGTTACTACCGGAGTTTCAAGCCTGGTTTAGAAGCAGCTGCACAACAATAGTGATGGGTCGTTCATGAACAAAAGGCTTTTTAAGTTTCTTTTTGGGGAATGTCGGGAACCGAATAGCATATGTGAAAGAACTGTTCAGTTGGCTCCCTGATTTGCATACTTTTAATATAGCTTTTTTTTTTACTCGACATCTATTATCTGCAGATAAATTGTAAAAACATTTTCTGAAGATGGTAATTCCTAAGTGCAGGAACAATATAGTGAGGCGAGAGCCTCATTCTGTTCCACACTAATTTTTTCAGTGCGTACATTGTTTTTGCAAGGCATCTAATTTTGTCAGGTAAAAATGTCTTAACTCACATTTCACCATCTGACATAATGGTAGGCAATGGTTTAGGCTTTAAATGTACATTTTTTTCATGTTTTTTAAGTTCTAAGACTGATCGAAGAGCTGTTTGAAAGCTAAATGATCCGTCTCACAGAAAAGACAGGGGACAATGGCGTCTTAAAAGGGCAATGACATACTTTGTAGTAGAAACCAATTTTTTTTTTTTAATTCAAGTGAATAACACTGATATATTTAGAGTAAAATGACTAATCACAATCAGATGTGTCCAATAGGGTAAATGTAGATGGACAATCTCCATGCTTCAGCTTACAGTGCATCCAGGAAGTTCAGACTACTTTCTCCACATTTTATGTTTACATCCTTATTTTAAAATGTATTCATTGTTTTTCCCTCATCTACACACACTACCCCATGAGGACAAAGCAAAAACAGGTTAATTTTCTTTGCAAATCTATTTAAAATAAAAAACAAACTTTTTTTACATAAGGATTCAGACCCCTTGCTGTGAGACTCAAAATTGAGCTCAGGTGCATCCTGTTTCTATTGATCATCCTTGAATTTCCACACATTGGAGTCCACTTGTGTTAATTCAATTGATTGGATATGATATAGAAAGGCACACACCTGTCCTATGTAAGGTCCCACAGTTGACAGTGCATGGTCAGAGCAAAAACCAAGCTGTGAAGACAAAGCAATTGTCCGTAGAGCTCCGAGACAGGATTGTTGAGGCACAGATCTGTGGAAGGGTACCAAAATAATATCTGCAGCGTTGAAGGTCACCAAGAACACAGTGGTCTTAATTCTTAAATGGAAGAAGTATAGAAGCACCTATACTTTTCCTAGGCCAAAATGAGCAATTGTGGGAGGAAGGGCCTTGGTCAGGGAGGTGACCAAGAACCCGATGGTCACTCTGACAGAGCTCCAGAGTTCCTCTGTGGAGATGGGAGAACCATCCAGAAGGACAACCATCTCTGCAGCACTCCAGCAATCAGGCCTTTTATGGTAGGGTGGCCATACGAAAGCCACTCCCCAGCAAAAGGCACATGACAGCGCTGTTGGAGTTTGCCAAAAGGCACCAAAAGACTCTCAAACCATGAGAAACTAGATTCTCTGGTCTGATGAAACCAAGATTGAACTCTTTGGCCTAAATGCCAAGTGTCATGTCTGGAGGAAACCTGGCACCATCCCTACAGTGATTCATGGTGATTGCAGCATCATGCTGTGTGGATGTTTTTCACCGGCAGGGACTGGGAGACTAGTCAAGATCAAGGGAAAGATGAACAGAGCAAGTACTTGAGAGATACTTGATGAAAACTTGCTCCAGAGTGCTTAGGACCTCAGCCTGGGGTGACGGTTCAACCTTCTAACAACCCTGAACACACAGCCAAGACAATGCAGGAGTGACTTTGGGACTACTCTCTGAATGTCCTTGAGTGGCCCAGCCAGAGCCCGGACTTGAACCTGATTGAACATCTCTGGAGAGACCTGGAAATAGCTGTGTAGCAACACTCCCCATCCAACCAGACAGAGCTTGAGAGGATCTGCACAGATCAATGGGAGAAACTCCCCAAATATAGGTATGCCAAGCTGGTAGCATCATACCCAAGAAGAGTCGAGGCTGTAATTTCTGCCAATGGTGCTTCAACAAAGTACTGAGTAAAGGGTCTGAATACTTATGTAAATGTCATTAACCTATTTTTGCTTTGTCATTATGGGTTATTGTGTGTAGATTGAGGGGGGAAAACAATTTAATCCGTTTTAGAATAAGGCTATAACGTAACAATGTGTAAAAAGTCCAGGGGTCTGAATTCTTTCCGAAGGCACTGTAACTAGGAATAAAGTGGCCTATTCTGCCCTTGAATTGCGTTCCCATGCAAAACTAGACAGCTAACAACTAAGTCTTCAATAAAACTCCCAAGGCATGACTTTTCTTGAATTAACATATTGAAAACGCTTGTGAAACGGTAAAATACAGAAAATAATATACTTTATCGACATACTGTAGCTGGACATCATACATTTCAAGTTGAAGTTGCAAAATTACAAAGCACGTGCTAAGGCACCATGTATCTGGCACGATGCCAAACCATATAACTAATTGTTACTCAATTGGTAATTGGCTAACTCTTTTAATTACTCATGTGCAACCACCTCCGTACAATAACAAAGCATATTACACTAGAAACAGTAACAAAACTTCAGTATGTTTTACAATTAGTTTACATGACGCACGAGCAAAGTAATACAGCTGACTGCATACATGAAAGGCATTGCAATTTGTGTGAGTAAATACAACCAACTAACATTAAGTAAGCAATTCTATTAATAACAAGATTATCATCATTAGCAATATGCTTGAATCAAACTTACAAACAAATATTTTCAGAGGCTGAAGCCCGACAAGAAATAACTGCACTGAAAGACCTGCACTGTAGCGTTGTTTTTAGCTGCTTCTATGCTTGCAGAACGAATTCTCTACTTCTTGTTTTCGTACAGTCTTTCTAAATACCAGAAATCTCCACTAGGGGCGATAAACACCGTGGAACACAATGAAAATCCATCTTAAACCTTTTATGGCTTTAATCCCGACACCGGGATCGATATGACAACTACCAGTGAAAATAGAGGGCGCCAACATTCAAACCACAGAAATCTCATAATTACAATTCCTAAAACACACATGTCTTATCATTTTAAATCTATTTTTGTTAACCAAAGTGTCTGATTTTCAAATGGGCTTTTCAGCGAAAGCACTACAAACTATTTTTTTCCCTCCATCAAACCACAATAAGCACAGCCATTTTCCAGCAAAATATAGCATTCAGTGAATACATACAAAGCCCAGATATCTCACTTCCTGTTTTGATTTCTCCTCAGGATTTTGCTTGTCATATGAGTTCTGTTATACTCCTAGACATCATTCAAACAGTTCAACTTTAGAGTTTTCTATCCAACACTAATAATATACATATATTAGCAACTGAGACTGAGGAGTAGGCCGTTTACATTGGAAACCTTATTCATCCAAGCTACTCAATACTGCCCCCCCCCCAGCCATAAAGTTAACCACTGTAATAAAATAATCTGTTACCTTCTAACAGGTTGGCAGCACATGGCCGATAGTAAACAGTAGCAGCAACGTATGTTTAAAAAAAAAAATCACTGCAGGTAGTCCGGGTAGCAATTTGGTTAACGATTTAGCAGTCTTATAGCTTGGGGGTAGAAACCGGGGGGTAGAAACCATTCAGGGTCCTTTTGGTTCATGACTAGGTGCAGCGGTACTGCTTGCCGTGGCGGAGAGAACAGTCTATGACTTGGGTGGCTGAAGTCTGAGTGATGTACTGGACTGTCTGCACTACCCTCTGTAGCGCCTTTAGATCGTGCCAAGCAGGGATAGAGCCAGTCAAGATGCTCTCAATGGTGCAACTGTAGAACTTTTTGAGGATCTGAGAGCCCATGCCACATTTTTCAGCAAATGTAATCATGGTGTTGGAGTCGTTCGCAGCTACGCAGTCATAGGTGAACAGTACAGGAGTAGACTAAGCACGCACTGCTTAAGGGCACCCTTGTTGAGGGTCAGCGTGGGGAATGTGTTGCTGCCCTCCCCTGCGTCCCGTCAGGAAATCCAGGATCCAGTTGTAGAGGGAAGTGTTTAGTCCCAGAGTCCATATCTTAGTGATGAGCTTCAACACTCTGTTGAATGCAGATCTGTAGTTAATGAACAGCATTCTCACGTAGGTGTTCCTTTTGTCCAACTGGAAAAGGGCAGTGTGGAGTGCAATAGAGATTGTGTCACCTGTGGATCTGTTTGGGCAGCATGCGAATTGGAGTGGGTCCAGGGTTTCTGGGATGATGGTGTTGATGTGAGTCATGACCAGCCTTTCAGAGTATTTCATGGTTAGAGATGTGAGTGCTACGGGGCGATAGTCATTTAGACAGGTTACCTTAGTGTTCTTGGGCACAGGAAATATGGTTCTCTGCTTTAAACATGAAGGTATTACAGACTGGGTCAGGGAGATGTTGAAAATGTCCGTGAAGACATGCGCATGTGCCGAGTATGTCTCCTGGTAATCCATCTGTCCTTGTGAATGTTAAGCTCTTTAAACGTCTTAATCACATCACCCAAGGAGAACATAATCACACTGTCATCTGGGATAGCTGATACTCACCAACGTCTGTAGCACCTTGCGGTCAAGTGTCTTGCAGTTGCCTCACTAAGCGGTGATGCTGTCAATAGTTCAGCTGTAGAACTGTGAGGATCTGAGGACCTTCTGCTGGGTGCAATAAAAGTTCACTCTAAAATGTGCACACAGTAAAATGCCACAGATGCCTCAAGTTGAGGGAGCATGCAATTGGCATGCTGACTGCAGTAATGTTCCACAGAGCTGTTGCCAGAGAATTGAATGTTAATTTCTGTACCATAAACCACCTCCAAAGTCGTTTTAGAGAATTTGGCAGTAAGCCTACCGGCCTCAACAGCAAACCATGTGTAAGACTGATACGCCAGCCTAGGACCTCCAATATCTGGCTTCTTTACCTGTGGGATCATCTGAGACCAGCAACCTGGACAGCTGATGAAACAGAGTATGCACAACCGAAGAATTCCTGCACAAACTGTCAGAAACCGTCTCAAGGAAGCTCATCTGCATGGTTGTCATCCTCACCAGGGTTTTGACCTGACTGCAGTTTGGCGTCGTAAACGACTTCGGTGGGCAAATGCTCACAATCGATGTCCACTAGAAGGCTGGAGAAGTGCGCTCTTCACAGATTAATCTGGGTTTGAACTCTTCGGGGCAGATGGCAGATGGTGTGTATGGTGTCATGTGGATGAGTGGTTTGGTGATGTCAATGTTGTCATAACCCCACCACCCATGGTGGCGGTGGGGTTATGGTATGGTATGGGTATGCATAAGCTATGGACAAGGAACACAATTGCATTTTATCGATGGAAATTTGAATGCAGAGATATCGTGGCGAGATCCTGGGACCCATTGTCGTGCAATTCTTCCACCGTCATCACCTCATGTTTTAGCATGAAAATGCATGGCCACATGTCGTAAGGATATGTACACAATTCCTGGAAGCTGAAAAACGTCCCAGTTCTGCATACTGAACAGACATGTCACCCATTGAGCATGTTTGAGATGTGATCAACGTGTTCCAGTTCCCGCCAATATATAGCAACTTCGCACAGCCATTGAAGAGGAGTGGGACAACATTCCACAAGCCACAATCAACAGCCTGATCAAGTCAATGCAAAGGTAAATGCCAACTGATTTTCTGATTCACGCCCCTACTTTTTTAACCTGTTACTCCTACCCCCTACTTTTTCGAACATTCTGTTAAAAATCGCGCAACATTTCAGCGCCCTGCTACTCATGCCAGGAATATAGTATATGCATATGATTAGTATGTGTGGATAGAAAACACTCAGACGTTTATAAAACTGGTTAAATCACGGCTGTGACTATAACAGAACGTGCGTTTCATTGAAAAGCGCCGGAAAATCTGATCACTGAAAATGGGAAAATATATCCATGCGACACTAGAACTCATTGTTGACTGTGATCCACATTAAATGGGGCCGAGGTTGCAATACCTACAGCTTCCACACGATGTCAACAGTCTTGTCATTTGCCTACGATTTGTTTCTTGGTCAAACGGACACAAGTTAGTGCCTTTCTTCCGGTCTCCGACCGGATATTTTGGTTGAGATTTACCCGGACATTATTTCCAGACGTACAGCTATAGAATATACATCGCCTCGTGATCAATTTGATCGCTTATTAACGTTTACTAATACCTAAAGTTGCATTACAAAAGTATTTTGAAGTGTTTTGTGAAAGTTTATCGTCAACTTTGAATTTTAAAAAATGACGTTACGTTATAAAACGCTATTTTTTTCCTTGATCACAGTCTTCATAGATCGATATCTAGGCTATATATGGACCGATTTAATCGAAAAAAAGACCCAATAGTGATGTTTATGGGACATCTAGGAGTTCTAACAAAGATGGTCAAAGGTAATGAATGTTTTATATTTTATTTGTGCGTTTTGTGTAGCGCCGACTATGCTAATTATTTTGTTTACGTCCCCTGCGGGTCTTTTGGGGTGTTACATGCTATCAGATAATAGCTTCTCATGCTTTCGCCAAAAAGCATTTTAAAAATCTGACTTGTTACCTGGATTCACAACGAGTGTAGCTTTAATTCAGTACCCTGCATGTGTATTTTAATGAACGTTTGAGTTTTAACGAGTTCTATTAGCATTTAGCGTAGCGCATTTGCATTTCCAGATGTCTAGATGGGACGCCTGCGTGTCGGGTAGGAGCAAGAGGTTAAAAACGTTACCAACAGAAGCAGATCAGTATTGCCAGTCGTGAAAGCTGATGAATTTATTTCAATTGACTGATTTCCTTTTATGAACTGTTACTCAGTAAAATTTGAAATGGTTGTGTTTATTTTTGTTCAGTGTAATATTTGTTTTAACTCTATATAGTTGTTTTGTGGGTGGCACGGAGTAGGCTGATACCCCATTTCATAGTTAAGAGTGCAATATTAATATCCAATATGGACAATAGACTGACTGGGAAGGTTATTTTCCACAGTCGTCAGTCCTTCAATAAGGGCTAATGTTAATATTTGTGTAAACTTTTGAGAATTGTTTTCTGTGGGTGTCAATGAGTAGGCTGATGCCCAGTTTCATCAATGCACAAGCCATAGGTAAGGCTATACAGTGCATATAAACTCAGAAAAAAAAGAAACGTCCTGCATTTAATTTCAGAAAATTTAACATGTGTAAATATTTGTATGAACATAAGATTAAACAACTTAGACATAAACTGAACAAGTTCCATAGACATGTGATTAACAGAACATGAAAAATGTGTCCCTGAACAAAGGGGGGCTCAAAAGTCAGTGTTGCATTAAGTACTGCAGTGCATCTCATCCTCATGGACTGCACCAGATTCGCCAGTTCTTACTGTGAGATGTTACCCCACTCTCGCACCAAGGTGCCTGCAGGTTCCTGGACATTTCTGGGGGGAATGGCCCTAGCCCTCACCCTCCAATCCAACAGGTCCCAGACGTACTCAATGGGATTGAAATCTGGGCTCTTCGTGGGCCATGGTAGAACACTGACATTCCTGTCTTGCAGGAAATCACGCACAGAACGAGCAGTATGGCTGACGATCAGTCATGCCAGATGGTCATGTCATGTGGTACCCTTCCTGCAGGCTCAACCTGAGGGAGGAGGATGTCTTCCCTGTAACGCACAGTGTTGAGATTGCCTGCAATGACAACAAGCTCAGTCCGATGATGCTGTGACGCACCGCCCCAGACCATGACGGACCCGCCACCTCCAAATCGATCCCGCTCCAGAGTACAGGCCTCGGTGTAACGCTCATTCCTTCGACGATAAACGCGAATCTGACCATCACCCCTGGTGAGACATAACTGCTAATTCTTTTACAGTCCTGTCTGGTCCAGCGATGGTGGGTTTGTGCCCATAGGCAACGTTGTTGCTGGTAATGTCTGGTGAGGATCTACCTTACAACAGGCCTACAAGCCCTCAGTCCAGCCTCTCTCAGCCTACTGCGGACAGTCTGAGCACTGATGGAGGGATTGTGCGTTCCTGGTGTATCTCGGGCAGTTGTTGCCCTCCTGTACCTGTTCCGCAGGTGTGATGTACCGATCCTGTGTAGGTGTTGTTACACGTGTTCTGCCACTGCGAGGACAATCAGCTGTCTGACCTGTCTCTCTGTAGCTTTGTCTTAGGCTTCTCACGGTACGAACATTGCAATTTATTGCCCTGGCCACATCTCCAGTCCTCATGCCTCCTTGCAGCATGCCTAAGGCACATTCACGCAGATGAGCAGGGAGCCTGGGCATCTTTCTTTTGGTGTTTTTCAGTCAGTAGAAAGGCCTCTTTAGTGTCCTACCTTTTCATAACTGTGACCTTAATTGCCTACAGTCTGTACGCTGTTAGTTTCTTAACGGCCATTCCTTAGGTGCATGTTCATTAATTGTTAATGTTCATTGAACAAGCATGGGAAACAGTATTTAAAACATTATATCTTGGCAAGACAGTGGGCGGGGTAGTGCTTTAATACTTAAACGTTCTTTACACTTGCTATTTTTTGTGTAGACTCAACATTCTTAAATTTCCCATTGTTGGACACAACCGTTAGGAATGTCTATATAAAGATGCAAAAGGTTTGGGACCTGCACTGGTTTGGGACCTTTCACAACTTCCTTCACTCTCCATGATGAGCTCTGCTCTTCTATGGTGCCTGATTCATTTAGTCTCAGGTCTGTAGTCGCAATATGTGTGGGCATCGGGAATGTCTGCACACAATATAGGCCACCTGAGGCTCTTTCTCCGCACATCTCTTCAACCACCCCATGCACTTGTAGCATTATGCACCTGTAGCGATTTACACTTGTAGCATTATGTGCTAAGCTTTAGGTCTCTTGGTAGAAAGGAAACTGGGTTGCCAGGGCAGAAGTTTCACCTGTGAGTGTGTGTCTGTGTTAGTGTGCCCACTAATTGTCTGTGTAAAGTCTTTATTTTCCCCAGGGGGCCATTAATTTTGCAGCACATAGTAAAAGCAATGTACAAATTACAATAAATATACTCAAATACAATATGTCCAGCAATATGTAGACAGGGTAGCTAGAAAATATTTTTGTGTCATTGTTTTGGCAATTCTCACACAAACATCAGAATAGGGATGAAGGTTATATGACATTCGTATCGCAAACCATTTTTTGGAAAATCTTTATGAAAGTGGCCATTTTAAAGTGCCCACTTTTTAGACCTATAAATGCCTCCTGAAAGACCCTATCATCTGTGAAATGTACATGATACAGAAAATATATTGGTGTCCTAATACTCTTATGCTTACATATGGAATATGTCTAGATAAAGAAAATATATCAAATAAATGTACTAAACATTAAATATCTCAAATGTACCCTTTTTCTTTAGTTAATTTTAGGACCTACTGTATTGTTTGAAACAAACTCTACAGGTACAGTGGGGGGAACAAGTATTTGATACATTGCCAATTTTGCACGTTTTTCCTACTTAGAAAGCATGTCTGTAAGAGGTCTAATTTTTTATCATAGGTACACTTCAACTGTGAGAGATGGAATCTAAAACAAAAATCCAGAAAATCACATTGTATGATTTTTAAGTAATTAATTTGCATTTTATTGCATGACAAAAGTTTTTGATCATCTACCAACCAGTAAGAATTCCAGCTCTTACAGATATGTTCATTTTTCTTTAAGAAGCCCTCCTGTTCTCCACTCGTTACCTGTATAAAAGACACCTGTCCACACACAATCAAACAGACTCCAACCTCTCCACAATAGGCAAGACCAGAGAGCTGTGTAAGGACATCAGGGTTAAATTGTAGACCTGCACAAGGCTGGGATGGGCTACAGGACAATAGGCAAGCAGCTTGGTGAGAAGGCAACAACTGTTGGCGCAATTATTAGAAAATGGAAGAAGTTCAAGATGACGGTCAATCACCCTCAGCCTGGGGCTCCATGCAAGATCTCACCTCATGGGGCATCAATGATCATGAGGAAAGTGAGGCATCAGCCCAGAACTACATGGCAGGACCTGGTCAATGACCTGAAGAGAGCTGGGACCACAGTCTCAAAGAAAACCATTAGTACAACACTATGCCATCATGGATTAAAATCCTGCAGCGCACGCAAGGTCCCCCTGCTCAAGCCAGCGCATGTCCAGGCCCGTCTGAAGTTTGCCAATGACCCTCTGGATGATCCAGAGGAGGAATGGGAGAAGGTCATGTGGTCTGATGAGACAAAAATAGAGCTTTTTTTTGGTCTAAACTCCACTCGCCGTGTTTGGAGGAAGAAGGATGAGTACAACCCCAAGAACACCATCCCAACCGTGAAGCATGGAGGTGGAAACATCATTCTTTGGGGATGCTTTTCTGCAAAGGGGACAGGACGACTGTACCCTATTGAGGGGAGGATGGATGGGGCCATGTATCATGAGATCTTGGCCAACAACCTCCTTTCCTCAGTAAGAGCATTGAAGATGGGTCAGGGCTGGGCCTTCCAGCATGACAACGACCCGAAACACACAGCCAGGGCAACTAAAGAGTGGCTCCGTAAGAAGCATCTCAAGGTCCTGGAGTGGCCTAGCCAGTCTCCAGACCTGAACCCAATAGAAAATCTTTGGAGGGAGCTGAAAGTCTGTATTGCCCAGCGACAGCACTGAAACCTGAAGGATCTGGAGAAGGTCTGTATGGAGGAGTAGGCCAAAATCCCTGCTGCAGTGTGTGTGTAAACCTGGTAAAGAACTACAGGAAACGTATGATCTCTGTAATTGCAAACAAAGGTTTCTGTACCAAATATTAAGTTCTGCTTTTCTGATGTATCAAATACTTATGTCATGCAATAAAATGCAAATGAATGATTTAAAAATCATACAATGTGATATTCTGGATTTTTGTTTTAGATTCCGTCTCTCACAGTTGAAGTGTACATATGATAAAAATTACAGACCTCTACATGCTTTGTAAGTAGGAAATACTGCATCCATCATCCAGCCTCCATCATTCATGGTAAAAAATAATAATAATCGTACATACCCTGCTGTTCAACTGCATGTGCAATGATGTCCGAGGGGGAAAAATGTGTTATTTCAAGTAAATTCCTCGTTGGAATTTTGCAAATGGACATGGCAGTTTCACGGCTATGGATTCGATCTTAAACATAGGTTGACTGTATCTGCGCTGTGAGGGATACAACATATTTCTCTGTGGATAAGTGTACCGCAGAGTCTTGGATAGTGGACTGCACTCTCAAACTGAATCTATTTGGGAGCCCCTGGTCTAATCTGTTCATTGTCCTCTGTCTACTCAGGCACTGGCGAGAGTGGCAAGAGCACATTCATCAAACAAATGCGCATCATCCATGGGACGGGCTACACTGACGAGGACAAAAGAGGCTTCACCAAGCTGGTGTACCAGAACATCTTCACCTCCATGCAGTCCATGATCCGGGCCTCCGAGACCCTCAAGATCCAATACAAGTATGAACAGAACAAGGTGAGTCTGACATGGGGATAGGGATTAGGGTCCACTCAGTGGACAATGACCATATTGGTCAATGTATTTCATTATATATCTAGAGGCTACACTAGGGATCACTAATGGGAGCAGCAAATGGTTAGCGGCCAGACTTGCCTGATTTCTTGATTTTTCCCATGATGTCAAGCAAAGAGGCACTGAGTTTAAAGGTAGGCCTTGAAATACATCCACAGGTACACCTCCAATTGACTCAAATGATGTCAATTATCCTATCAGAAGCTTCTAAAGCCAAAACATCATTTTCTGGAATTTCCCAAGCTGTTTAAAGGCACAGTCAACTTAGTGTGTATGTAAACGTCTGACCTACTGTAATTGTGATACAGTGAATTATAAGTGAAATAATCTGTCTGTAAACAATTGTTGGGAATATTACTTGTGTCATGCACAAAGTAGATGTCCTAACCAACTTGCCAAAACTATAGTTTGTTAACAAGAAATTTGTGGAGTGGTAGAAAAACGAGTTTTAATGACTCCAACCTAAGTGTATGTAAACTTCCAACTTCAACTGTATGCATGTAACTTGGCATTGCATGCAGATATCCATAGCAAGTGAAATTGATGTATTTGAATTAGGACTGGTGAACCGGAGGTGCACCCATCAGGACTTCTATAGCCTAGTCATAGTATAGCCTAGGTGGGGAATACTACTACAAAATCAGCTACGGACTAATTCCCTTCTGGCATTGTCTGAATTCTCATCCACTCTTAGGACCGCTCACTGGCAACTGTTGGCTGGCAATCTCCGCATCGAATTGTCCAGCCACAGCTTTATATGTCCTCATCATCAAATGCAAACCGTATTCAAATAGACCATAAAAGTGGCTGTAAGCCATGCCATAAAACATAATGGACTGCTACAGCTACTCCAATCTGCTCTGTCCAGATAGACACTAAGTCACTGCCGAGGAGAGGCCTGAATGTATCAATGGCAAGACAGTAGTCTGTCTTTAGGCCTAAATTGATCGATAATAATCTGTACAAATGACCTAGCCATGTTCTGATTTAACTGATCAGAATGCAGAAATGTGTAAATAATCCTGGAGCACTGTTACAGTGAGTGTGAGTGACACTGTCCAATATTTTACTCCTTTCCAACTGTTTCCCCTATCTGGTGTCCTCTTCCTCCCCCCAGTCCAATGCGCTGCTCGTGCGAGAAGTGGACGTGGAGAAGGTGTGTTCCTTCGAACAGCCCTACATCAGTGCAATAAAGATGCTTTGGACTGACCCTGGCATCCAGGAGGCCTACGACCGCAGACGTGAATATCAGCTCTCGGACTCAACCAAATAGTAAGTCTATTTCTGGGATACACACACAATAGCTACAGTGGTTAGAGATTGAGATTTTTAAGTTGAAGAGAATGAGTTAATAATAGTGAATATCATCTCTCCCTGATGCTATTAAATAGTGTTTTGTATGAGAAAGTGAGAGATTTAAAGAGACCAAAAGAAAGAGGAAAAAACCAGATGGAAAGAGGAAGAACAGACGGCAACGTTTCTCATCCTGCTCCACCTTAGTTCTATTTGAACTAACCTAACGAGACCTGAATTTCATGTTTGTTATGTAGAATTATAGGTCTGAATTTGTTCAACCCTAAAATGCAGAGTAAGCACTTTGTCACCATGGCTAATGCTTATAGCTTTCCAGGGACAAAACACTTTGTTGTAATATGACTCAGAATCAATGTAGTGATTAGGCTACTCTGTTTTTATGACTGATAAGGTTATCAGGACTGTAAAAATGAACCCAAATGGTCCACATGGACCATTTTAGGATGTTAAATTACTTGGCCCGAAAGACTTGAGCTATTGTGATTCAGCCCCCCTAACAGGGTTAGTGATAATTGTTACAAACGGATACGGCCTACCATTAGTTTGTGAGTAGTAACAGGATACAGCTGTAATTTATTAATGTACAGTGCCTTCAGAAAGTATTCATACCCCTTGACCTATTTCACATTTTATCAGTCTGAATTCCAAATGGATTCAATTATTTTTTTTCACCACACAATACCCCATAATGACAAAGTGAAAACATGCTTTTAGAAATGTTAGCAAATGTATTGAACATTTAAGTACGGAAATCTCATTTACATAAGTATTCACACCCCTGAGTCAATACCTGTTAGAATCACCTTTGGTGGCGATGACAGCAATGAGTCTTTCTGGGTAAGCCTCTTAAGAACACCTGGATTGTACAATATTTGCACATAATTTTTGAAATTCTTCTGTCAAGCTGGTTGTTGATCATGGCTAGACAGCCATTTTCAAGTCTTGCCACAGATGTTCATGCCTATTTTAAGTCAGAACTGTAACTAGGCCACTCAAGAACATTCAATGTCTTCTTGGTAAGCAATCAGTGTAGATTTGGCCTTATGTTTTAGGTTTTTGTCCTGCTGAAATGTAAATTCGTCTTCCAGTGTCTGGTGGAAAGCAGACTGAACCAGGTTTTCTTCAAGGATTTTACCTGTGTTTAGCTCCATTCAGTTTGTTTTATCCTGTACCTCCCAAATTACAAGCATACCCATAACATGATGCAGCCACCACTATGCTTGAAAATATGAAGAGTGGTACTCAGTAATGTGTTGTATTGGATTTTCCCCAAACGTAACACTTTGTATTCAGGACAAAAAGTTAATATCTTTGCCACATTTTTTGCAGTATTACTTTAGTGCCTTGTTGCAGACAGGATGCATGTTTTGGAATATTTGTATTCTGTACAGGCTTCCTTCTTTTCACTCTGTCAATTAGGTTAGTATTGTAGAGTTACTACAATGTTGATCAATCCTCAGTTTTCTCCTATCACAGCCATTAAACTCTGTCTGTTTTAAAGTCACTATTGGCCTCGTGGTGAAATCTCTGAACAACTGATCGCTGAACAATTCTCCGGCAACTGAGTTAGGAAGGACGTCTGAATCTTTGTAGTGACGGGGTCTATTAATACACCATCCAAAGTGTAATTAAAAACTTCACCATGCTCAAAGCGATATTCAATGTCTGTTTAGTTTTTTAGTTTTTTTACCAATAGGTGCCCTTTGTGAGGCATTCGAAAACCTCCCTGGTCTTTGTGGTTGAATCTGTGTTTGAAATTACTGCTCAACTGAGGGGCCATACAATTATCTGTATGTGTGGGGTACAGAGATGAGGTAGTCATTAAAAAAATAATGTTAAACTCTATTATTGCACACAGAGTGAGTTGCTGCAACTTATTATTTTACTTTCTACTGCTGAACTTATTTAGGCTTACCATAAGGGACTGAAGACTTATTGACTTAAGACATTTCAGCTTTTCATTTTTAATTCATTTAATTCATTTGAACAATATAATTCCACTTTGACATTATGGGGTAGTGTGTGTGTGTGTAGGCCAGTGACTACACATCTTAATTAAATCAATTTCCAAATTCAAGGGGTGCAATGTATGTATTTCTGTTTCCATGAGAAAGAGAGCGGGTGTGTGTGTACCTGGTTTTTGTCTGTGTGCAGGTGATTATGCAGCGTCAGGCACACGTGTCATGTGTCCCCCTTCATTCCACAGTTACCTTAGCGATTTAGAGCGAATAGCGACCAAGGGGTACGTGCCCACTCAGCAGGATGTGCTGCGGGTTCGAGTGCCCACTACTGGCATCATTGAGTACCCTTTTGACCTGGAGAATGTAATCTTCAGGTACTGGTGTGAAGTGCTGCCTATACCTCCGCCACTATTCTGCCCCCCTCCCCACACTGCTGCTGGCCGCACAGCCCTGGGTCCTGGTAGCGTGCTCTCTGAGACTCCTTCCTATCAGCAGCTCTGAGTTTGTCTGAGGCCAAATCACTTCTAACTATAACAAAAAAAGGAAAACGGGTATTTAGTCCAGATCTTATTGAACTTGCGGACTGCCTCAATTTGAACTCAATATAATATAATGCACGGTTTAACAGAGTCTCTGAGAGCTGCTATCAGGTACTGTACTCACTTTCTGGGAGATGATTGGGGGGTTTAGTAGGTGGTAGAGGTGGTAGGTGAAGGGTCACCCCCCAGAGGTCTCAGGAATTGGTTCTCCTGTTTGGGACTGACTGGTCCACTTGCTTTGGAGGGGGGTATCTGCTGTCATGCTTCACTCTCTCTCTCTCTCTCTCTCTCTCTCTCTCTCTCTCTCTCTCTCTCTCTCTCTCTCTCTCTCTCTCTCTCTCTCTCTCTCTCTCTCTCTCTCTTTGTCGTTCCTGTCTCTCTTTCTCCCGGTCTCTAGCTATCTAAGCGATCTGGATCGTATTGCTGAACCCAACTTTCTACCAACCCAACAAGATGTGCTTAGGGTTCGCATCCCCACCACAGGGATCATTGAATACCCTTTCGACTTGCAAAGCATCATTTTCAGGTAGAAAGACATTCACACTTTTACTCCCTTCCTAGTGTTTTGTATTTCCTCTGAAATACATAATTGTTTCAATATTCATGTTGACTGTGCGTTGTGTGATATCAGAGAACATTGATCATTTTCTCCCTCACAAGATTAACATGAACACTGATTCACCTGCTGCTTAATTTTTATTCCTCATTGTTGTTTGATCTCTAGTTTTTACCCACCCATCATAATTGTCTCAGGCCCATCAAATCTTAATTGTCACTATTTAATACTCGAGATGAAGACTGAACAACACTTCAGCCCCTTGCTTTGCATGGTACAATACTGGATGGAGTGGAATGATGAGCTAAATATCAGTTAGTCATCTGGAGATTTAGTCATCATAACAGGGATGTTGAGAAGCCATGTACTCCAGGACTGTAACCAGTCTGGTGTCATCATGATGTAACCAGGCATGCTGCCTGTTAGTGTCGTCTGGGCCAAGCCAGTCGAGCTGAGGGAGGGGGAAGCCTCCTGGAAGTGGCCAGGCGGAAGAGACTGATCACTGGGCACCAAGGTGTAGAACAGCCCCCCCTCCTCCAAGAGGATAATCATGAGGAGATGAAACCAGCGAACAAGAGCGATTACAAAAGAGTGCAAATCGATAGGAAGCCAGCATGTCAGCCCCTCCTACGCGCAGCAGCGCTAGAAATAACTCCCAGGCTCACAATGAGGTTGGACTCGAGGATCCCTCCATCGCTTCACTCTACTGCTACTGGATGGATAGGCTGTGAATCACTATAAGGACATGTAGCCTATATAATAATATATTACAGAGATATTCCTCAGGATTTAAGCAAATCCAGACGATCCGCATTTAAATCTCAATGAGAATATTTGGCTAGTCAGATGGGGAGAGACTTGTGATGCAAGGAGCCCCCCTCTTCACCCCAACTCAATGTGTGTTAGAGTGATGGGGTCTGGTGCAGCCCAGCCCGGGTTGTACTCACAGCAGCTGCACAAGGCAGGCTTTCATGAGGACAAAGTAAACATGTATGTCTGCTGCGTTCGGCCGTGGTGCTTCCCTCTCTTAATTGCCTTTTTGAAGTGGTTGAGAATGTCATGATTTCTCTGGGCTCATCCTCCATAGGAGAGCCTATCCTTCTAAGTAGGTCACCCATCACTGCTACAGGAAAGGAGGCCGGCCGATGCTAAGGAGCTTTTATTTTAGGCAGGAGTCCTAGAGGACCCCATTTATCAACGCCCCCCGCTTCTCACTTTGCAGACGAGCCAGCCAGGGATGGACAGCGGTAGCTGCTGCTCACTAGGCTACGAAAGAAACCCTGATCCTCCTTTGATAAGATGGATATAGACTAATAGATCTCTCCCATCAACTAAACCACTGTTGGAAAATAGGAGGATTTCTGAGTTGCATGATGGCTAATCTGATCCATCATATATAAATGCAAAATTCTATGAAATCCATGAAAATAATGTTTGGAAAAACAACTGTAGCGGTATTCCCAAATCCTTGCCTCCACTCTGTACCCCTGTACATCTGTGATGGAGGTGCCCTCTGCTCTCCCATTCTTCCCCCCCTCCCTGTATTCTTTCTTTCCCCCTTTGTATCCTCCCCTTCTCCCCTCTAACCCCCCTTTCCTCTCCTTTTTGCACTGGCCTACCTCCCCACACTGCTGCTGGGCTTGTGCTCTGAATCTGAAGTCACTGGCTGACTTAGATGCTGCTTCCAAGCGGGATAATGCTGTCCCGATCTGACCTCTTTGGCACACCTGCATCCACTTAGCTGGGAATGGGCTGGGATGTGGCTCTGCACAGTGCACACCCTTTCTCTTTTCTTTTTGGTTCAACTTGGGTCGTTTAACTTTCTTTGATTTACTGTACTGTATGTTGTATTAGTGCATAATAAGTTATCCAACTTAATTGTTATCAATTTAAGTTATTGATAGCATAATGCATGTCGCATGTACAGTATGTTTACTGTACATGCGTTTAATTTGTTTAATTCTCATACGTTAACATATAACTGACTAACTGAAAATCCTGACCATAAAGGAACATCATTTCCACATAATCATGTTTTCTAAATAGTTGTATATGATGGTAAACACAATCAAGTGGGTTTGAGTGCTTCTTTGCACTGATGTATTTTAAAAGCAGATCAGAAGGGTATACATCTTATTGCATTATAAGTGCTATTCCCAATGTAACAATCATTTTAATTCCTTGATATCCATTATATTTTTGCTTTGTTTGACAGTTAACTGTATTCATTGCTAGTATTCATTGCTAGTTTCACCAAATGATTTAGTTGGATACCCTAGATACCCTAGTTATTACCACAATAAAAATGGTAAACTTGCCATTAATGTCTGAATTTAGCCTAAATTTGAAAACTTCTCTCCTATATTCATCTCTCCATCTGGGTCCTGTCCAATCAGGATGGTGGATGTAGGGGGTCAGAGGTCAGAGAGGAGGAAGTGGATCCACTGCTTTGAGAACGTCACGTCCATCATGTTCCTGGTTGCCCTCAGCGAGTACGACCAGGTTCTGGTGGAGTCTGATAACGAGGTGAGATTGAACACACACACACCAGGCACACTGTCATTAGTCTCTTATTTACAGTCATACGGTAGATAGTAGCTTCTTCTATCCTGCTTGTTTGTGTATGAGTCTGTATTTTGTTTTGTT
The DNA here is from genome assembly GCF_021184085.1 of Oncorhynchus gorbuscha. Taxonomy (NCBI): domain Eukaryota; kingdom Metazoa; phylum Chordata; class Actinopteri; order Salmoniformes; family Salmonidae; genus Oncorhynchus; species Oncorhynchus gorbuscha. Next base: position 22,208,629 of record NC_060178.1, on the reverse strand, counting down.
TTCCATTTTGCTGGTGTCCCTTTGACTGCAGCTCCAGGTGAAATGAGGATAATATGATCAGGCTGTTTAGTCATCGGAGAGAGCTGGTTTAGAACAACAAACTGTCTGATGGGTCATATGACAGAGTGTTTCATACAGCACTGCACCACGTTGCCAGGCGGAGCAGAGGATTTTGGAGGGTAGAGACATCCTCCTGCACTGCTCTCGCTACTGGATCTACCTGATCTGACAGTAAACATCATGTCACAGGAGCAGCAGAGCAGGCCCTCCTTACACACAGACAGGATGGGTGCCTCTGCATGGATAATGGGATTATATAATGCCAAAGATCTGCTCTCACATAGACATAACGCAGACCACAGCAAACTCACAAGAGCAAAGTTAATCCTAACATGCAAATTACTCCACCCATTATATTTTTCAACAACATATTTATTGATTCCTCCCCCCAAAATGTGGTGATCTTATTTGGAGGATGGGAGTAATACATCTCATCACTACCCCACCTTTATTTCCTATAAATGCCATGGGAGTCTTTGTAAATTGGTCTCTAGGGTACAATGATATTTTGGAAGCCGTATGATTGTTTCACTAGACAATTTGATTGTTTTTATCAAGTGCAGTCAGGAATTTAAAATTACACTGAA